>NW_012117265.1:3591261-3597085 GCF_000951035.1 Colobus angolensis palliatus
GGCAGGCTGTATTTTTTATTTTTATTTTTTGAGATGGAGTCTCGCTCTGTCGCCAAGGCTGGAGTGCAGTGGCATGATCTTGGCTCATTGCAACCTTCACCTACCTGGTTCAAGTGATTACAGGTGCCGCCATCACGCCCAGCTAAATTTTGTATTTTTACAAGAGGCAGGATTTCGCCATGTTGGCCAGGCTGGTCTCGAACTCCTGGCTTTATGTGATCTGCCCCCGCCTTGACCTCCCAAAGTGTTGGGATTACAGGCATGAGCCACCGCACCCAGCTGTTCTTCTGTTTCTTTGCTTCTCTAATAAACTTGCTTTCACTTTAAATAAATAAATAAAATGGATTACGTTTCCAACACATGCATTTTGTGGGGACACATTGAAACCATAACATTATGTTAAGCCATTTACCACCACCTCATGACATCAGTACTATTCTTAGCTGTATATTCTAACTGGGGGAACGGAGGCACAGGATGGTTAAGTCACTAGCCCAAGGTCACACAGCAGACCTGAGGCTTGAGGTCTCCTAAGACCCTTAATGACCACGTCCTCCCACCTCCACTGGGGGAATTGAATGCCTTTGAGACTCATTTCTTTGAAACCCTGGAATGTGTGTTGGAGGTGTAGCCAAGGGATAAAGGGTTTGGACCCAGAGTGGACTTGCCACCCCCAGGGGCACACAGGGAACCTAGCAGGAAGGCGCCCTTGGAGGTGGGTTTTCAGGAGTCCCGGTACCTGACTGTCTGTTATTAGGCAGGACCTCCTGGCTGTGCTGTCCAGCCTTTGAGGCCTCCCTCCAGCCGCCGCCTGGGGGCCTTGCAGCAAACACCTCCATTTTGTACAGGGGTGTCCCTGGCTATTGGTATGAAATGCCTCAGCCAGCCATAGAGGATAAATGTCCCCCATGACGACCTTTTCCACGCGCTGACGGATTGATTTTAGAAATCCATCCCCGACCAACGCGCCCGGTCCCAGCCCCTACCGCGGGCACTGATGGCTGCAAATTTATATCCAGGCCAGAAATTGAATTCCTGTAAGTTGAAGGAACTATCTGAAAAGCTCACCCAGACTCATTTTTACGTCTGAAAAACTTCAGGCAAGAGATTAAATCGGGGCCAGTGTCTCCCAGCAGTAGGGACCTCGGTGGCGGGGAGATGACCTCGCTGAGGACAGTTTCTTTAGATTCTCTGCCTTCAGCTTGGCTTCCCGGGGCTGAGAAATAAAAAGCAGTGAGACCTGCAGGCCTGCGTGGCTAAAGGGATTCCCACTTCTGACCAGCTAATGTTAGAAAAGGGACATGCTCTGAATACCCAAGGCAGGCTTTTGGTCCCCGTGGTAGCTATTGAGATATTGAGAGGGACAGGAAATAAAACTGCTAATTCGGACCAGGTGCAGTGGCTCATACCTGTAATCCTAGCACCTTGGGGAGGCCGAGGTGGGAGGATTGCTTGAGTTCAGGAGTTCGAGACCAACCTAGGCAACATGGCGATACCCTGTCTCTGTGGGAAAAAAAAACAAACAACAAAAATAACCAGATGTGGTGGTGAGTGCCTGTGGTCCCAGCTACCTGAGAGGCTGAGGTGGGAGGATCACCTGAGCCAGGGAAGTCGAAACTGCGGTGAGTTGTGATCGTGCCACTGTCTCCAAAAAAAAAAAAAAAGCTGCTAATTCATCTTCCTCCCCGGCCAGGCCCTTGCACCAGCTCCTATAGGCCACCTCAGTCCCTGCAAATTGGCGAGGTTCTAATGAAGCTTCCTTGGGCTTTGCTAGAGAGCACATCAGAGTCTGTGGATCATTCCAGAACCCTCGCTCCTCCCTGCCCCCTGCCAGAGGCACGAAGGCTGGGGAAGGAGAAGCAGATAAATCAAGTGACAGCTCCGTGAAGGAAGAAACCCCATCTTGCCAGAAAGATCTCTCTCGCCTGCCTTGAAAAAATGAGACTGATGCAAATGCGGCTGCTTCTCTTTGGTACAAAAGCCCTTAAATATTAAAGAAATGAATCCTTGATGTCTACAAAGAAAGGATCAAAAACGAATCTTTCTGAAAGGAGAAAAGCTTTTATTTCGCCGTGAACTCTTCTAGATCTAGCCTCTGGCTGGGATGCCTGCAGAACGGGGAGGACAGGAAGATAAAGCTCTCAGTGATGGCCGTTCAATATTTGTTCATTTAGGAAGTGTCTGAAGCAGCTACTGCATTGGGTTACAGGCTGCGGAAACAGCCAACAAAGTGAGGCCCTAGTTCCTGCCCTCAAGCCAGTAGGGGACAGGTGCAGTGGCTCATGCCTGTAATCCCTGTTCTTTGGGAGGCCGAGGCAGGAGGATCACTTGAGCTCAGCAGTTCAAGACCAGTCTGGGCAACACAGCAAGACCCTGTCTCTAAAAAGTAAAATAAAAGGCTGGATGTGGTGGCTCACGCCTGTAATCCCAGCACTTTGGGAGGCCAAGGTGGGTCATCACTTGAGGTCAGCAGTTCGAGACCAGCCCGGCCAACATGATGAAACCCCGTCTCTACTAAAAACAGAAAAATTAGCCAGGCATGGTGGTGCACACCTGTAGTCCCAGCTACTTGGGAGGCTGAGACAGGAGAATCGCTTGAACCTGGGAGGTAGAGGTTGCAGTGAGCTGAGATGGTGCCACTGCACCCCAGGCTGGGCGACAAAGCGAGGCTCTGTCTCAAAAATAAATAAATAAAATAAAAGCCAGTGCTGGCTGGGCATGATGGCTAATGTCTGTAACGCCACCACTTTGGGAGGCTTAGGTGGGCGGGTCACTTAAGGTCAGGAGTTTGAGTCCAGCCTGCGCAATATATGAGACCCCATCTCTCTTTAAAAAAAAAAAAAGGCCAGTGGGGCATTCTCCAAAACTCCCTGGCCAGTAATCCTCAAAACTGTCAAGGTCAGAAAAAACAAGACAGAGAAACTGTCATAGACCAGAGGAGTCTAAGTACATGTGATGACTCAATGCAACGTGGGATACTGCATTAGATTCTGGACCAGAAAAAGGACTCAAGTGGGAAAACTGGGGAATTTGAATAAAGTCTGGAGTTTAGTTAATAGTAACGAATGCACCAATGTTGATTTCTTAGTTGTGACAAGTGTACCCTGGTTATGTAAGATGTAATAACAGGAAAGGCAGGATGAGGGGTATACAGGAGCTCTCTGTATTATCTTTGTAACTTTCCTGTAAACCTAAAATGAATCCAAAAGTGAAAGTTGATTAGGCAGGCATGGTGACTCACACCTGTAATTTCAGCGATTTGGGAGACAGAAATGGGAGGATCGCTTGAGGCCAGGAGATCGAGACTAGCTTGGGAAACATAGCGAGATCTTGTCTCTACAAAAAAAAAAAATTAGCCAGGCATGATAGTGTACATTGGTAGTCCCAGCTACTTGGGAGGCTGAGGTGGGAGGATTGCTTGAGTCTGGAAGGTTGAGGCTGCAGTGAGCCATGATCACACCAATGTCAGGGGACAGAGCAAGACCCTGTCTCAAAACAAAAATAAAAATAAAAACTAAAAAAAAGTATCAGGGTGTGGTGGCACACACCTGTGGTCCCAGCTACTCAGGAGGCTGAAGTAAGAGAATTGCTTGAGCCTAGGAGGCTGAAGATGCAGTGAGCTATGATCATGCCTCTGCACTCCAGCTTGGGCAACTGCTTGAGACCCTGTCTCTTAAGAAACCAAAAATGTCAGCCAGGTGTGATGGCTCATGCCTGTAAACACAATACTCTAGGAGACTGAGGCAGGTGGAGCCCTTGATCCCAGGAGTTCAAGACCAGCCTGGGCAACATGGTGAAACCCCGTCTCTACAAAAAATACAAAAATTAGCCTGGCGTGGTGGTGTGCACCTGTAGTCCTAGCTACTCGGGGAGCTGAAATGAGAGGATGGCTTGAGTCTGGGAGGTGGAGGTTGCAGTGAGCAGGGATCGCACCATGATTGCACCACTGCACTCCAACCTGCATGACAGAGTGAGCCCCTGAAGGAAGTGACTCTTGTCCTCCCAGCATAGTGGCTGAGAGTCTGATAGGCTGGCATCCAAATCCCAGCTCTGTGAGTTTGGACAACTTGACTTTTCTCTGTATCTCCGTTTTCCCATCTGTAGAATGGAGCTAGTGTTAGTACCTACCATGAGATAGGGCTCTAAGGATTGAATTTTGGTAATATTTTGTAAAGCAACTTAGAAGAGTGAGCTCTATAAGTGTTAAGTAAAATATGAAATTCAGAATGAGAATAGAGCTTGGGGATGGATGGATGGATGGGCAGATGAATGAATAGACGGATGGATGGATAAATGGATGGTTGGATGAATGAATATGAGTGAATGGATGGTTGGATGGATGGATGGATAGATGGATAGATGGTTGGTTGTATGAATGAATGGATAGATGGATGAATGGGTGGAAAGGTGAACGGATGGATGGATGAATGAATGTGTGGACTCACAATCGCTTTCTATCCTGACCCCTCCCCGAGCCACAAGACTCTTCCAGGCAGAACCCCAGTTTCTCAGGCTGAGGTAGGCCCCTGGCAGTTCCCAAGCTTCCAGCATGGCATGGGTGAGCTGATACCTTTTTTTTTTTGAGGCAGGGTCTCACTCTGTCACCCAGGTTGCAGTGCAGTGTCATGATCTCAGCTCACTGCAACCTCTGCTTCCCAGGCTCAGGCGATCCTCCCCCCTCAACCTTCCGAGTAGCTGGGACCACAGGCTCATGCTACCACACCTGGCTAAACTATTTTGTATTTTTGGTAGAGACAGGGTCTCACCATGTTGCCCAGGCTGGTCTCAAACTCCTAAGCTCAAGCCATCCACCTGCCTTGGCCTCCCAAGGTGCTGGGAATGCTGGCATGAGCCACAGTGCCTGGCTGATATCTTCTTTAAGGACTGTCAAGCTTATCACTCAGGGGAGATTTGCCCAATACCTCAAGGTTTGACAAGAGCAGGCTGCTATTATCTCAAGCTTTCCAAAGGGACATGGCCCCCTGTCACAGCTCAGACGTAGCAGACAGGCACATTCTCCATCATTCATCACCGTCTTCCTGCCATCCCCGCAGTCAGAGAGAAGCCACAGCCTCTGCTTAGCCTACTGGGCACCTGTCTGCAGCCTAATCTCAGGTTATCCTTCCCCAGGATGAACAACAGAAGCCAGCTCCGTGGCAGAAAGGGGAAATTCACGGTAGACCTGTGAAAGTGTTTGCTCTCTGTCCCACTGGTCCATTAGCATCCTCATTCAACAAACATACCTCGTGCCAGGTTCTGAGGATCAAGGATGAATTGTTTGCAAAGCAAACAAAACTCCCCACCCCGCTGTCGTTTCCTGTCCCAGGGTAGAGGCAGGCCTGGGGCCAGCGTTCCCAAGCAGTGAGGCCCTCCTAATGGCAACTGTGGTCAGGGCTTTGAGGAGAAGCACAGGAGAGATGCCACAAGCCAATGTAGACTGTGGAACCAGATGGTCTGTGTTCGAATTCCAGCTACAACACTTATAGGCAGTGATACTTTGGCAAAGAGCCTTTTTTTTTTGAGATGGAGTCCTCTCTGTCGCCCAGGCTGGAGTGCAGTGGCGGGATCTTGGCTCACTGCAACCTCCGCCTCCAGAATTCAAGCGATTCTCCTGCCTTAGCCTCCTGAGTAGCTGGGATTATAGCAGAGCGCCACTACACCTGGCTAATTTTTTTGTATTTTTAGTAGAGCCAGAGTTTCACCATGTTGGTCAGGCTGGACTCGAACTCCTGACTTTGTGATCCACCTGCCTTGGCCTCCCGAAGTGCTGGGGTTACAGGTGTGAGCCAGAGCACGCAGCTTTGTTTTTTTTTTTTTTTTAGAT
>NW_012117265.1:3597715-3599741 GCF_000951035.1 Colobus angolensis palliatus
AAATAAATAAATAAATAAATAGCCGGGTGTGGTGATGCATGTCTGTGGTTCCAGATACTCGGGAGGCTGAGGCGGGAGGACAACTTAAGCCCAGGAGGTTAAGGCTGCAGTGAGCCGAGATTGCACCACTGCACTCTAGCCTGGGTGACAGAGTTGAGACCTTGTCTCTGAAAAAAAGAAAAGAAAAGAAAGAAACAGAAGCGTTAGGGAAAATGCAGAGGATGACTTGAGAGGAGGGTAACGTGTGGCAGGGACAGCCAAGACTGCTTTTGGAAGAGACCTAGATGCTCGAGCCCCGGCGATGGGGAAGAGTTAGCCTGGCCCTGAGAAGGGGAGAGTGCGGGGATTGGCAGAGGGCCCGGCCCATGCAAAGGCCTGGAGATGAGAATAAGCATCCTGTTACCTGGGAGGGGAAAGACAATCAGAGAGGATGGGCCAGAGAGAACACGGCAGTGTGCACCTACATCCTGGTTCATTGCCTGTAAGGATACAGAAGGACCATGGCTCCTCTGCCGCCAGGTTATAGCAAGGAGATGTTCTGGAACAGGAAGTCAGCTGGGCAGCGTGGGGACTAGGATGGAGCAAGTGTCCCCTCTCATCCCTCACTCTCCTCTCTCCCTTGTTGGACTTTCTTTACCTCATGATCCCACAGCCTCAACCCCAACTCCATGAGACTTTGCCAGATCCTTTTTATTGTGTCAAGACTCACACCGTTTGACCTCAGGAAGTTACCAAATTGACCTTTTGAGTGTTATGAAGACAATAATAATAGCAGGGCCGAGTCTGATGACTCAGGCCAGTAATCCCAGTACTTTGGAAGGCTGAGATGGGAAGATCCCTTGAGGCCAGGAATCCAAGGCTGCAGTGAGCCATGATCATGCTGCTGCACCAGCCTGGGCAACATAGTGAGACCCCATCTATGGAAAAAAACTTATTTTTAATTAACCAGGTGCAGTGATACACGCCTGTAGTACTAGCACTTTGGGAGGCTGAGGCTGGAGGATTGCTTGAGGCCAGGAGTTCAAGAGTAGTCTGGGCAATACAGTAAGATCCTGTATCTACAAAAATATTTTTAAAAATTAACCAGGTGCAGTGGTACATGTCTAATCCCAGCATTTTGGGAAGCTGAGGCTGGAGGAACTGTCTGAGGCCACGAGTTCAAAACCAGCTGGGGCAATATAGCAAGACTCCCATCTCTACAAAAAATAAAAAATTAGCTGGGCACAGTGGCACATGCCTGTAGTCCCAGCTGCTCAGGAAGCTGATGGCCAGAGAATCGCTTGAGGTCAGGAGTTCAAGGCTGAAGTGAGCCATGATTGTGCCACTGCTTTCCAGCATGGATGATAGAGTGACACCCCGTCTCTTGAAAAATAAAAATAACAGTATTAGCAGACACTTGTGTAGCTCTTACTACATGCTGATGACTGTTCGAATTGTTCTTATATATATTATGAATTCATTTGATCCTCCTAGCAACCCTGAGAAGTAGGTAGTCATCATGTCCATTGTACGAATGAAAAAACTAAGAAAGACACAGAGAGGTTAAGCCACTTGCCAAGGTCACACAGTAAGCGAATGGCGAAGCCAGAACTTAAACCCAGACAGCCTGACTCCAGGACCCTGCTCTTACCAGTTGGCCCTACTCTACCATCCCAGGAGGAATAAGAAACATCTAGAGGAAGCTAGTCACTTCTATCGTAAGGATATTGCCCGGAGAGATGCTGGTGACATCACGTGGAATCCTTTTTGGGAGGACTGTGGGAGAAATCCCTGCCAAAAATAATTGAGCTTTCTCCTGAGCATCTGGTGTACTTTTGTTTCAGGACACTGAGAACCGCATAAATGACCAGCTTTCCCTTTTTGAGTTGGCTGCTAAGGAGCTTGGAGCCAAACTTATGGCCCGGCCATATGCTGATTGTTCAGGTTTTTAAGGGATGAGTTTTTCTTAGCCTCATTTCTGGCTCTGTCTTATGTCCCTGCTTTTGTTTTTCTTCTTTTTCTCCCTTGCCAAAAAAAAAAAAAAAAT
>NW_012117265.1:3601216-3602839 GCF_000951035.1 Colobus angolensis palliatus
CGCCTGTAGTCCCAGCTACTTGGGAGGCTGAGGCAGGAGAATGGCGTAAACCTGGGAGCCAGAGCTTGTGGTGAGCTGAGATCTGGCCACTGCACTCCAGCCTGGGCAACAGAGCGAGACTCTATCTCAAAAAAAAAAAGAACAATATATGTTCCTTGTAGAAAATTTGGAAAATAAGATAAATTTAATGGTGATTAAAATCTCCATTAATCCCTAATTTTTAATGACTGCATAGTATCTCATTCTGTAGATGCATCTTAAATTTGTAAATTGGTTGGACACAGTGCCTCACGCATGTAATCCCAATACTTCGGCAGGCTGAGGCGGGAGAACTGCTTGAGCCCAGGAATTTGAGACCAGGCTGGGCAACATAGCTAGACCCTGTGTCTACAAAAAATATTTTTAAAAATTAACCTGGGCCAGGCGTGGTGCTCACACCTGTAATCCCAACACTTTGGGAGGGCAAGGCGGGCAGATTACCTGAGGTCAGGAATTCAAGACCAGCCTGGCCAACATGGTGAAACCCCATCTCTACAAAAATACAAAAAGTAGCTGGGCATAGTAGCAGGTGCCTGTAATCCCAGCTACTCCAGAGACTGAAGCAGGAGAATCACTTGAACCCTGGAGGTGGAGGTTGCAGTGAGCTAAGATCATGCCATTGCACTCCAGCCTGGGCAACAGAGTGAGACTCCATCTCAAAAAAAAAAAAAATTAGCCTGGTGTAGTGGCTCACACCTGTAGTCCCATCTACTCAGGAGACAGAGGTGGGAGGATCGTTTGAGTCGTGGGACATCGAGGCCGTGGTGAGCTATGATCACGCCGCTATACTCCAGCCTGGGTGACAGAGCAAGACCCTGTCTCAAAAAAAAAAAAAAAAAAAAAAAAATTATTCTAGCATGTATAATAGCTTTTGATCAAAATAAATTTCTAGTTGTCCAATTTTAAACAATGTTTAATGAACCTCCCTTACAGCAATCAGATGCTTGTCCACAAAGTTTCCATGGGCTGAATTCTTAGCTTTGGATTGGCTGAATAAAATGCAAATTGCAGAAACCTTAATGGCTTGGCTGTGGACTGGAAGTCTGTCCTCCAAAAATACCTAATCCCTGCTCTCATATTTAATTGGCGCTATCTTATGCTATTTTACATATCCTTGTAAACCACTTAGAGTCCTCTCTGGAACAAGGCAGGGCACAAATAAATATGTAAGCCCCAAGCTGCCTTGGCTTCCTGATTAAATTATCCAGCCTCAAACACAATAATAGCCTCATTTTATTAAGAGGTAGGCGCTTGCTGTCTTCCTGTTGGCTACTTCCTGATAGCCAATACTCCTCCTGTCCCCAGGGAAGCATCAGGAATTGCTTTTTGTTGTTGTTGTTGTTGTTGTTGTTGCTTTTTGAGACGAAGTCTCGCTCTGTTGCCCAGGCTGGAGTGCAGTGGCACGATCTCAGCTCACTGCAACCTCCGCCTCCTGGGTTCAAGCGATTCTCCTGACTCAGCCTCCTGAGTAGCTGGGATTACAAGCATGTGCTACCACACCTGGCTAAACTATTTTGTATTTTTGGTAGAGACAGGGTCTCACCATGTTGCCCAGGCTGGTCTCAAACTCCTAAGCTCAAGCCA
>NW_012117265.1:3603439-3603835 GCF_000951035.1 Colobus angolensis palliatus
CCCATCACCATGCCCGGCTAATTTTTTTTGTATTTTTTAGTAGAGACGGGGTTTCACCATGTTAGCCAGGATGGTGTCGATCTCCTGACCTTGTGATCTGCCAGCCTCAGCCTCCAAAAGTGCTGGGATTACAGGCGTGAGCCACTGCGCCTGGCCACCAGGAATTGTTTTTGAACCAAGATATAGGTGGTGAAGTAGTAAGAGACGATGATCCCTGGCCCGACAGCAAGAAAAACTTTTCCTGCCTGTGTCCTACTCAGTTAATCCTGGACCTGTTTTAGAGGCTGATGTTTAATTGGGGCAGCCTCAGCAACAGTGTTTGAAAGATTTCAGCCAGAAAAGACATTTGAGGAACAGCTACTTGAGTGCATAGCTTCACTGTCTTAAAACCCATTA
>NW_012117265.1:3609925-3639628 GCF_000951035.1 Colobus angolensis palliatus
TCGCGGTAGCTCACGCCTATAATCCCAGCACTTTGGGTGGCCAAGGTTGGTGGATCGCTTTAGCCCAGGAGTTCAAGATGAGCCTAGGATCAGCCTAGGAAATGTAGTGAGATCTCCATCTCTACCAAAAAAAAAACAATAGCCAGTCCTGGTGGTGCACACCTGTAGTCGCAGCTGCTGGGGAGGCTGAGGCGGGAGGATTGCTTGAGTCAGGGAAGTTGAGGCTGCAGGAAGCCTAGATCATGCCACTGCACTCCAGCCTGAGCAACAGAGCAAGACCCTGTCTCAAAAAAAAAAAAAAAAAAAAAAAAAGTGCGTTGGCTTCTTTAGTACATCTGCCACATCCAAGGTGAGACAGACTGCTAGACCACAGATTTCTATGCTGGGGAACGCCTGTGTTCTTGCACCTGCTGTTATAAGCATTTCCCCTAGAGTAGGACATTCTCTGTTCCTCCCTAGTCTTCTGACTGCCAAGAGCTCTTGACTTTGTTTCCAAGCTAGACCCAGTCTGGGAGAGCTAGCACATGGAACCTTCCAGAACATTCCAGTGGTTCCTAGGGACATGCATTGACTGCATACCTGAACGTAAACCCAGTGGGCAAAACAGGACCTCTGCGTGCTGAGATCTGGCAGCCAAAACCCAGGCATTTAATTACACTGCTGCAGAGAACACTCCGGTGAGATGCGTCCAATGCAGACAATTATTTTAGGAAAACCATGGAGGCCTTCTCTCTGCACCACTTGAATCTTGCTTCTCTTTTACAATTCAATATTTCCTCTGTCGAGAGAAAATGGCTTGTTTGCTTCAAAGGACACACTAGGAAATGTAGGAAGATGTTAATTACGTTGAACCGGCGGCTTTGTCTCTGCACAAAAGATATTCCTTGGGGGGTTCTATCCAAATTGCTTAGGGACCAGAGCCAGGGGAGGAGGGGCAGGGATGCTTGGGCTCCTGTTTGATGTTTTTCTTTGTTTTTTTGTTTGTTTTTTGTCTTAAAGAATTGGATTTATCAAGAAGGGAGGGCCGGATGAGGTGGCTCATGCCTGTAATCCCAGCACTTTGGGAGGCTGAGGCAGGTGGATCATTTGAGGTCAGGAGTTCGAGACCAGCCTGGCCAACATGGTGAAGCCCTGTTTCTACTAAAAATACAAAAATTAGCCAGGTTTGGTGGCGCATGCCTGTAATCCCAGCTACTTGGGAGGCTGAGGCAGGAGAATTGCTTGAACCTGGGAGGTGGAGGCTGCAGTGAGCCAAGATCCCACCATTGTACTCCAGCCTGGGTGACAGAGCGAGACTCCCTCTCAAAATAAAACAAAAAAGCAAAAATAACCAGAGAGGTAACAGTGGCTCATGCCTTGTAATCCCAGTGCTTTGGGAGGCTGAGGCAGGAGGATCGCTTGAGCCCAGGAGTTTGAGACCATACTGGACAATATAGCAAGACTCTCATCTCTACAAAAAGATTTTATTAAAAAGTAGTAGGTGTGATGGTGAGACTAAAGGCCTTTAGTCTCGGCTACTCGGGAGGCTGAAGAGGGAGGAATCACTTAAGCCCAGGAGGGTGAGGCTGCCTTAAGCCATGATAGTGCCACTGCACACCAGCCTGGGTGACCAAGTGAGACTCCATCTCCAAAAAAAAAAAAAAAGAGAAGAAGAAGGGAGGTGGGAGAGTAGTTCTGGATCCTCCCAGAACCAAAGGCACAGGCTTTCATGGGGTATTCCTCTTGTACTGGGCCATCCTTGCTGTCTCAGGTCAGGCTTCTTCAGGGAGGATGTAAGTGCAAGTATCCACCTTAGAGACCCCAGGAAGAACCAGTAGGGGAGCAGTGAAGTGAGACAGGAAGTGAAGGAAACCCATGTAGGGAGAGTTCATGAGTACCCCAGGCGCATCAGCTCACACCTGTAATCCCAGCACTTTGGGAGGCCGAGGCAGGTGGATCGCTTGAGCCCAGGAGTTCAAGACCAGCCTGGGCAGCAAACCGAGACTCTGTCTCTACAAAAGGAGAAAAAAAAAAAAAATGCTGGGTGTGTTGGTACCTGCCTGTAGGCCCAGCTACTCAGGAGGTAGAGGTAGGAGGGGATGGCTTAAACCCAGGAGTTTGAGGCTGCAGTAAGCTAGGATTGCATCATTGCATTCCAGTGGTGGGTGACAGCAAGACCCAGTCCTGGGCGACAGCAAGACCCCATCTTAAAAAAATAAATAGGCCGGGCGCGGTGGCTCAAGCCTGTAATCCCAGCACTTTGGGAGGCCAAGGTGGGCAGATCGCTTGAGGCCAGGAGTTCGAGACCAGCCTGGCCAACATGGTGAAACCCTATCTCTACTAAAAATACAAAAATTAGCCAGACATGGAGGCAGGTACCTGTAATCCCAGCTACTCGGGAGGCTGAGGCATGAAAATCTCTTGAACCCAGGAGGTGGAGGTTGCAGTGAGCTGAGATCGCACCACTGCCCTCCAGCCTGGGCGACACAGCGAGAGTCTGTCTCAAAAATAAAAAATAATAAAATAAGTGAATAAATAAAAGAGAAGGAGCAGGTTGCTGCTGTGGACAACTGAGGTGCAAATCTAATGGGTTCCTCTGGGAGATTTCATGGAACATACACCTTCAAGTTCTTTCCCACTGGAGAAGCAAGAGGGGTGGTATTAATCACTAATGCCTGTGGGTCATCTTTGAGGATTGCTGGGTGTATTTTCTGCTGGCCCCATGCAAGAGCAGGGTGGAGTCTGACCACCAGAGAGAGCTCTTGGCTGTGGCCAATCCTGGGCACACCTGCAGTGAATGTTAGCTCCACCCAGCTCCTACCTGAGTACAAGGAAGGCGGAGAAAGTGAGTTACTGTGCTTCTCTGCCGGGGCTGAGGATGTGCAACTTACAAAGGGGTTATCCCCATTTAGGAAGGGTGTACAAAGGCTCAAAGAATGACTAACTATAATAGTTTCAGCTGGCATTTATGAATGGTTTGTTTTCCTTATAGATTAGTGGGGGAGTCAAGCTCATCTGTACAATTTGTACAATTATATCATTTGCTCATATTCCAGTAAGGCTTAAAAAAAAAAAAGACTTGATTGAGTGGGAGAGAAAAAGGTGGGCTAATAGTTGGAGTCCCTGGGATTGCTCATAATTCACAGCTTGGTTTCTCTGTGCTGCAGCTCACGGCACCGATTCTGCTGGGAGATCTAGTAACGGCTGTGCACATGATCAATGATTGTGGTGCTTTGTTTCTCTGTAAAACACTGGGGGTTTTTAAATCAGAATTTCTTCTATGCCTGTCAGAATGCATCCTGGAATAGGACCAGAATCTTCCATTTACCACCTCTATGGCCACCACCCATTGTCGCCTGCCTGGATCTGTGCAGTCACCCCTACCCTGGCCTCCCTCCCTCGTGCCCTAGAACAGGCAGAGGTCACTGTGAACACCCGAGTAAGGTCACGTCCCGCCTCTGCACAGAACCCTCCATGGCTCCCACCTTCCTCAGAGCAGAACCCGAAGCCCTCACTGCTTCCCACAAGGCCTTGCCCCATCACCTCCCTTCCCTCATCTGTCTCCACTTACCCCTTACTCAATCTGCTCCAGCCACGTGGGCCTCCTCCTTGTTTCACAAACACAGCAGGCATGGTCCTGCCTCAGAGCCTTTCCACTTGCTGTTCTCTCTGCCTGGAACCCCTTCCCCAGACATCCAAATGGCTCCTCCCTCACTTCCTTCAGGTCTTAAGCAAAGACTTCAGGTTTATGAACAAATGAAACCTACGCGTGCAAGCCCAAGCCAGTTACCCCACAACCCTCACGTTCCCCTACATCCTTTTTTTTTTTTTTGGAGATAGAGTTTTGCTCTTTTGCCCAGGCTGAAGTAAAGTGGTGTGATCTCGGCTCATTGCAACCTCGGCTTGCCGCCCCCACCCCCCCGGGTTCAAGTGATTCTCCTGCCTCAGCCTCCCAAGTAGCTGGCATTATAGGCGCCCACCACCATGCCTGGCTAATTTTTGTATTTTTAGTAGAGACAGGGTTTTACCACGTTGGCTAAGCTGGTCTCGAACTCCTGACCTCAGGTGATCCACCCACCTCAGCTTTCCAAAGTGCTAGGATTACAGGTGTGAGCTACTGCGCCCGGCCTCTTTATTTTTTTTAAGAGATGAGGTCTCATTCTGTCACCAAGGCTGGAGTGCAGTGGCACAGCCATAGCTCATTGCAGCCGCGACTTCCTGCACTCAAGCAATCCTCCCGCCTCAGCCATGTGAGTAGCTGGGACCACAGGTGTGTGCCATCACGCCTGGTTAATTTTTGTATTTTTTGTAGAAACAGGGTTTTGCCGTGTTGCCCAGGCTGAAGTGCAGTGGCACAACCATAGCTCACTGCAGCCTCGATCTCCTGGGCTCAAGCAGTCCTTCTGCTTCAGCCTTCTGAGTAGCTGGGACCACAGGTGCATGCCACTACATCCAGCTAATGTTGTGGTTTTTTTTTTAATTTTTAATATAGATGAGGTCTTGTTATGTTGCTCAGGATGGTCTTAAACTTCTGGCCTTCAGTGATCCGCCCACTTCAGCCTCCCGAAATTCTGGGATTACAGGCTTGAGCCAACATTCCCGGGCCCCTCCAGATATTGATCAGGATTTGTAATGACAGAAATGCCCCCTGCCTTCTCCTTTTCTTCTGTCTCACTCGTCCCTCAAGTTCATCTCAAGAGCCCATTCTCTTGGACACCTCCTCAGAGACCCTCAGCCTGAGGGAAGACCCCCTGTTACTCCCTGCACTATCTCTTCCAAGCACTCACTGCAGCATGTGGTTCCAGAAGTATCAATGGCATTAAGTGATAGATGTCCGTCTCTCCTAGTAGCTCCATGGACAACCACCAGATGTTTTCTTCATTCCTTCTCTTCCTTGATCCCATCCCAGACCCTATGCCTGGGACAGAAGAGACTCTCATGGATATCTTCTCTTTTTTTTTGAGATGGAGTCTGGCTCTGTCGCCCAGGCTGGAGTGCAGTGGTCTATCTCGGCTCACTGCAACCTCCACCTCCCAAGTTCAAGCGATTCTCCTGCCTCAGCGTCCCATGTAGCTGGGATTACAGGTGCCCGCCACCACGCCTGACTAATTTTTGTATTTTTAGTAAAGATAGGGTTTCACTATGTTGGCCAGGCTGATCTTGAACTCCTGACCTCAGGTGATCCACCTGCCTCATGGGTATCTTCTAGTCAGTTTGGAAGTTTATGACTGTCTTGTGCCTAGAGTTCCCTGGTAATTATTAGCATTTCTAAGGCTCTGATAAGTCCTGCAGTAACAAAACTTGTTTCTCCCAGTAAGACACACATTTATTTGACCACAGAGCATCCTTTTCCCAGCACACCGGGTAAGATTACCAGCGTTGCAAGGAGCATGGCTTGGGAAACAAACCCATAATTGATTGCTGGATTATCTGAGTATTTTGTCTGCCATTACCTTGCCTGAGCGGCTCCAGGTAGGGTGGGGCACAGCAGGGTTGCACTTAACATTTAGTGGCCCTGATGGCTGGGCACAGTGGCTCACGCCTGTAATGCCAGCACTGAGGCGGGCAGATCACCTGAGGTCAGATCCTTTTTTTTTTTCCTTTTCAGACAGGGTCTCACTCTGTTACCCAGGCTGGAGTGGAGACCAGGTGTTAGAGATAAGCCTGGCCAACATGATGAAACCCCATCTCTGCTAAAAATACAAAAATTAGCTGAGCATGGAGGCGTGCACCTGTAATCCCAGCTTCTCAGGAGGCTGAGGCAGGAGAATCCCTTGAACCCGGGAGGCGGAGGTTGCAGTGAGCCCAGATCGCGCCACTGCACTCCAGCCTGGGCGACAGGGCAAGACTGTGTCTCAAAAACAAACAACAACAAGAAAAAAACACCAAAAACCGAAAAACAAACAAACAAAAAAACCACGAAGTGGTCCTGAGATAGCTCCAGAGCCGATATGTCACTGGCCTGGGGAAGCAGAGAGGAGGCCCAGGTTTGGGGGTTGAGTGGATCTCTGTTTTTTTTGTTTTTTTTTTTGAGATGGAGTCCCGCTCTGTCGCCCAGGCTGGAGTGCAGTGGCACGATCTCCGCTCACTGAAAGCTCTGCCTCCCGGGTTCACGCCATTCTCCTGCCTCAGCCTCCGCAGTAGCTGGGCCTACAGGTGCCCATCACCACACCCAGCTAATTTTTTTGTATTTTTAGTAGAGACGGGGTTTCACCGTGTTAGCCAGGATGGTCTCGATCTCCTGACCTCGTGATCCGCCCGCCTCGGCCTCTCAAAGTGCTGGGATTACAGGCGTGAGCCACCGCACCGGGCGGATCTCTGTTCTAATGGCAGTTATGGAGACAGTGTTGTGTGTGTGCGCGAATCTGTGTGAGAGAATGAATTCTGGTCTTGGAGAACAGTTGAGTCCTCCAATTCCTTGCCGTGTTCCTTAACCCCGCTGCACCTCAGTCTTGCCATCTGTGAAATGAGGCGCCTTAAGGAGGGCCTGAGATCACATACAACAGGCACTGGCCTATGCCTGGAGCCCAGCAAAGGGCATCTGTGGTTTCCTGGGGCCCCTTCCTGTCCCAGCGAGGGCGAGGCGAGACCCTCACTGGGATCCTAGTCTCTGACGCCCATCTCTTTGCAGACTCTCTTCCAGAGCCCAGAAGAGGGCTGGCAGCTGTACACCTCAGCCCAGGCCCCTGACGGGAAATGCATCTGCACGGCTGTGATCCCAGCGCAGAGTACCTGCTCTCGAGATGGCAGGAGTCGGGAGCTGCGGCAACTGATGGAGAAGGTGAGAATCTTCCAGGTGCCCTGGGGGCGGCTGGGAAAATCTCCCAGTTCTCACCCCGCCCTCCAGCCCCATCCAGGTCAGCCAGTGGCCATATCCAGCTATGCAAATTACTCAGAGCTGGCTGATAATCCAGCTCCTCTCCAGGCAGGTCCTTTTTTTTTCCCCCCTTTTGACCCAGGGTCTCACTCTGTTACCCATGCTGGAATGCAGTGACATGATCAGCTCACTGCAGCCTCAAACTCCTGGGTTCAAGCAATCCCCACTCCTCAGCCTCCGAGTAGCTGGGATTACAGGCAGGTACCACCATGCCCTGCTAATTTTTATATTTTTTGTAGAGATGGGGTCTCCCTATGTTGCACAGGCTGGTCTCAATCTCCTGGGCTCAAGTGATCCTCCTGCCTCGGCCTCCCAAAGTGTTTGGATTACAGGTGTGAGCCACCATACCCAGATGATCCAATATCTGTTCAATGCTTTTTTTTCTTTCTTTCTTTTTTTTTTTTTTTTTTGAGACGGAGTCTCACTCTGTCACCCAGGCTGGAGTACAGGTACAGTGGCATCATCTCGGCTCACCACAACCTCCACCTCCCAGGTTCAAGCGATTCTCTTGCCTCAGCCTCCCGAGTAGCTGGGATTACAGGTGTGTGCCACCACGCCCAGCTAATTTTTGTATTTTTAGCAGAGATGGGGTTTCACCATACTGGTCATGCTGGTCTCGAACTCCTGACTTCAGGTGATTTGCCTGTCTTGGCCTCCCAAAGTGCTGGGATTATAGGTGTGAGCCACTGCGCCTGGCCTGTTCAATGCTATTTTGGGAGAGAAGCCAAGCACTTATTGGGGCTGGGGTAGGGGAAGGAAGGAAGACTGGAGGGGCAGCATCTCAGTGTCCTGTGTGTGAGCTATGGTCCACCAGGCACATCCTACTCAGCTTTGCAGTTCACCAGACTCACCTGCTAAGAAGGCGTTCTGTGCCCGTTGGGGAGGGTCTCACCCTCCACCCCAAGAGGCTCCTATAAAAGTTTCCTTCTACCTCTGATCATGGTCAATAGAAAATAGTCCCCTGGGCTGGGCATGGTGGCTCACGCCTGTAATCCCAGCACTTTGGGAGGCTGAGGCACGTGGACCACTTGAGGTCAGGAGTTTGAGATCAGCCTCTACTAAAAATACAAAAATTAGCCAGGCGTGGTGGCATGTGCCTGTAGTCCCAGCTACTCGGGAGGCTGAGGCAGGAGAATTGCTTGAACCTGGGAGATGGAGGTTGCAGTGAGCTGAGATGGCGCTACTGCACTCCAGCCTGGGTGACAGAGCGAGTCTCCATCTCAAATAAATAAATAAATAAATCTTATAAATTGCTGATTTCTGGAATTTCCCACTCAATATTTTCGGACTGCGGTTGGCCTCAGGTAGCTGAAATGTGAAACTGGAGAAGGGACGAGTACTGTAAAAATGTTTTGTGGCATTCAGGGTGGGTATTAGGCTGCTGGGTTTCTGAGAGTTCCCAAGTGTCATGTGAATAATTGTACAGGAAAGTCTGTATTTCAACAAGCATCCACTGGTGACTCTGAGTTTACCTTAGCCAGGCGGAGTCCACTTTAGTCAGGTGAAGCTGGTAGGAATCTACCTTAGCCAGGTGAGGGTCTACCTTAGCCAGGTGAGGGTCTACCTTAGCCAGGTGTTCATCTTAGCCAAGTGAGAATCTACCTTAATATGGTGGGAGTCTACCTTAACCAGGTGTTCACCTTAGCCAGGTGGAGTCTACCTTAGCCAGGTGAGAGTCTACTTAAGCCAGAGATGGAGTTCACCTTAACAAGGTGAACCTTAGCCAGATGTTCACCTTAGTCAGGTGGGAGTCTACCTTAGCCAGGGGGAGTTCACCGTAGCCAGGTGGAGTTCACCGTAGCCAGGTGGAGGTGGGAGCTGGGGGCTCTCAGGTTGGGTCAGGAGAGGCCAGGGCAAGGGAAGTTTATTTTACTCATTCAGCCAAAAAGTACTTATTGAGCCTCTACTCCAGGCCAGTGCTGGGCACTGGAGGTTAAGCTGTGGACAAGCGAGACCCAGCCTCTGTCTCTGAGGGTCCCACCTGAAGGAGGCAGATGGATAAGAATGTTCTACATAGTCACAGCTGGGAAAGAAATGACCAGGCAAGAGGAGAGGGAGTGAGCGGCTACCTGGGACAGAGTGGTCAGGGAAGGATGCTTTGAGTGGGGGATGCTGGAGCTGAACCCTGAAGGATGAGAAGGAGCCAGCCATGGGAATGTGGGGGGAACAGCACTCCAGGTAGAGAGACCAGCAAGTGCAAAGACCCTGCGGAGGGAAGGAGTTTAGAGTCTGTGAGAACAAAGAGAGAGGAAGTGGGTGGGGTGGGGGGCGGGGCAGGACCAGCCAGTGCAGGATCTGTGGAGGAGGAAGGTGATTTAATCTCTGTTTTGAAAGTTCCTTCTGTCTGCTGTGTAGCGAATTGACTACAGGGGATGAAGGTGGAACTGGGAGACTAGGGAGGAGGTGAGAGGTGGTGGTGGGTGGACCAGATGGGAGCCAGTGGGTAGGAGGGAGGATGGATGGATTGGGCACACGATTGGGAGGCTGCTGGTAAGCTCAGGGGAGAAGAAGGTGGCCTTGTCGGTCTGGTGTTTGCGCAGCCTCTGGCCCTGCCAGCTCTTGTCTGTGGCATCTCTGGGTTGGGATTTGGGGAAGGAGGTCTGGTCCCTTCAGTTGTCCCCATTCCTAGGTCCAGAACGTCTCCCAGTCCATGGAGGTCCTTGAGCTGCGGACGTATCGTGACCTCCAGTATGTACGCGGCATGGAGACCCTCATGCGGAGCCTGGATGCTCGGCTCCGGGCGGCTGATGGGTCCCTCTCGGCCAAGAACTTCCAGGTGGGTCCTCCTGGGTCCAGACCAGAGGTCAAACGGATGATTGGGATTTGGTATCCATTAGTTCCTACAGTGGAGTCATGTCTGGGAAGAATCTAGGGTCCAGTCTGAGCCAAATGCCAAGGGCCAGGTGTGCATCAAAGACAAAGAGTGAAGTTATGAGTCAGAGGTTGAGGTCATGTCTGGGTCAAAGGCCAGAGGTCAGGCTTGGCCATGGTTCCATCCTGATGCACAGGAGCTGAAGGACAGGATGACGGAACTGTTGCCCCTGAGCTCGGTCCTGGAGCAGTACAAGGCAGACACACGGACCATTGTACGCCTGCGGGAGGAGGTGAGGAATCTCTCCGGCAGTCTGGCGGCCATCCAGGAGGAGATGGGTGCCTACGGGTACGAGGACCTGCAGCAGCGGGTGATGGCCCTGGAGGCCCGGCTCCACGCCTGCGCCCAGAAGCTGGGTATGCCTTGGCCCTTGACCCTGACCCCTGATCTCTGACTGCCACACCCAACTCCAATATCACCTGTTTGTGCCTAGAAGCTGGGCACAGTTTTGACCTCTAACTTCCAAACCTCAACCCTTGACCTTCCTACCTAAGGCTACACTTGAGTCTAGAAGCTGGAAATGGCCCTGATCCTTGGCCTCTAACCCCTCACTCACAACTGAACAACATATTGGGACCAGATTTTTGAGTCTTCCCTCATCCCTGGTCCCAACTTTCCCAACTTGATCACAGCACTTCATCTTTGCCCTGCCTCTCTTGGGCTGTTCCCTTCCCCATCCTCATTCCCCCTGTTCCTGCCTCCCAGGCTGTGGGAAGCTGACCGGGGTCAGTAACCCCATCACTGTTCGGGCCATGGGGTCCCGCTTCGGCTCCTGGATGACTGACACGATGGCCCCCAGTGCGGACAGCCGGGTGAGTGACTGCACCCGCCCCTGGGGTCAGGGCCTGGGAGGGACAGAGCCTCTGACTGCCCACACGTGCCCCGGGAGTTCACACTGGTGACTGTCTTGTAGCCCAAAGTGTCCTGGATCCCCCAGGGTCATTGGACCTCCCTGTCCAGTAACCCCCAAGTGACCAAGGGCTTTGCAGCCCTGTGAATCCCAGTCTGTTGACCTCCAGTGTCTGTATAGTGGCTAGTGGTTACTGAGTTCTACCGACCAGTTCTCAGGGACTACTGACATCCAAGTAACTACCCAATGACCAATGCCTTCCCAAGGACAAGAGACCTCCTCCACCAAGCACTGCTCAGTGACCTTTGGACTTCTAGTGGCTTCCACGGTCATGACTGCCTATCACTTGGACACACAAGAACCATCCATGAGGCCAGGCATGGTGGCTCATGCCTGTAATCCCAGCACTTTGGGAGGCTGAGGTGGGTGGATCACCTGAGGTTGGGAGTTCGAGAGCAGCCTGACCAACATGGAGAAAACCCGTCTCTACTAGAAATACAAAATAAGCCGTGCATGGTGGTGCATGCCTGTAATCCCAGCTACTCGGGAGGCTGAGGAAGGAGAATCGCTTGAACCCGGGAGGTGGAGATTGCAGTGAGCCAAGATCGTGTCATTGCACTCCAGCCTGGGCAACAAGAATGAAACTCTGTCTCAAAAACAAAACAAAACAAAAACAACAAATGCTAGTTAACATGATGACAGCGATAATGTCGATGACACACCTAGTCACCTCGTGGTGACAGGGGTTAGTTAACCATGGCAATGAATTCAAGTGATGTCTTATCATTCAGTGGCTGTCCGGTGACCACTAACCACCCAGTATCCAATGACCAGGGAATTCCTGGACCCAGTGAGTCCCCAGGGGCTGCAGTTCCCAGGGTCCTTTGGGATGAAGCATTGTCCACTTCAGGTCTGTTTTAAGATCAATAGCAGCTGGGTGCGGTGGCTCACGCCTGTAATCCTAGCACTTTAGGAGGCCAAGGCAGGCAGATCACTTGAGCTCAGCAGTTTGAGACTAGCTTGGGCAACATTGCGAGACCTTGTCTCTACTAAAGATACAATAAATTAGCCGGGCGTGGTGACTTGTGCTTGTAGTCCCAGCTATTCGGGGGGCTGAGGTGGGAGGGTTGCTTGAGCCTGGGAGGTCAAGGCTGCAGTGAGCTGTGATTGTGCCACTGCACTCCAGCCTGGGAAAAACAATGAGACCTTGTTTCAAAAGAAAAAACAAGGCCAGGCATGGTGGCTCATGTCTGTAATCTCAGCACTTTGGGAGGCCGAGACAGTGGATCACAAGGACAGGAGTTCGAGACCAGCCTTGACCAACATGGTGAAACCCCATCTCCACTAAAAATGCAAAAATTAGCCAGGCGTGGTGGTACGCACCTGTAATCCCAGCTACTCGGGAGGCTGAGGCAGGAGAATCGCTTGAACCCGGGAGGTTGCAGTGAGCTGAGATCACGCCACTGCACTCCAGCCTGGGCGACAGAGAGAGGCTCCATCTCAAAAAAAAAAAAGACCAATAGCACTCACTGGGATCGTGGTCCCACTGGGGCCATGCAGTTCCCCAAGAAACTGCAGCCCCTGGGGACTCACTGGGCCCAGGAATTCCCTGGTCATTGGATACTGGGTGGTTAGTGGTCACTGGACAGCCACTGAGTGATAAGACATCACTTGAATTCACTGCCCATGGTTCATGCTGTCACCACGAGATGGTCATGGTCACACTAGGGCCATAATTGGCAATGAATGGTCAACAGAATTCCCATGACTAATGACCACTTAGTGACCGTTGATCTCTAATGGCTGTAGCTGGTGCTGGGACCCTTGGGTCATTGGTGGTGGTCCCCCCACAGTGACCAGCGGCTGTTCCCGTAGGTCTGGTACATGGATGGCTATTACAAGGGCCGCCGGGTCCTGGAGTTCCGTACCCTGGGAGACTTCATCAAAGGCCAGAACTTTATCCAGCACCTGCTGCCCCAGCCGTGGGCAGGCACGGGCCACGTGGTGTACAACGGCTCCCTGTTCTATAACAAGTACCAGAGCAACGTGGTGGTCAAATACCACTTCCGCTCGCGCTCCGTGCTGGTGCAGAGGAGCCTCCCGGGCGCCGGCTACAACAACACCTTCCCCTACTCCTGGGGCGGTTTCTCCGACATGGACTTCATGGTGGACGAGAGCGGGCTCTGGGCTGTGTACACCACCAACCAGAACGCGGGCAACATCGTGGTCAGCCGGCTGGACCCGCACACCCTCGAGGTCATGCGGTCCTGGGACACCGGCTACCCCAAGCGCAGCGCCGGCGAGGCCTTCATGATCTGCGGCGTGCTCTACGTGACCAACTCCCACCTGGCTGGGGCCAAGGTCTACTTTGCCTATTTCACCAACACGTCCAGTTACGAGTACACGGACGTGCCCTTCCACAACCAGTATTCCCACATCTCGATGCTGGATTACAACCCCCGGGAGCGCGCCCTCTATACCTGGAACAACGGCCACCAGGTGCTCTACAATGTCACCCTGTTTCACGTCATCAGCACCTCTGGGGACCCCTGAGCCAATGCTGTGGCTCGGGCTGCTGCCTGGGGGGCCTCCGGGGGCTGGGGGCCCTTTTCATTCTGCCTGTGTCCCTCAAGGGTGATCTCTCTGTCTCTGTCATGCCCTTTCTCCCCGCCTTTTTGCTGGGCTTTTGTTCTCTGCCTGTGTATTTCTGTCTATTTTCTCAATTTCCCCTCTTCTCCTTTATTGATCCCTGCTTTTAATACACTTCTTTCTTTCTGCCTTTTTATGGATGTCTTTTTCTTTTTATGCCTCTGGTTCTCCAGTTCTTTCTCTGTCTCTGCCTCTCTCTGTCTCTCTCACTCTCTCTGTCCTTCCGCCCCTCCCTCCTTGCTTCCCACCCATTCCTCATCCCTCACCCCCACCCCCACCCCCAGGAGTTGAGTGCATGGATCTGTTTCTTTTTTTATTTACACTTTTTCTTTCCGGTTTGCCGGAATAAACGGGACCTTTGACATTTGATGTTTCGATGACTCTGTGTGTCCAATAGGGGAAGAGGTGGAGGTGGCCCCAAAGTCCAAACCTGGAGACCCCTCTCCAGTGAGGATCCCCTTATTCCATGACTTGAGCTTAAGCAAACTGGAGGGAAGGGGTTCCCCAGGGCCAGCCCTTTGGGGAGATGGGTGAGGAGACCCAATCCCAAGTTGTTTTGATCGAAAGCAATTCATTTAAAAGCAGTTTGATCAAAACAACTGAGAATTCTAGCACAACAATGAAAACTGGCCTCAAATGAGTATTCTCCCGTCACTGGATTGCCACTCTCCGATCACTCTTGATGCATTACTAAGGGGTCTGGAAAAAAAATTTTTTTTTTCGCCTCCCGGGTTTACGCCATTCTCCTGCCTCAGCCTCCCGAGTAGCTGGGACTACAGGCGCCCGCCACCTCGCCCGGCTAGTTTTTTTTATTTTTTTTAGTAGAGACGGGGTTTCACCGTGTTAGCCAGGATGGTCTCGATCTCCTGACCTCGTGATCCGCCCGTCTCGGCCTCCCAAAGTGCTGGAATTACAGGCGTGAGCCACTGAACCCGGCCAGTGTGGCAATTTTTTTAATGGGTTTTTAACAATCGAGCTGGCGTCTAACAAGCTGGGTATGAAAGAGTAGGGCCCAGCTGAATTTTTCCTTTTTCTTTTTTCTCTTGTTGCTTTGTAATTTCAAAAATCGTTTTTAAACGAGTCACATTTGTGCCGAGTTAGCTAATCACAAAAAAAGCTAGAAACAGCCTAAAGGGGCACTCAGGTGCCTTCAGCTGCACACACTCACACCCCACACATGGAGCCTGTTTGCCTGGAAGAGGGACTGGGCAGGGACAGCCCTTGATGGGGAACCAGAACTCTTGGAGGGGAAAGAGAGGAAAAGACAAGACGTTTTGGAGGCAGAAAAGAAGAGTATGAGGGAGACAGGAAGGAACTGAACTATGAGAAGGCCAGATACAGCAGCTCATGCCTGTAATCCCAGCACTTTGGGAAACTGAGGTGGAAGGATTGCTTGAGCCCAGGAGTTCAAGACCAGCCTGGGCAACCTAACAAGACCCTATCTCTAAAAAAAAATGGACAAAACTAGCCAGGCATGGTGGTATGCGCCTATAGTCCCAGCTACTCGGGAGGCTGAGGTGGGAGGATCTCTTGAATCCAGGAGTTCGACGCTGCCATGAACCACGAGCGCCACTGCATTGCAGTGGGGCCACAGAGTGAGACCTTGTCTCAATTTTAAAAATAAAAAAGGAGAAGCTAAGTCATCAGCAGCCTTAGAGATCTGGCTAAATGCAGGGGAAGGGAAGTCACAGACGGGGAAGAACCAGATGAGGGCTTTATACGAGCCAGGCCTGTCTGAAGGCCTGCATGAGGTGGACGTAAGGGGTGCGCTAGTTGGAAGGGGTACAAGAACGGTGAGGAGCATCACCCTTGGGGCTGAGGGGCCAAGAATGAAGGTAGGGGAAGCTGCCCAGGTGATCCTGACCCATGTTGACCCCAGTGGTTGGTCCCTATTGAATCCAGAGCAGAAATATCATTTAAAGAGCCCTAATGGCCCGGACCCCCACCCGCTGAGGCCACAGAGTGGGTGCTCCCCACTCCCCCTGGGGGAGGCTCTCCCCATCTCTAATTAATGGTTTCCCTGATTAAATCATCTCCGCTCCGTGCTGGCATCTCCGGGAACTCGGATACTGGGGCCATATTGGGAATGAAACCAATGAATAATAAATGGGACTGCCTAATGTACTCATTTAAAACCAATTTTTAGAGAAATCCTCAAGAAAAGCAATTAATTTCCATTTAAGCGAATATGTTTGACATCGGAAAAAGGATTCATTCCCGGATTAGCACATGGAGAGGCACTTTACTCTGTACCGGCTGAAAAAATGAAATGAAAAGCAGCACAAAGCCGGGACACCTAGAACATCTGTATCCCCCTAACTCCCACCCCAATTTACCTTTATTTGGAGGCAGAGAGTCTCCACAGTGAGAGGACGGGGTAGTTTATCGCCCTTAGATACTGGATTCTCCCAAAGTAAGGTGGAGAATTGGGGATGCTGAGGTCCACAATCTTTGTCCACAATACGCTGAGTGCTGGGGAGCCACATTCTCAAACCGCGATTGGCGCTGGGTGTGGGTGTGTCCATCACATCTGTACCAGGTCCTCAGAGAGATCACTCACACACACACACACACACACACACACACACACGCAGGCTCAGAGCTTTTGAGTTTGTGGTTTTTGTTACAAACAAGGATGGGCAGGCAGACTAACACTTCCCAGGCCAGGATCAACCTGTGTGCATGTGTGTGCGTCTTCGGCTGTCCACTGCTAACTCATCATGGATGACGATGGATTTCCCCTCTCATCATGGACATGGGCACCGCGAAGCCAACTCCAATCCTGGGGCAGTAATCCCGTTTACCCCAAGGTGACCTGCTCCAGCCCTGCCCTGCGGCCACAGAAGCCAGGGGCATGTGGAGATTGACCCCCTGGGGCAGGCCTGGCCTGGGAGGTGCCTGTAAAGTGGCACTAGGGAAGACTACACTGTCACCATCCTAAAGGCCTGGGATTTATGCCCTGGTTCTAGGCAGGAGGGGGTGAGTGGGAGGTAAGGGAATGCACAGCTGCTTAATAATGAATCACGGCCCCGAAGTGGGCTCTGGAGGCATGGTTACCTAACAGCGACATTCTCATTTGGGTTTTGGCCACTGCACAGACAAGGGAAGGGGGTGCCTGGAGGGGCAGGTGGTCACACTCGGACCAGGGGACTCCCAAAATGCACAGGACACAGAGACAACCAATCACATGGCCCCACACATTACTGTGCAAACGCAGACACATACATACACACAAGCACACACACACGGGTGGGGGGTAGCGTCTCCCACACAGGAGACACTGCTGACAGGACACAAAGCCCATTCTTCACCTTGGAGTGGAACTCAGCAAACCCTCTGGGCCCCAGCCACTAATTCCCTATCCTTCCAGAACCAGGGTCTCCACTGTTCCAGGAGGGGTGCAGTCACTTCCCCAACCCCACATCCAACTGCTGGTGTGAATGGTGGTGCGGCTGCCTCACTCCCAACCCCCTTCCACCAGGCGACGGGAGAACATTCTGCCTGGTGGTGTAGCCATGCAGCCGGCTCTCCCCAGCCCTCTGGAGCTGAGAGGAAACCCATTAAACCTTCCTAATGACAAACGCTCCGGCAGGCAGGCAGCAGGCGAGTGAGCGATTGTTCCCAAAGCCAGCCAGATGGGAGCAGGCGCAGGTGATTGTTTATGAGGCTTGGCCTTTATTAGAAACTCAGCGCTTGCGGGAGGGGAGGTTCCCTGGGGCCAGGCTTTAGTTGCTCAGGTCCCTAAGCTCTGCCAGCCAGGCACCCCCACAATCTGGGCTGGTCCCCATCAAGTGGAGGGGGAATAGGGCGTGCAGGCATAACCACTTCTCCAGCAGACCCACAGCCCCCTGACTGAACAGGGGATGGGGGTCAGGCAGACCACATCCATAGCCCCCACAATGGCGGGGGACCCTATCTGATACCTCGCCACCTGCCCCAGGATCCCCTCTGTTCCACCTTCAAGCACTAGAAGCCGTGTCTGCTCCCATCCGCCTCCCCGCAGAAGCCCCCTCCAGTCCAGGAGGGCCCTGTTGTCATGGTAACCGCAGCTGCAGTGGGGGCTGGGCCAGGTGCTGGGTTGGACCCATGAACCTTCCGGTAGCACCTGAGATGGCAGGGAAGCAGGTCTCAGGGTGCTGGGTGGCTGGGCAGCGCCCACATCCCTGAGAGTCAGCTGCTGGGACTCCCCCTGGCCCAGGGCAAGGGGGAGTCTTGGGGGAGAACGTGCAGCTGGGACTCTTAGGATGGGGTCGCTGTGATCCCCTCCCGGCGACATCGTCCCCGCTATGCTTCCCTGGAGAGAAATGAGACACAGGAGAGCAGAGCAGTGGTTCCGGGTTTAATTGGGGGTGAAAGGGTGCTGCACAGTTGCTCAGAGGACCCATTGCTGGGCCGCACGAGTGTTTGCTTTTGCGACTGAACAGAGGAGCGTGGCCTAACTAGAAATAACTCGGTCCTCAAGTCTGCCTCCAGGACCTGGGGGAACACGGGGCAGCTCTGCTGACCAGGTCTTCTCTTTGGAACACCCCTTCCACCACACTGCCCTGGGTCTGGGAGCCTCCCACCCCTGCTGAAGTCAATTCCTTAAGGGAGAATCTGGCAGTCGCAGCCCCAACTGGGGATGGACAGGGAGTGGGGACCCCAGGGCCCCCAATCTGGAAGGGCCCCTCCCAGCCATTTTGGGAACAATAAATATTGTGTGACAGTGGCAGGGAGTGGGGGGTTCGGCTACTGGCTGGCGGGCAAGAGGGGAGCTGGCGGGCCCAGCTGCCCTGCCCCGCCCCGAGGCCAGGCCTGGGCTCCCCACCCTCACTCAGTGCGGAGGATGATGTGGATGCCGGAATCCGTGAACACAGGCCCGCTCATCTCCCCCGTCCGCAGCGCAAACGAGGCGTCTTCAAATGGCTTCTGCATCTGACCTGGGAGCCAGGAGGGGCGGTGGGGGTGTCAAGGCTGGGCTGGCAGAGGACAGGATGAGGCAGGGCAGGCAGCAGCCGCGACAGATGGGGCTCCTGCCTGCGCTGAGCCTCACACTTGTCCACATTCATCCGTCACCACGTTTATTGCTGGTGCTGAGCGGCGGCCCAGCTAGGGGCAGCAGGGCCATTAAGGAGGCCCTGGGAAGCCAGAGGACAGCATGAAGGATGGCAGGCAGGGCTGCAGCCGCCGCTGCGCGTTTAGGGGCCACTTCAGTGGCGAACTCATCTCCCTGGGCTTGGTTCCCAGCCCTGCCACGTCATCTGTCCCGCCAGCCTCCTCGGAGCAGGTGGGCAGCTGCTGGCCCCATGCTGCCGCCCCGCCCCACTAAAACACCTGCACGCCATACCCTACAACCCATCCTGGCCTTTCCCTGATGTTCTGCAGATCACGAGGACTGAAGAGGAGGAAGAGGAGGAAGCCTGGTCCCCTCTGTCCCTGATTTCCACTCTCCTGGCCAGACAGGCCTAAACTCAGGGCCACCTCCTCTCACCCCTGGTTTCCCCACCTTTGAGAGGGATTCTGGGGGACATGCCCTAGGACTCTCAGGGCCCCCAGCCTTAAACCACAAAAAGGAAGAGGCAGAGGACAGGATGTACCCGCCTTGGTGGGCCTGGGATGAGGACATCAGTGCACAGACACACAGAGGCTGACCCCCACCCCCGGGTACAGATGATTCCAGGAAGAAAGCGCTGCAGCCCCCTCCCTGTGTGGCCCTGGCCCTGCCCAGCAGAGCAGCCTCTGAAGCCTGAGGAAGGGGCTGTGCTGCCACCTACTGGACCCCAAAGGCTGGTGTGGCACCCGGGAGCCCAGTGCCCAGACCCTCCCGACCTCTATCCCTCAGGGTAGTGAGGGTCCCCTGACCTGGGACCTGGTGGGGCCCATTCCTTGCGCACCTCTGCTGAAGGCACCCAGGTCTCCCCTGGCCTTGGCTGAGCTGCAGTCGCTGAACTGTGAGGCCAGAGACTCAAAGTCCTCCTCTCCCGACTTGATCTTCTGGATGTAGCCTGCAGACATGGAATGGAATGGGAGTGCCAGGTTAGGGCGGGGGGACCTGACCAGACAGGATGGAGGGCTCCAGAGCTGGCCGGTGCGGGGGAGGCAGCACTTCACTCGGAAAGCCTCCCCCTACAGGCACACATGCTCCCCACAACCCCTCTCCTCACACACATCTGCAGGCGCAGTCACACCTGTCCTCACCCACACCCAAGAAAAGGCGCCTTTCACGTGCATGAGCACTCGGTGCACCCCACCAGTCACCCATGAGCCCTGCGACCCTGCGGGTCTCACATCCCTGCTCCCGCTGTCATTCTCTCCAGCACACACGCGCGCGCACACACACACACACACACACACTTCAGGCAAAATCTACATCCAAGCTGGACAGGTCAGAGGAGAGCAGGAGGCAGGGAGACGCTGACCCAGGCAGGGAGCTGGGCCCCCAGGGCCCCCAGGGCAGAGGTGGGAGAACTGTCCAGAGAGGGCCCAGCATTGCCACGGCAGCCCATGGCCTCAGCTGTCCCATCTGGGAAGAACAGCCTGGCACTGGGAAGGGCCTCCAAGGCACCCCGGTGGGCTTTGCAAGGGACACTCGTGGACTGTAGCCCCAGGGTCCCAGAGGCAGGCGACACAGCTCGTCTCCTGGCTCCCCACCTACGGTCTGCATGCTGGCAGAACTTAGGGCGGCCCCACCCTGTGTGGCCTAAACCAGCCCATCGACTCTGACTCTCCAGGAGGCGGGGGAGGCCAGGGCTGCTGGAGGAAGGAGGAACAGGGCTGCTGGCAGAGGGGGCAGGATAGCAGCAGAGTAGCATCTGAGTGACTCATGTTTCGGGAGCCAAGGGGGGAGGGTTGCGTGTGTGTGCACGTGGTTTGTGTTGTGTGAATGTGTGTGAGCAAGTCTGTGTATGCACTCTTGTGCACATGCCAGGTGGAGAGGAATGGCTTACTGCCTTCCTGAGTCCAGGCCACCCCCAGGAAGGTGTCCATGGACCAAAGTCTGCTCTACCCCAATCCTCCTCTTGCTCTGACATGAACGGGTGTCCCTTCCAGTGTTCTCCCTAGGACAGTAATGTAACAGCCCTCTGGGTGAACTGCACCCGCCCCGTGCACCCTACGGCCTGGCAGCCACGCTCCAGGGACATCAGTTCTTCTCTCCAACGTGAGAGTCACCCTGACACACTCAGTAGGGGGTTTCCTAACGTCATCCTGACACTTCTACCCATTGCTCCTTCTGACCTAAATGAGGCCATGACACGACTGCTGGCCAATCTGCCCAGGACACACATAGCTGACACACCCACCTACAGCCTGTCAGAGAGCCATGGGGACACTGCTGGGTGACCCAGCCAGTGCTAGGAGGCCGGGACACCCAACCATGGCACCTGCTGAACACACTGAACTGATCTAAGTGTCCCCAGGGCTCCTCGGCCTCACACTCTGACCTGCTTGGGACCACGGTGGAAATGGTACCACCATGACAGCACAGCCATAGCTCCCTGTTGGGCTGCAAGTCATGGCAGCCACCAGTGTCCTGGTATCTGAGCTGGATGTCAACAGGACCTGCTGCCCTGACATCCCTTTGCCCCTCCACCTGACGGTCTTGTGCCAGTGGCTGTGACATGCGGCACAGTGCCCAGCACCGAGCAAGAGCCTGACCAATGTCCCTTGCTTTCATCATTCTTCCCCTCCATGTGGACTGCATCCCAGGGATGACGCAGCCTCTGCTGCTCTACTGCCCCTATCCTTGGCCCTCCCGGCCCACGTGTCCTGGTCAGATCTGGCCATCACTCTGGGGCATTGTGTAGTGCCTGTCCGACAGGGACATCAATGCCATACAGGGCCCCAGCTTCTGTTGGGATGGCATATTACAGAGGCTTCTGCCCGTGATTCCCTGGTTTGATCAGAACACCCCGCTTCCAGGGCTGCCAGACACATCCTCCAGTGACTCCGACTTGAATCAGATGTTGCTAGGACCCCTCCCACCCTTCCTCTCCCCGAACTTCTAGGTATCTCCTTGGCCTTAGGCACAGAGCACTGGAGTCCCCTGCCCCCGCTTCTGTCTGGACCACTAAGCCAGCCAGGGTACCCACCTGCTTCGGGGAAGCAGGACTGCCTGCAGGCGCTGAGCATCTGAGGAGCCAGGTCCAGACCCAGGCCCTGAACAAGCATCACCTTGCCGCAGCCCCCAGCGGCCAGGGCTGGGGGCACAGCCACAGGGATCCCTGAAATTGGACAGCCCGTCCAAGTTGTCCTCTCTCACACACACAGTGGCAAGCCATACCACTTAAAAACAAATAAAAGCCACACTTTGGCGCCCACAGAGCTCATATCACCCAGATCTGCCTCTGACCTGCCAGCTCTCTTGGAAAACCTTCTGCTTTGATGAAAGCCGGCAATGACTGTTTTGTTTTCCTTTTGTAGAGATGGGGGTCTCATCAGATTTCTCGGGCTGGCCTTGAACCCCTGGGCTGCAGCAATCCTCTTGCCTCAGCCTCCCAACTAGCTGGAATGATTTTTTTTAAAAAAGCGCTTTCTCTTGAACCTGGGAGGTGGAAGGTGTAGTGAACTAAGATCGCGCCACTGCACTCCAGCATGGGCAACAAGAGCGGAACTCCATCTCAAAAAGAAAAAACCAAACACTTTCTTCCTGAGTTCCTGCTCTGTGAGGCTGACCTTGAGGGGTTTGGTTCTGTGTGTCTGGTTAGCTCAGCCTGTACCTGACCCCCTGACAATGAAATCCTCCTACTCCCGCCCTGCTCCCCTGCCTCGCAGACCTTGGTTTAAGCCTCTGGTCCTGCCTGAAACTCACCAGCTATCCTCGGGTCTCCCCCAGAAGCCTCCCCTAATCCCCCACTGTGTGAGGTGCCTCCGCCTGGGTGCTGCATTTACTACCATCCTATTGGCAGGTTGCTTCCCTGCCTCACAGTGTGGGAACGAAGGCTGCTGGGTTGGCCTTGTTCATTGCTACACCCTCAGAACCCAGCACTGTGCACAAAACAGGTGTTCATGAACGTTCAAGTTCATGAATAAATGAGACAGAAATAGGCCATGGGGAAGGAGGCAGACAGGGATCTACCACAGGGCTTGAAGCAGAAATGCTGGAATCTCATGCCCTGTCTACCTGAAACTCAGGCTGTGACCCTAAGGCCAGACTTCCTGGGCCTCCTCCAAGACATGTCAGCCTTGATGGCACCAAACCCATGAAATTTGATGGAGGCTGTCAGGTGCTGGAGCCCCATCCTGATTCGATGTGGCTCCAGCTTAGAACCACACAGACACAGGGTGGCCTCTTCAGGAGCTCCCAGTCTGGAGCAGGACCCCCTGAAATTGTATGCAAAACAGAATGGCACCTGTCTGTGCTGGCATACCCCAGCCAGCCTGCTCACAGCATATCCCCAAAGTCCAAGAGGACACGTTATGGGTGCTGACTGGACTCCGTCAGGTTCAGATCCTACCTCTGCTGCTCCTGAACAATGCGAGTCTGGCAGGTGACTTTACCTCTTGGAGCCTCACTCAACTGGCCTCTAAAATGGGGTAACAGCTGCTCCCACGTTGGAGGCTGCTCCAAGGAGCAAATCAGTGACCGCTTAAGCAGTGGCTGTTGCAGAGCAGGCCCCCTGACAGATCCAAGCTGCCCATCCATCTGTTATGGACTCAATGTTTGTGTCACCCCAAATTCATGTGTTAAAGCCCTAACCCCCGGTGTGGCTGCATTTGGAGATGGGGACTTCAGGGAAGTAACTAGGGTTACATGTGGTCATAAGGGTGGGGCCCTGATCCAACAGGATTAGTGTCCCATTTTTGTTTTTTGTTTTTTATTGAGGCAGAGTCTGGTTGTGTCACCCAGGCTGGAGTTCACTGGTGTGATCTCAGCTCACTGTGACCTCTGCCTACTAGGTTCAAGTGATCCTCCTACCTCAGCCTCCTGAGTAGCTGGGATCACACGCATGCGCCACTACATCCGACTACTTTTTTTTTTTTAGTAGAGATGGAGATTCACCATGTTGGCCAGGCTGGTCTTGAATTCCTGACCTCAGGTGATCCACCCGCCTCAGCCTCCCAAAGTGCTGGGATTACAGGCATGTGCCACCACACTCAGCTAATTTTGTATTTTTAGTAGAGATGGGGTTTCTCCATATGTTGGCCAGGCTGGTCTTGAATTCCTGACCTCAAGTGATTTGCCCGCCTCAGTCTCCCAAAGCTCTGGGATTACACGCATGAGCCACTGCATCTGGCCAGGATTAGTGTCCTTATAAGAAGAGATAACAGGCCGGGCGCGGTGGCTCAAGCCTGTAATCCCAGCACTTTGGGAGGCCGAGACGGACGGATCACGAGGTCAGGAGATCGAGACCATCCTGGCTAACACGGTGAAACTCCGTCTCTACTAAAAAATACAAAAAACTAGCCGGGCAAGGTGGCGGGCGCCTGTAGTCCCAGCTACTCGGGAGGCTGAGGCAGGAGAATGGCGTGAACCCGGGAGGCAGAGCTTGCAGTGAGCTGAGATCCGGCCACTGCACTCCAGCCTGGGCGACAGAGCAAGACTCCGCCTCAAAAAAAAAAAAAAAAAAAGAAGAGACACCAGAGAGCTTGTGCTCCTGCACTCGTACACATGTGTCTGGGGAATACCATGTGAGTACACAGTGAGAGGGCAGCCATCTACAAGCCAGGAAATGGGTTCTCGCCAGGAACAAAATCTGAGGGAACCTGGATCATGGACTTCTGGCCTCCAGAACTGTGGAAAGTGATGACTGTTGTTTAAGCCACACAGTCTGTGGTATTTTGTTACAACAGTCCAAGCCAATGCACCTCAGTGACCTAGGTGGGAGTGAGGGAACAAATGGGGTAGTCCTTGACCCCAAAAAGGTTTCGAGATGTGCTCTCTCCTCTGCCTTGCCAGATCATTACGGTGCTTCCAGCATACTTCCCGGAGGCTGCCCAGGCACCAGAGGGGAAGGGGCCCAGTTGGGGAAAGAGGTGACAGGGTCAGGTCTGAGAAGACCAAGATCCAGAAGGAGAGGCTAGAGGCTGGCCCGAGGCCAGCAAGCTGGAAGGGTGCCAGTGACCTTGGGGACCCTGGGACAAAGGGGCTGACCTGGATGCTGGGATGGGTATGTGGATAGGATGGCTGCTCATAGTCTCAGCCTCCCTGGGACCCTCCAGGCCCTGGGCATGTGAGGGGCCAGGGGTGAAGAGCAGGCAGGGAGGGCTTCTCCACGGCCCATCCTCCTTAGACAAGGACACTGGCAATGACTCCCTCAGATCCCTGACAGCCTCTGGCTGCAGCCCAGCAGCTGCAGAGGAGCCAATGCTGGGAAAAGGAGCCTCAGCAGAAAACGTGGAGGCCCCGACTCTCTCTGCAGGCAGCCTGTCCCTTCAGGGCAAGGGCGGAGCACCAGATCTAAATGGGCACTGATGAGATTCAGCCCGCTGCCAGCTGGGGAGTGAGCTGCCCAAATCCTGATCTCCTGATCACCCGGCATGAACCCTCGAGGGGAGAACATCCACTTCATGGAAGAGAAAATGAGGCCCAGGTGCCCAATGCCCACACCGACACTGCACATGAGGATGTTACCGAGTGTACCTTGGCCAGGGCCACCTCACTGCAGCCTCCTACTGACCTCTGAGGGGATCTGCCCCAGCACCGTCTCAGGCAGTATACCAGGAGAGGGTGGTTGTGGGCCAAGGTCATCATCTGTGTGCTGAGCCCACCAGGCCTCCCGTGGTCCTATCTAGAACTCTTTCTACGGGCTGTGGGGTGGCAGCAGGGGCTGCCCGTGAGCAGAGACCTTGACTTGACCTCAGCTCCCCCACTGTCCACACCTGAATGACTGGGGCTGAGGCTCCACCATGCAGAACGCACCAGCCACAGAGCCCATCGCTCCTGGATCCTCATAGCCACCCTCTCCCCATTCTACAGATGAGGCAACTGAGGCCCAGGGAATGAAGACCACACAGCCGGCACTGAAACCCAGCCCTGTACGATCCCAGGGTGGGCCATGCTATTCTGCCCTGACCCTCCCCCAGACATCCCACCACTGCCCACCTAATCCAGCACCCAGTCCTCTCTATCCTGCCTCCTGAATCTCTCTCAGGTCTGCTCCCTTTCACTTCTTCCTCCACTTCCAGCCCCCAAGTTCAAGTCACACTGTCTCTCGCTGCAGTTCCTCCCACAGCTTCCATCAGGCGGGCAGGCGGGGCTCCTGCTGACATTCCGAATCTGCAGGTACCTACGGCGAGGCCTCAAGGCCTGGCTACTTACCAGGTGCACCTGTCCAACCCAGAGATGGGGGAAACACCCTTGCCCACCACACCCAGGCCCATGCCCTCCTCACTGTCCCCATCGGCCTCAGCCTTCTGCCAGCTCTCATCAGGACCGCCTGAAGCAGCTCTGTCCTGCGCCTGGCTGCTCTGCTGACCCCCAGGAGCCCACCTCATGCCGCTCCATCCCCAAATGCCTGAGCCCTCCTACTCACTCTTAAGGGGTCCGGAAGCCTCAAAACAGTGACCACTAGAGCTGGAAGGACCCGAGGGGTCATCTCGTGATTCTCTCCTGGCTTCTCCCTCCACTTCTTCCTCTTGCTCTGGGGCAACCAGAACCTCTGAAGGTTCTGGGCCTTCCAGTTTCCCTGGTCCTTGACATTCTAGCTTCACAGATCTTTGCTGAAAGCAGAGCACTGCTGGGTTCCTCTCCTCATCCCACATGGCCACATTATGTCCTGCTGCCTCCAGGAAAGAACCCAACCTCCTCACCTGACAAGGACCATCTTCAACCTGGCTGGGACATGCCCATGAGAGGTCTCACCACCCCCCAGCTCCCTGCAAAGCCTTCCCCAGAGTCCTGGCTACATCCCAGCCCTAGGCCTTCACTTCTGCCTGTTCCTGTGCCAGGAATCCTTCTTGCTTCCTACTGGCTCATGAAACAAGGCCGTGAGGGCTGACTCTGGGCCAGGCTTTGTGTGGCAGGATGGGAATACAGGGGAGAGAGATCCAGTCCCTGCCCTCAGAGGTCAGGAGGCTGGCTCTTTAATCAGCCTTCAAGATTCCGTGCAAGAGCTTGGCTTCTCTCTACCATGCTTACATATAAGGCTAACGGGGGCACATACTGTGCTAGATGCCATGTTGGGGGCGTGCGTGTGTAATAACATCCTACAGGCCAGTACTGGACCAAGTGATGAGAGAGTAAAACAACAGCCAATACTGACCGAGTGTGCACTCTGTGCTGGGTCCTGTGCTGGGTCCTGTGTTACCACAACCAACAACTGCAATGACAGTGGCCACTAACAATGACAGAACGTTTACCGATGCCAGAAACTGTTACTCCTGCTTTACTGTACTAGCCAGGAGTCCTCACAACTACCCTGGGAGGTGGGTCCTATTATTCTAACACTAATTTTATAAATGAAACAGACTTGACGACCGGGAGCGGTGGTTCATGCTTGTCATCCCAGCACTTTGGGAGGCTGAGGTGGAAGGATCACTTAAGCCCAGGAGTTTGAGACCATCCTGGGCAACATGGTGAAGTCCTGTCTCTACTAAAAATACAAAAATCAGCCAGGTGTGGTGTTATGAGCCTGCAGTCCCAGCTACTTGGGAGGCTGAGGTGGAAGGATCACCTGATCCCAAGGAGGTTGAGGCCACAGTGAGCTATGACACAGCAAGATCCTGTCTCAAAAGAAGAAGGAGAAAAAGATTGAGGCCCAGAGATGTTAAGTAACTTGCTCAAGATCACACAGCCAGGACCCGGCAGAGCTGCATAGCAACCCAGGCTGTCTGGGCATGGTTGAGGGATGGGTTGTTTGGAGTAGGGACAGCCCAGGAGGTTCTGGGGACTCTGAGAAAGGCTGTCAGACACAACTTCCTGCAAGAATGGAAATTTTCTTTTTTTTTTGAAATGGAGTCTTGCTGTTGCCTAGGCTGGAGTACAGTTGTGCGATCTCAGCTCACTGCAAGCTCCATCTCCCGGGTTCATGCCATTCTCCTGCCTCAGCCTCCCAAGTAGCTGGGACTACAGGTGTCTGCCACCATGTCCAGCTAATTTTTTTGTATTTTCAGTAGAAATGGGGTTTCACCATGTTAGCCAAGATGGTCTCAATCTCCTGACCTTGTGATCCACCCACCTTGGCCTCCCAAAGTGCTGGGATTACAGGCGTGAGCCACTGCACCCGGCCAAGAATGGAAATGTGTTTTATATTCCCGCTGTCGAAGATGGCAGCCACCAGCTAAAGTATGACCAGTGCAACTGAGAAACCAATTTTTGATATTATCTTATTTATTTATTTTTGAGACAGGGTCTCGCTCTGTCACCCAGGCTGGAGTGCGGTAGCATGATCTCGGCTCATTACAACCTCTGCCTCCTGGGCTCAAGGGATCCTCCCACTTCAGTCTTCTGAGTAGCTGGCACTCTAGACATATACCATCACATCCAGCTAATTTTTGTATATTTTGTAGAGACAGGGTTTTGTTATGTTGCACAAGCTAGTCTCAAACTCCTGGGCTTAAGTGATCCTCCTGCCTTGGCCTCCCAAAGTGCTGGGATCAGAGGTGTGAGCCACTGTATCTGAATGGTAATTTTAATTAATTTATATGGAAATAGTACATGTGGGGAGTGGCAGCCAAACTGGACAGCTTTACACAGGGCTCTGCAAATGATGGCCTGCAGGCCAAATCCTCCCTGATTTTGTAAATAATAAAGTTTTCTTGGCACACAGCCACGACCATGTGCTTGCTTACATATTGGTTACGACTGCCATCCAGTTACAAAGCAGAGCTGACGGAGACTGCATGGCCCACGAAACCTAAAATATTTACCATCTGGCCTTTAAAGTTTGCCACCCCAGTGCCAGACTGTAGAGGAAACACAGAACAGAGCATGGAATAGCTTCCTCCCTTAGGTCAGAATTAACTCACTAGCTCTGCTGGCACTCACTACCTTTCTTTCTTTCTTTTTTTTTTTGAGATGGAGCCTCGCTTTGCTGCCCAGGCTGGAATAGAGTGGTGCGATCTCGGCTCACTACAACCTCCACCTCCCGGGTTCAAGCAATTCTCCTGCCTCAGCCTCCCGAGTAGCTGGGATTACAGGCGTGCACCACCACAACTGCCTAATCTTTGTATTTTCAGTAGAGACAAAGTTTCACCATACTGCCCAGGCTAATCTCGAACTCCTGACCTCAGGTGATCTGCCCTCCAAGGCCTCCCAAAGTGCCGGGATTATAGGTGTGAGCCACCGCACCCTGCACGCACTCACTACCTTTCTAACCGCTCTCTCTGGACCCACCTATGTTTGTGACTCAGGACCCTACTGGATGATATTACTGTTGACAACAGTTCCCACAGACTGGGGGCCCACTGTGCAAAATGCATTGCCTCATTCCCTTGAACTTTCACAATGGTCCTCAGAGGATGCCCATTTTACAGAGAAAGCTGAGTCTAGAGGAGGTGACATGAGTCCCCTCCCAAAGGTCACAGAGTTCACAGAGGCACAGTACTACTTGAACCCAGGTCTGCCAGTCCCCAGGCTGGGTCCTCTGCCCCTACCTGGCTCACCCTGAAATGCCAGATGGAAAGGAAAGAGAATGGCTGCTGTAAAGGTCAGGGTCATGTCATGCACTGGCGTTTTTGTGTTGGCCAACACCACGCCTGGCAGCTGAGCAAGCTGGGGTGAAGAGTCTGCTGTGACTTCTACAAAGGCCCACCTGGGAGAAGACCCCCTCCCAAGCCTTTGCCCTTGCCCTGCTCACCGTTGATCAGCTCCAGGGCCTCCTCCTTGGTCCGGGTGATCTTCTCCTGCCGCCAGGATGAGGGCCGCCTTGACTGGCTGTGCTTCACCAGCAGGTGCGAGCAGCGGACCCTAGCGGGCTCCCCCTGCCCGTTTTTGCCACCACTGCTGCTGTTGCCGCTGGGCCGCTCCCACTGGCTGGCGTTAGTGATGTGGTTGAAGTAGTATACTCGGCCTGGAGGGGAGGGCAGGTGGGAATTCAGCTAGGGTTGTGCTCCCATGACACCACCTGAGCCCACAGCCAGAAGCCAGGGTAAGGGCCTGGCTTGCAGGGGGTGCCTTCATTCAACAAATCCATGGTGTGTCCACCACGTGCCACAGGCTCTCCAGACATGAGCCAATGTGGCAGGATACAGTCCCTGCCCTTAGAGAGCTAACATTCTAGGTGAGAACAGACAGGTGCTAAACAAGCAAACAAAACACAGGATAATATAAATCCCCAACAACTTCAAAGACAAAAATAACCCAGGGTGATGGAAGAGAGGAAGCTGGGGGACAGGAAGTTGACTCGAATCGAAGCATGCACTCAGCAGGCAGACCACCTGAATTCAAATCTGAATCTGGGTTCAAATATGATCTACCTTCCCTGGGCCTCAGTGTTCTCACCTGTAAAATGGAGATAACAGTTCCTACCTTAGGGTCATTGAAAGGACTAAATAGCCGGGCGCGGTGGCTCAAGCCTGTAATCCCAGCACTTTGGGAGGCCGAGACGGGCGGATCAC
>NW_012117265.1:3641458-3643135 GCF_000951035.1 Colobus angolensis palliatus
AGGCTGAGGCAGGAGAATCACTTGAACCTGGGAGGTGGAGGCTGCAGTGAGCCAAGATCATGCCACTGCACTCCAGCCTGGGTGACAGAGTGAGACTCTGTTTCAAAATAAATAAATAAATAGAAGTAAATAAATAAAAAATAAAAAATTAGCCATGGGTGGTGGTACATGCCTGTGGTCTCAGCTACTTGAAAGGCTGAGGTGGGAGGACTGCTTAAGCCTGGGAGGCAGAGGCTGCACTGCAGCCTGAGCCACACAGTGAGACCGTCTCCAGAAAAAAGAAGAAAGCACCAAATAAGCTTACGCATCTGCAAAATGCCTAGGACAGAAACTGGCACACATTAAGAGTAGGATAGCCTTTATTATCTCCATTGTATAGACGACAAAACGGAGGCCTCACCTTTTGCATCTCTGGGAATGGCAGCAATGAGTAACATTACTCTGTTCCAGGCACACACAGGGGGAGGCAGGAACTGTACTCAAGTACTTCACACCCGAAAGCTCTGCTCTTAGCTACTACACCGTGCACAGTGTTGCAGAGCTAGGAACCAGCATTACTGGTGGCCAGATGTTACTCAGGGAGTGAGGGGTATGAAGGAGTGAATACTGTGAACAAGAAGCTGGAAGTAAAGACCTTACTGGGTGCCACTCCAAAGGCTGACAGTTCGCCTGGGTGACATGGAGTGTCACCCATAAAGGAAGCCATCAGAGTTGAAATGAGCAGAAACAGCAGAAATGGGGCCAGGGCTGGGCAGAGCATCCAGTTTATGCTGGAGATCCCAGCCACAGGCCAGGGCTAGAGCAGGAGATGGGCGAGAGCACGCATTCCGGGGGCAAATGCAGCTGAGCTACGGACTCACTCTAAAACCTTGGCAATGGGCTCTATCTCCCTGCACCTCAGTTTTCTCATCTGAAAAATGGGGCTAGAGAATAAGGAGATCAAACCTCATGGGGTTAATGAGGAGAGTCCATGTATCCAAAGCGTTCACCAGAACCTGGCACTCAACCAAGGAGAATTATTACTGCAAATGCGATTGCTATGGGCTCTGGAGGCAGCAGAGTGACTCGCGACCTGCCCACAGATGCTAGGCCTGCTACTCAGGAGTTTGCTGTGACACGGGCAGGGAGATCTGGAGGCAAACTGCCTAGGTCCTAATCCAACCCCCAGCCCCTGGAATGATCTTGGACGAGTTCCTTCAGTTTTCTGGCCTCAGTTTCCTTGCTGGTTCAAGATAGGAAGTAATAACCATCTGGCTCCCAGAGTTGTGGCAATTCAGAGAGAACTTAAAGCGCTTTCCACAGAGACAAACGTGCCCTGTTACTGGCAATATTACCATTGTGGCTAACCGTTAAATCGGGCCTAAGCACAGGGGCCATCGTCTGGCAGAATGTCACCGGCGATGTCGCAGACTCAGCATTAGGTGTACACGGTAGGGGTGTTAGCAGGGGTAGGTTGTGGACCCGAGGTCGGGCAACACCCTACACCCTTTGCAGCGTACTGGAGTGTTCCCTTCCCAGGGGTGCCCCCGGGCCCAGCAAGGTGCAGAGACGTCCCCCGGGGGCGTCAGGTGCATTAGGCCGAAAGGTATCAGCCGGGCCGGCAGGGCCAGGGCCATCGCCCCGGACTTCCCGGACCCTCACCCGCCCAGCCCCCTGCCTCAGCTTCCTTTGGCTTCC
>NW_012117265.1:3643611-3645057 GCF_000951035.1 Colobus angolensis palliatus
GGCCTCGCGGGAACGCCCATTGGACGTCCCAACCGTCCGGATTGGCTTTCTGGCCTTCTATTGGGTAGAAGAGAGGCTGGGCGGACCCTCCCACGTTATCCCTGCGCCCCGCCCCCGGCCAGCCTCAGCTTGGCCCCGCCCACTTCCTCTCCTCGGCTCCTGAGTGGTCCAAAGAGACGCGGCCCCGCCCTCCTCAACGCCCTTTAGCGAGCGCCGAAAAACTCCCGACCCCTTCTTGGCGCGCCTCGCCGCAGAGCCCACCCGGCGGGACAGAGCTTATGGATTGGCTAATGCAGCAGCAACTCCCGCCTTCCTGAGCCGTTCCCGAAGGTCCGCAAACCCCCAGCCCTTCCATGCGGAAGCGTCTGGCTGGTGCGGAGGTAACGGCGGTCGAGGAGGTACTTGGGCGGGGCGGTGCTGCCTCTGCTGTTGCCATAGCAATGCAGTTGCCTTGGAGATGAGCACCTAAGTGCCCGATGCTTAAATTTGGCTCCTCCATCCTCCCTCATCCCACCTGTTTCCCCAGATGTCCAAAGCTAACCCAGCCTCTTTTATTTTTTGCAGGGCCAAACTTTTCCCTAGGCTCTGGACCCAAACGCCTTCCACGTCTTTTGGAACCTGCTTACTTCCCTTATTCCTTCGCAGTCTGGCTCCTTCCTCCATCCTGGGTGACCAGTGGGTGCCGACACTGACATTCATGTAAGAACATGGAGGAGGTGCAGGTGGGAGGAGATGAGCTCAGTTTTAGCCAACTTAAAATAGAGTCTGCAGAGCCCGTGGGACACAGAGGAGGTATTTGGGACCCAGGGTTGGGGAACTGTGGATAGATATGGGAGTTGAAGACACTGACAGCAAACAGTTCAACTACAGTTCACCTAGCATTGAACCCTATGTGACCGCTAAAAAGAATGAGGCTGAGTGAAGTGAACTCATAGGGAAAACTGCCCACAACAAATTAGACGCAGGATGCAGTAGAAGGCTAAGAGAAGTCTAGAGCCAGACTTGGGTTTAAAGCCTGGCACTGCCACTTGCTATGTGACCTTGAACTGATTACTTAATGTTACTCTGTACTTTGGTTTCCCAATCTGCAAAGTGGGGATAAGCGATAATACATCCTTCTGTTTGATGTGAAGATTAAATAAATAAATCCCCATAAAGCACTCAAGCCAGGCTCGGTGGCTCACACCCGTAATCCCAGCACTTTGGGAGGCCGAGGTGGGCAGATAACCTGAAGTCAGGAATTCAAGACCAACCTGGTAACATGGTGAAACCCTGTCTCTACTAAAAATACAAAAATTAGCCAGGTGTGCTAGCGGGCACCTTTAATCCCAGCTACTCGGGAGGCTGAGAGAGAAGAATTACTTGAACCTGGGAGGCGGAGGTTGCAGTGAGCCGTGATTGTGCCACTGCACTCCAACCTGGGCGACAGAGCGAGATTTCATCTCA
>NW_012117265.1:3645107-3645688 GCF_000951035.1 Colobus angolensis palliatus
GAAATTAGCCGGGCGTGGTGGCAGTCGCCTGTAGTCCCAGCTACTCTGGAGGCTGAGGCGGGAGAATGGCGTGAACCTGGGAAGTGGAGCTTGCAGTGAGCCAAGATCGCGCCACTGGGGGCGACAGAGCGAGACTCCGTCTCGAAAAAAAAAAGCGAGTGTGGTGGTGCACCTGTAATCTCAGCTACTCAGGAGGCTCAAGTGGGAGGACAGCTTGAGCCCCAGAGGTCGAGGGTGCAGTGAGGCTGTGATTATGCCACTGCACTCCAGTCTGGTTGACAGAGCAAGACCCCATGTAGAAAAAAAAAAACCCCACCTCCAAAAACAAACAACAGTGCCTGGCCCATACCTAGGATATGTAGTGTTAACTGGTATTGTCTGCCGGGTGAAAAAGCAGTCATAATATGATACAGCAATTATAGTATGTATGAAAGAACAACAAACCCAAAACAAAGGAAATTTATGAAGATATCACTTATGGAAAGATATCAAAGATATAAAGCATAAAAAGCAAGCTGCTGAACAGTATGAGTATTAAATTATATATAATTATCAATTACCTGTTAAAAAATAAATAATAT
>NW_012117265.1:3650043-3654237 GCF_000951035.1 Colobus angolensis palliatus
TAGGATTACTGGCATGCACCACCATGCCCGGCTAATTTTGTATTTTTAGTAGAGATGGGGTTTCTCCATGTTGGTCAGGCTGGTCTTGAACTCTTGACCTCAGGTGATCCACCCACCTCGGCCTCCCAAAGTGCTGGGATTTTGGCCACTGTGCCTGGGCAAAAAGATACTTTTTTAAAAAAATAATTTTAGACATGGGCAGTTAGAAAAACAGTGGGGTTTTCATGTACCCTTCACCCAGCCTTCCCTATAATTAGAGTCTTAAATAAATAATAGAACAAAATTCTCAACCAGTAGGGACTTTGTTTCCCAAGGGACATTTGGCAACATCTTGATACATTTTTGGTTATTACAACATCTTCAGACATTTTGGAACAGGAGATGCTACTGGCTACTGGCATTTAGTATTATATGCCAAGGATGCTGCTAACATCCTGCAAGGCACAGCCCCAACCAAAGGAATTATCCAACCCAAGGGCTGGGCGTGGTGGCTCACACCTATAATCTAGGGCTTTGGAAGGTGAACCCAGAGTCTGGGACAAGCCTGGGCAACATGGCAAGACCCCATCTCTACAAAAATACTTCACTGGTTGTGGTGGCACGTGCCTGTAATCCCAGCTACTTGGAAGGCTGAGGTGGGAGGATCTTGAGTCTGGGAGTTAAAAGGCTGCAATTAGCCATAAGCTTCCCACTGCACTCCTGGGTGACAGAGTGAGACTGTCTCAAAAAAAAAAAAGGCCGGGTGTGGTGGCTCACGCCTATAATCCCAGCACTTTGGGAGGCCAAGGTGGGTGGATCACGAGGTCAGGAGTTCAAGACCAGCCTGGCCAACATGGTGAAAACCCATCTCTACTAAAAATACAAAAATTAGCCAGGCGTGGTGGCAGGCACCTGTAATCCCAGCTACTTGGGAGGCTGAGGTGGAGAACTGCTTGAACAGGGAGTGGAGGTTTCAGTGAGCCAAGATCGTGTCACTGCACCCTAGCCTAGGCGACACAGCGAGACTCTGTCTCCAAAAAAAAAAAAAAATCCAACCCAAAAAGGTCAACAATGCCAAAGCTCAGAAACCCTGCCATAATACAATTATCAACACTAAGAGACTAATATCAATATACTATTAACTAAACCACAAATTCCAGCCCCGGCCCTGTTATCCCACTAGTGTTCTCTTTATGTTCCAGGATGGGTACTCACTCCTACTGGAGTGTCAGTTTCTGGTCCCTCGAAGTGGACAGAGCAAGGAAATATATATATGTATACACACATCTATAGGTATCGATATATCTATTAAACAAAAACCTTGAATTCAGACTGATGCCTCCAAATCCAATCCTACAAGGTTCATTTTAAGCACTCCCATCTCCTGTTTTATTTGTAACTTCCTTCTCCACAGTGAGACACCCAGCTCTCTTATTTGTTCAACCCTGTTTGTGTATTACATGGGCCCATGTGCCCATACCCACAAAAGTAGTTTCAAAATTGCTAAATCATGGCTGGCCTAAGGGCTCACACCTGTAATCCCAGCACCTTGGGAGGCTGAGGCGGGTGGATCACTTGAGCTCAGGCGTTTGAGACCAGCCTGGTCAACATGGTGAAACCCCGTCTCTGCTGGAAATACAAAAAATTAGCCAGGTGTGGTGGCTCCTGCCCGTAGTCCTAGGTACTTGGGAGGCTGAGGCGAGAATCGCTTGAACCTGGCAGGCAGAGGTTGTAGTGAGCCAAGATTGCACCATCACACCCTAGCCTGGGCAAAAAGAGCAAAATTCCATCTCACAAAATAATAATAATCAAAAATAATAATTAAAAAAATAAAGCATAGAAAAGCAAACTGTGGAATGGCATATAAATATTACAGAATATATAATTATCCCCGTATGATGAAAACTCTAGGTCATTTCAGAAAGTTTCTAGAGTCACTTAAATGTATTAATGCTCACCACTGGTGGGAGGAGTGGTATAAGAAATAAGAAATTCAGGGCCGGGCGCAGTGGCTCATGCCTGTAATCCCAGCACTGTGGGAGGCTGAGGCGAACAGATCATGAGGTCAGGAGATCAAGACCATCATGGCTAACATGGTGAAACCCCAACTCTACTAAAAAAATTAGCTAGGTGTGGTGGCGTGCACCTGTAACTTCCAGCTACTCAGGAGGCTGAGGCAAAAGAATCACATGCTAAGGATCAATCAAAATTCAAATCTAAGCCGGGCGCAGTGGCTCACGCCTGTAATCCCAGCACTTTGGGAGGCCAAGGCAGGCGGATCACGTGGTCAGGAGATTGAGACCATCCTGGCTGACTCGGTGAAACCCCATCTCTATGAAAAAAATACAAAACATTAGCCAGGCGTGGTGGTGGACGCCTGTACTCCCAGCTACCCAGGAGGCTGAGTCAGGAGAATGGCATGAACCCGGGAGGCGGAGCTTGCAGTGAGCCAAGATCGCACCACTGCACTCCAGCCTGGGCTGGCTGCGTCTCAAAAAAAAAAAAATTCAAATCTAGTTGGTCTGACTCTTGAGACTGGGCTCATGTAGCCACACTTATAGTGCCACACTGTCTAGTATCACCTTATTTTTGTCTTGAAAAGAAGTGCCAGGGCCCAGCATGATGGCTCACGCCTATAATCTCAGTACTTTGGGAGGCCAAGGCTGGACGATCGTCTGAGGTCAGGAGTTCAAGACGATCCTGGGCAACATAGGGATATCCTTTCTCTACAAAAAATTTTAAAATGCCGGACATGGTATGTAATCCCAGCACTCAGGTGAGGCAGGAGAATTGCTTGAACCCAGGAGACAGAGGTTGCACTGCACTCCAGCCTGGGCGACAGAGCGAGACTCTGTCTCAAAAAAAATAAAAATAAAAAACTTTTATCAGGCATGGTGGTATACACTGCCCAGCTACTTGGGAGGCTGATGCAGGAGGACCGTGTGAGTCCACTTCAGGGCTGCAGTGGGCTATGGTCGCACCACTGCATTCCAGCCTGGGTGACAGAGCAAGACCCCGTCTTAAAAAAAAAAAAAATGGTGCCAGGAACTGTGGATGTTTAAACATGCTTTAAACTCATCTATACCTCCTCAGGTCTGTGATTTCAGAATCTTAATTCCTAACAATTACATCTACTGTCATTACCTGGAGGCTCTTTGGTCTATTAGGGTGACAATAATCCCAGCGTCTCTTGACCTTCAGACACCCACAGCAAACCCCAGAGCTCTCTCTGGGCTCCTACACAGACTCCCAGCCTGCTGGTCTACTCTGCCCTCATGGATCCAGTTGATCTGGAGCTCTTATTTCAGCAGGTACATAGTGATGGTGCAGTGATGACCAAACAGCGACCGATCCATCCATCACTAGACAGCTCTCATGCAAAGAGACAGCAACAAAGCAACATCTAAGTCTTTATTGAGTTTTTACAAACAAGCATCTATCCCAGTGTGGGGGATGAGGATGGGAGAGAGCAGGGAAGCAGGAAGATGAGGATTCTCATCTATTGGTAATAAAGCTCCAGGTTCATCCCATCGTGGATTTCATCTGAAGGAAAGGTGTTAAGGAATCCTGACTCTGGCTTCCATCCCCACCCCTCTCATCCATTCATAGCTGGGTCAGGGTGGCCTGTCAGCTCAGGGCTAAGGAAGCCCATTTTGGACCAGGCCATTTTTATTTGGAGAGAACTGAAACTTGACCAAAAAATTTCTGGCTGGGTGCAGTGGCTCACACCTGTAATCCCAGCACTTTGGGAAGCTGAAGCACGTGGATCACTTGATGTCAGGAGTTTGAGACCAGCCTGGCCAACACAGTGATGTTTAAACACAGTGAAAACCCATCTCTACTAAAAATACAAAAAAGTTAGCTGGGCATGGTGGTGGGCACCTGTAATCCCAGCTACTTGGAAGGCTGAGACAGGAGAATTGCTTAAACCCAGGAGGTAGAGGCTGCAGTTAGCCAAGATTGTGCCACTGTACTCCAGCCTGGGCAACAACAGCAAAACTCCATCTCAAAAAAAAAAAGTTTCTGTTCCTTCTAGGCCAAGTGCAGTGGCTCATGGCTATAATCCCAGCACTTTGGGAGGCTGAGGTGGGAGGATCACTTGAGGCCAGGAGTCCGAGACTAGCCTGGCAAATGTGGCAGAACCCCATCTCGGCCGGGCGCGGTGGCTCAAGCCTGTAATCCCAGCACTTTGGGAGGCCGAGACGGGTGGATCAC
>NW_012117265.1:3655397-3666076 GCF_000951035.1 Colobus angolensis palliatus
CCCGTCTCGGCCTCCCAAAGTGGTGGGATTACAGGCGTGAGCCACCGCGCCCGGCCTAGCTCCCATTTTCTAAGTGCTCACCATGTGACACGTACTAAGTTAAACACTTAATATACATTATCTCGTGCGGACTTTAGTTTTGAACAAAGATAACGGAGGCTGGGTATGTAGATGCTTCCTCAAGAAGTCACACAAAGGATACAGTCCCCCAGAGACACGTGGTCCTTAAAAATCGTGTACCTAAGGAAAAGAGACATTTCAGAGATAAGGCTAAGTAGGCTCTTCAGCCTGGAGGCCGAATGAGGTAGCTGAGCCTAAGCAAAGGGCTGCCTGCAGCGCTCTCCCAAACCAAAACCTTCCGGCCTAGTCCAGTCCACCCAGTGGCTCTACCACTGCACTCACCACTTCTTCAGGACAATCTTGTTCCAACGGGTGCCAGTTTGGGCTGCAATCAGCTTCTTAAGGTCCCCGATGGTATCATCCGTGCTGGGCGCAGAGGAGTTAAGGCAAATGGGAGCGGTAGAACGAGGAAGAGGACATTCCAGGGCTGAATAGCATCTGCCAGGACCCCCTCCGCCCCCTCTCCCGGGTTTAACTAAAACCATCCGACAACAGATTGAGATGCCTGCCTCACGCCAAGCACCCCTGCGGGTACCACTGCCTCTCGGCTGCCAGTGGATACTTGCATTTAACGCGGACCTTCTTCCCCAGACGGTCGTTGCAAACAACCTCGATCATCCTAGCTGGAGCTTCACAAAGCAGTGGGGTGGGAGGTAGCAAAATCAGAGCTTCAGGCGTCTCCCAGACCCAGAAGCCCCAGCCTACAAGTCTCCCAGTCCCAGGCCCTAAAATTACCGGTTACTGAGCCTTCCGTTCTGCCCCCAACCCCCCGGACTCGAATACTCCCAGGCCAAGTCCCCTGTCCCAGGGCCGCGAACCCCAGGAATCCGCGCCTCCGCCCCTTCTCGATGCCTGAATGCCCTGACACAAAACTCCCTGGCCTCACCTCCCACCGACCCCAGACCCTGGGTGGCTGGGTCGCGCGACAGCTTTCCCCAACTCCGAGCCTCTCCGCTTGACCCCCTCACCTCGAATCGCCTGGAACCTGCCGACGCCACTAGCTCCTCGCCCCAGCGCAGAACTCCGCCGCTGTTGACGCTGGGAACCGGAAGCGGAAGTAAAAATGCAGGCCCGGAAGCCCCGCCCCTAGCCAGGCGGTGTGGTCAACACTGGCTCAGGTTCTTCCGGGTCTGCAGTCTGTTGTGTGTTTGCGGTTCACAAGTACGGTTTCTGTGTCCCAAGGCTTGGCAGGGGGACGCCTGCGGTAGGCGCGCGGGGTAGAGAGAGGGGTCTCGGCGGGTGTGGGGCCGGGGAAAGGGCGTGGAGCGAGAGCCAGAGGTCCGGCGCCGGCCCCAGCTCGTTTGAAGTCATTGTTGCAGGGAGACTCGGTGGGACACCAGAGGGTCCCTGGGGTGGGGGCCTGAAGCCTCTTTCTGCGGCTACTAGGAGCGAGGGCGGAGGGTGTAGAGGACTACCTGCTGGCAAACGATATGTTCCCAATAAGTCCTGCTCTTGCAAACAAAGCAGGACATTCCTTCTCTGCGAACAGGAAGAACAAAGGAGTTAGGGGCAAACAGCAGACTCTGGGAACTGGTTAATGTTTAAGCATCTTGAGAAATCAGAAAGTCAGGGAAAGGTCAGAAACACAACTCCTGTCAGAAAAACAACTCGTGTCTTCTGATATGGTAAAATTCCAAAAACGGTTGTATAAAATAAAGCAGAGCCTGCGGTTCGGCGCGGCCGCCATGTTTGTCTTGTCTTGTGTGTTCATTCCTTTCTTTAGGAAACACGCGGACCCCAACATCTGGCGCAGCGAGCAGGGTTCGTGGCTCCAAGAGAGCAAGGAACCGGAGGGGGAACACCCCCGGTAAGTAAATAAAGGAGGGAGACCCATGGGAAAATTATGGGGAATTCTACCTCTCTGGCCTCGGAATATTTGCGGTTGCTTCAGGGACTGCTGATGTCCTTAGGAGTAGAAGTAAAAGAAAAGACTTTGAAGCGATTGCCCATGTTGAACAACATTACTATTGGTTTCAATATCAAACTAAAGTGCAGCTAAATCGAAAAGAATGGTTGCAAGTAGTTAAAGTCCTGCATCGAGCTCATCAGCAAGGGCAAACAATGCCTCTGACTTTATGGCCTTTGTGTGGTTCCATTGCTCAGGCATTACAGCTACTTGAAACTGACTCAGAGCGTGGCGATACTGCCACGGGAGGTGAGGTACCTGAAGGTTTAGAGAAAAATGATTTTGGAGAGGAACATATTCATGCCCCTGGTTGCTGAGGATAAAGAGTTGGAGGGAGAGCTGATGCCTCCTTCATCTGAAGGAAATTCTGACATGCAGCGAATTTTAGATATGTTACAACAACTGTTAAAATCACAAGGTGCCACTGCTCCTGTTTCTCCTATCCTTCCGCCACAAGCCTTCCCTATTACTTTTCCCTCTGTTCCATTGGAAGAAGATTTCCCCTTACCGCCACCTCCAGTCTCTTTGCCTGTGTCAGGTCAAGTTTTCTCTGTGCTTTTTCCTCCTGTGGGAGAAAAGAAGGAATCGAAGAAGATAATTTTGAAGAATTAGATTTGTTCCCGATAACATGAGCAGCTTTTGGCCCCAATGCTCAGTTCCCAAATGGTGGTCATAATGTGACTTTTACAGCACTACAATTTAAATTTTTAAAAGAAATGAAAGCTGCAATTTCAAATTATGGGCCTCAGTCACCGTTTGTTCTCGGCCTTCTCGATTCCTTCTCTTCAGAACATATGATGATTCCTATTGACTGGGAAACGCTGGGAAAGGCTGTTCTTGACCGTTCTCAATGGCTTCAATTAAAGAGTTGGTGGTTGGAGGAAGCAAGAGTACAAGCTAGAAAAAATGCTACTCGAAATCCCCCAGGACCTACTGAAGAACAGCTTACAGGTTCAGGACAATATGCCACTGTTAATACTCAGGCAGGCCTAGATGATATTGCCCTCACTCAGATTACAGCTTTGTTCTTAAAAGCGTGGTCTAAAGTTGAAATAGCAGGCAAAACTAGTTTATCTTTTGTAAAAATCCTACAAGGAGCCAATGAGCCATATCCAGATTTTGTAGCCCGTCTTCAAGATGGTGTATTGAAGACTGTAGGTGCGGGCCCTGCTTCTAAAATTCTTTTGGATACGCTAGCTTTTGAGAATGCTAATCCTGAGTGTCAAAAATTGCTGCGTCCTCTAAAGGCCAGTGGACCTGATTTAGATGAATACATTTGGGCTTGTGCAGGTGTTGGAGGGGCAATTTATAATGCTCAGTTGTTTGCTGGGGCACTTTCTAAGGCTTTAAAAGGCAGTTTTGGCCGGGTGCGGTGGCTCAAGCCTGTAATCCCAGCACTTTGGGAGGCCGAGACGGGCGGATCATGAGGTCAGGAGATCGAGACCATCCTGGTTAACACGGTGAAACCCCGTCTCTACTAAAAACTACAAAAAAACTATCCGGGCGAGGTGGCAGCGCCTCTAGTCCCAGCTACCCGGGAGGCTGAGGCAGGAGAATGGCGTGAACCCGGGAGGCGGAGCTTGCAGTGAGCTGAGATCCAGCCACAGCACTCCAGCAGCCTGGGTGACAGAGCGAGACTCCGTCTCAAAAAAAAAAAAAAAAGGCAGTTCTAAACAAGGTGTGTGTTATCAATGTGGAAAACCTGGTCATTTTAAAAAGGAATGCCGGAAAAAACTAGGCTTTTCTGCCTCAAAAGAAAAAAGGTTACCTTCTGAGGTATGCAAACGCTGTGGGAAAGGTCGACATTGGACAAATGAGTGCCGTTCAAAAACTGGTAAGAGTGGAAATTTATTGTCACCTCTCCCAGGAAACGGGAGTTGGGGCCCGCAGGCTTGGGGCCCCAACAATTACAATGCAGGCCTACCACAATCCCCAGTGAGCAATGGCTTACAACATCAAGGAGTGACTTCGAGTCCTCCTTAAGGGTATCACACCTTACCCCAGTTTCTCAGCTTTATGCTGCAACTAAGCAAAGCGCTGCTGCTGACTTAGCTATTACTCAGCCTTATACTCTGTCTCCTAATGGAGGAATATATAAGTTAGCTACCGGAGTGTGTGGTCCTTTGCCAAAGGGACATATAGGACTTTTATTAGGTCGAAGCAGCAGTGCTATGCGAGGGTTAATGGTGGTTCCGGGAATCATTGATCCTGATTTTACCGATGAAATTCTTTTTTTTTTTTTTTGAGGCGGAGTCTCGCTCTGCCGCCCGGGCTGGAGTGCAGTGGCCAGATCTCAGCTCACTGCAAGCTCCGCCTCCCAGGTTCCTGCCATTCTCCTGCGTCAGCCTCCCGAGTAGCTGGGACTACAGGCGCCCGCCACGTCGCCCGGCTAGTTTTTTGTATTTTTTTTTAGTAGAGACGGGGTTTCACTGTGTTCGCCAGGATAGTCTCGATCGCCTGACCTCGTGATCCGCCCGTCTCGGCCTCCCAAAGTGCTGGGATTACAGGCTTGAGCCACCGCGCCCGGCCTTTACCGATGAAATTCTTATTATGGTACAAGTCTCTATCTACAGATGTGTCTCGTCAAGGAGGTTTCGGTAGTACTGGGAAAAGTGTTTTCTGGGAAACCTTAGTTTCTGATCAAAAACCTCTATGTTCTTTGCAAATTAATGGAATACTTTTTGAAGGATTAGTCGACACAGGAGCAGATGTATGCATTATCTGTTTGGCTCAGTGGCCTACTCATTGGAAAAAGAAACAAGTCTCAGTTACTTTATCCGGCCTAGGCACTGCTTCTGTAGTTTATCAAAGTACTGAGCCCCTGAGCGGTGTAGGACCCGAAGGACAACAAGGAAAAGTATTTTATATTGTTCCCATTAATATTAACCTTTGGGGCCGTGATCTTTTACAACAATTTGGTGCCTTTCTAAGTATTCCTCATATTTTCTCCAGCTGCCAAAAATATGATGTTCAAGATGGGCTACAATCCTTTAAACTCACAGCCACTGTCCACCAGCCTCAAGCTTTACAATTAAAGTGGAAAACTACAATTCCTGTTTGGGTGGAACAGTGGCCATTGTCTAAAGAAAAACTTGAGGCTTTAAAAGATTTAGTTAAGGAACAATTGGCCGAGGGGCATATAGAACCAAGTACTTCTGCATGGAATTCCCCTGTGTTTGTCATTAAGAAGAAAAGTGGAAAATGGCGTTTATTAACTGATCTTAGAGCTGTAAATGCTTGTATTCAACCTATGGGGACTTTACAACCTGGTCTTCCCAATCCAGCCCTTATCCCACAAAATTGGAAATTAATGGTCATAGACCTTACAGATTGTTTTTTTACTATTCCATTACAACCCCAAGATTGTGAAAAATTTGCCTTTACTGTTCCCCAATATAATAATGGACAGCCTACTCAAAGATACCACTGGAAAGTTCTCCCTCAAGGTATGCTTAATAGTCCTACTCTATGTCAAAAATTTGTTCATAGAGCTTTAAATCCTGTTAGATGCCAATTCCCCACTGTATTAATTTACCATTACATGGATGATATTTTATTGGCAACTCCTGATGAAGTCTTACAGAGTCAAGTTTTTCAAGCTTTACAACAACAATTAACTCAATATAATTTACATATTTCTCCTGAAAAAATTCAGACTCAAGTTCCTATTCAATATCTAGGATACCTTTTAGCAGAAAAGCATATTTGGCCTCAAAAGGTTCAAATTCGAAGAGATCAACTTTTGACCCTTAATGATTTTCAAAAATTGTTAGGGGACATAAATTGGCTTCGCCCCATCTTAGGCATCCCTACTTATAAATTGCGACATTTATTTGCTACCTTAGAAGGGGACTCAGATTTAAATAGTTCCCGTCAATTATCCCCTGTAGCAGAAGAAGAGTTGTCATTTGTAGAAAATAAAATTAGTAAAGCTCATCTTGATTATATTGCGCCCAATCTTCCACTTTCTTTGTGTCTTTTTCATAATCCTCATTTGCCAATGGCCGTTTTACATCAAGATAATAACATTCTGGAATGGCTGTTTTTAGCTAATAAAGCCATTAAAAAAATACACCCCTACATTGATAAATTGGCTAAATTAATTATTAAAGGACGACCTCGAGCTCATCAATTGCTTGGTACTGATCGTATAAAAATTATTACCCGATTAATCAATACATTGAATCTCTCCTAGAAACTCATGAAGGTTGGCAAGTGGCTTGCACTGAGTATGCTGGTTCTTTTTCTCAACACTATCCTAGTAATAAATTATTTGCCTTCCTACAACAATATTCTCTACTGCCATATAATCCTATCTCTTATACTCCAGTTAAAGGTCCCACCTTTTTTACTGATGCTTCTAGCAATGGAAAAGCTGGATACTGGACATCAGATAATTCAAAAATTTCTCACTATCCATTTAAATCAGTACAACAGGGAGAACTTTTTGCCATTCTTATGGTTCTACAAGACTGGCCTCAGACCCCTTGTAATGTAGTGATTCCTGGTATGCTGTATATGTAACTAAATATATTTCTCAAACTTCCTTACCATTATTTCCTCAAACTCCTTTACAAAAATTATTTTCTCTATTATTTGAAACTCTTACTTGTCGCATTGCCCCCCTTTTTATCACTCATATTCGTTCCCATTCAGCTTTGCCAGAACCTTTAACTTTTGGCAATAGCCAGATTGATTCTTTACTTATCGGCAGGGTCCAACGGGCTCAGGCTGAGCACCAATTACATCACACTAACAGTTTAGCATTACAGTGGCGATTTTCTATAACACGCTGTCAAGCCCGAGCTGTTGTCAGAGCCTGTCCATCTTGTGCTCCTATTATTGCACCTTTCTTAAGTCCAGGTATCAACCCCCGAGGCACTCAACAAAACCACATTTGGCAAATGGATGTAACTTATGTTTCTTCCTTTGGTCGTTTAAAATGTGTTCATCATACAATTAATACATGGTCACATTTCCAATGGGCTACACCGTTACCCTCTGAAAAGGCTGACTGTTATTACTGATTTACTTACTTGCTTTGCAGTTATGGGAGTTCCTGCTGAATTAAAAACTGATAACGTCCCTGCTTATTGCTCTCGTAAATTGGCTGCCTTCCTCTCTTTATACCATATACATCATTCCACTGGTATTCCATTTAATAGTCAAGGCCAAGCAATTATTGAAAGAGCCAATGCTACTTTAAAATTACAACTTTCAAAACAAACAGGGGGAAATGGGCGAGATTCCCCTAAACATCAAATTCTGAAAGCCCTATTTACTTTAAATTTTCTCAACCATTGGCGCCAATTACAGCAGTTCACAGCGGTAAAACATTTTCAACAACCTTTAGAAAAGCCACAAAATAGCAATCTGTGGGTGTGTTATCCTTCATTACAAGGACAGTATTTAAAAGGAAAAGTTTTACAATGGGGCCGAGGCTATGCTCTTGTCCATACAGGTGCCGGAGACGAGTGGTTTCCATCTCGACGGTTGAAACAGTGCCATGGCGAAGAGGAGCCGATCCGAAGAGTTCCTGAAGGAATTCCAGGAGCTAAATCTGAGTGCTCAGAGAACATTCACCTTCGGAACTCGACGTGCAGAGCCTCCAACATGGGGACAGCTGAAAAAGCTCACTCAGGAAGCGGAAGGGGTTGTTCAACAAGCTGGGCAGCCAAAAACACCACTGACTTTATTTTTGGCTATGCTGGCTGTAGTGAATTGCCAGGTAACAGCTGGAGAATTTATATACTAGGCTTATATTCCCTTTCCACCCTTATATCAAGGTGTGGCATGGGGAAACAAAGAGGTCCCAGTATTTACTAATGATACTGCTTGGATGCCATCACCGTTTTTAAACCAGGATCCTAAATTAGACACTGGCACAGTGAATAGTTCATATCAATTTGGGGTTGAAGGGTTACCTATATGTCTTGGGAGTAGTTCACATTGTCTGCATCCTTCTCATGAGGCTTGGGCTGTTCGTTATAACCATAGTCACATTGCTGCCTTTACTGTGATTACTGTTGCTCAAAGTTTTAAGTATAATCATACTGCATTGCTAAATGAAACTCTGCCCACTACATTATCTTTATGCCCTATCCCTGATGTGAACGGAGGTGTTTCCCAATTAGAGTGGACTAGGTGTAGAGGTAGTGGACCACGATTATTATTATAAGTAAAAGGAAAAAGTCATAATTACCTTATCACAGATTGGAGTGTACATGGAGATTTTCAAACTAAATTTAGTCATGTCAACCTATGTTGGCATAAAGGTAATCACAGCATTTCTGCGGATGGCAATGAAACTATTATTTGGCATGATGGTGGTCTATCACCCCCTATGCCACATTTGGCTAATACTTCACAAATACAAAGTCATATTTGGAAGTTGCTAGCTGCTGGTAAACCAATGTTCACTTTCACGGGAAACATGTCCTTAAATCTTACTAATATTGCTAATCCTTTCCATATATCTTTGCATCGAAATAGATCTAGATATGTTGTTGCATGTGTAAAGAAACCTTATTTGTTATTTGCAGGAATCTTTAAATGGGATAATAATACAGGGGTAGTTAGCTGTACGGGCAATTGTACATTCTTAAGTTGTGTAAATACTACTTGGTGGAATAATAATTGGAATGAGTCTCACTCCGATTTATATATTTTGAGAGCCAGAAAAGAAACCTGGCTACCTGTAAACTTAACATGTGCTTGGAGTGAATCTGCTGGGGTTACTCAGATTTACAAAATAATGCAAGATCTTGTCCACTGCAGTCGGAGAATGGTTGGAATCGTCATGACAGCGGTGCTAGGACTTGTAGCAATTGCCTCCACCACCACTGTTGCTGGATTAGCTTTACATCAGAGTATCCAAAATGCAGAATTTGTACAACAGTGGCATGAACAGTCCCATTTGTTGTGGCAACAACAACGAAACATAGATGCGCATCTGACTGAACGAGTAGATAATTTGGAGCAAGTAGTTTCTTGGATAGGTGATCAATTGACAGTGTTGAACACTCGAGCTTTGTTAAAATGTGATTGAAATACCACCCAATTTTGTATTACTCGTGTTCCTTTTAATAGCACTATACATAACTGGACTGAGAGAAACTTTTAATTGGCCATAACAATCTTTCCCTGGAAATACAGGAATTAACGCAAAATATTTCTGAAACATTTTGCAATTAGTTACCATTGTTAACTGGAGCAGATTTAATGACTGGTATTGCACAAAGCTTGACGTCTTTAAACCCTATGAACTCTGTAAAAACTTTACTGACTTCTGTTTCTAGTAATGTATTGATTGTGTTCTTGCCTTTGTCATTTTCACAGTCTGCTGGAGACGGTGTCAGAGGTCAAACACTGGGTCCCAGTGAGCCCAACATGTGATGATGGTTTTAAAAGAAATTCAAACCTGTAAATAAAGAAGGGGGAGATGTAGAGGACTACGTGCTCGCAAACGAGATGTTCCCGCTAAGTCCTGCTCTTGCAAACAAAGCAGGAGGTTCCTTCTCTGCAAACAGGAAGAACAAAGGAATCAGCTGCAAACAGCAGACTCTGGGAACTAGTTAATGTTTAAGCATCTTGAGAAATCAGAAAGTCAGGGAAAGGTCAGAAAAACAACTCGTGTCTTTTTTTTTTTTTTTTGAGACGGAGTCTCGCTCTCTCGCCCAGTCTGGAGTGCAGTGGCCGGACCTCAGCTCACTGCAGGCTCCGCCTCCCGGGTTTACGCCATTCTCCTGCCTCAGCCTCCCGAGTAGCTGGGACTACAGGCGCCCGCCACCTCGCCCGGCTAGTTTTTTGTATTTTTTAGTAGAGACGGGGTTTCACTGTGTTAGCCAGGATGGTCTCGATCTCCTGACCTCGTGATCCGCCCGTCTCGGCCTCCCAAAGTGCAACTTGTGTCTTATGACATGGTAAAATTCCACAAACGGTTGTATAAAATAAAGCAGAGCATGCCGTTCGGCACAGCCGCCATGTTTGTCTTGTGTTGTCTTGTGTGTTCGTTCCTTTGTTTAGGGAAACACGCGGACCCCAACAGAGGGGGTAGGGGGGAGGGAGTTCTGCAGTCATCCCTTCTGACCCCCTGGGTTCATTCAGGGCTGCGCCTCATGAGCATTTTGCTCACCTCTGCCCTCTGGCTATCTTGTTCCCCCGGGATGTGGACTCCAGTCAATAGGCGAAGCTGGATCCTGGACTAGACTCTATGCTGCCCAATAACTGCTGTTACCCTGTGGTGCCGCACAGTTCCAGGTTCTTGGTGCCCGGAACAAAGATTTGGACGAGTCACACAGAGATAGCAAAGCAGCAAGTTTATTAAGCACAGTATTCCACTCGGAGGGGAGAGCGGACTGACCTCTGCGAGATAAGATCAGCCCCAGCTTGGTGTAGTTTGGGCCTTTTTTTTTTTTCTGACGTAGTCTCACTCTGTTGCCCAGGCTGGAGTGCAATGGTACGGTCTCGGCTCACTGCAGCCTTCGCCTTCCGAGTAGCTGGGATTACAGGCGCCCGCCACCACGCCCGGCTAATTTTTGTAGTTTTAGTAGAGATGGTGTTTCGGCCGGGCGCGGTGGCTCAAGCCTGTAATCCCAGCACTTTGGGAGGCCGAGACGGGCGGATCACGAGGTCAGGAGATCAAGACCATCCT
>NW_012117265.1:3666639-3667317 GCF_000951035.1 Colobus angolensis palliatus
TGGTGTTTCACCATGTTGACCAGGCTTCTTTTCCCAAGGCTGCCTAATTTGTAGCCAGTGTCTACCTTTTTGAATGATAGGTGTGTTGCTTAGTTACTTTGGCCCCTGTGCGCTTGAGGGCTGTCTTCATTCCATAATTTTAAGTACGTGCATGATATGCCGTCCATATGCATGAGCGCTAATGAGCTAGTTACCCTTATGTTAAGGATACTTTTTGTCTTTAATGCGCATGCTTATGCCTAAAGAGCTGTTCCTTACTGGTTTCGTCCTGATTTTCCCGGCCATGGGATTTTTACTCAGTTTTTAATCTTCCTTTTGTTTTCTCTCCTCAGCTTCTGCTATTTATCTTGCTTCTTGCTCACCCGCCCCTTCACCTTGCGTCTGCTCTCTGCTGTTTGCTTTTACTTATTTTGCCCTTTATCCAACGTTTAATTCCCTTTGCTCTTCTTCTGCTTCATTTTCCTTGTTCTCCTGCCTCACTGTCAGTTACCAACTTTAAATGCCTGCAAGGTAACTGGAAACTTTGGATAATTACACAGTCTCCTGCATCTATATCTTTGGGGAGCACTCCATACCAGATTCCAGGTTTGCCAGGGCTGGTGGAACAAGGGCCTTCCTTCCTCAATTCAGTCAAACAATTTGTAAACCAAAAAGTATCTGAGACAGGTCTCAATCAAT
>NW_012117265.1:3668642-3669889 GCF_000951035.1 Colobus angolensis palliatus
GGGGTTTCTCCATGTTGGTCAGGCTGGTCTTGACCTCCTGACCTCAGGTGATCTGCTGGCCTTGGCCTCCCAAAGTGTGGGATTACAGGCATGAACCACCATGCCCAGCCACTCTTCTGTTTTTCTATTCTAAGGTCTCCTAATGTTTAACCTGTGTACTTTGCTTAAAAATTCCAGACACTGGCCTTGAAAATCTAAATATAGGCCAGGCGTGGTGGCTCACACCTGTAATCCTAGCACTTTGGGAGGCCAAGGCATGCGGATTGCATGAGTTCAGGAGTTGGAGACCAGCCTGGGCAACAACACGGTGAAACCCCGTCTCTACTGAAATACAAAAAAATTAGCCGGGTATGGTGGCATGCGCCTGTAGTCCCAGCTACTTGGGAGGCTGAGGCAGGAGAGTTCTTCTCTTGAACCCAGGGGGCAGAGGTTGCAGTGAGCCAAGGTCGCGCCACTACTCTCCGGCTTGGGAGACACAGTGAGACTCCCGTCTCCAAACGAAACCAAACCAAAAAAAGAAAATCTAAATATAAAACCAAAGTTGTGGAACGTCCCATTCCAGGGAAAGAATCCACAATCCTGTTTTGGTCAAGCTGACACCCGCCAGACCAGCAGGTGGCCCATTACTCAAACCAGTAATGGAAACCAGACATGCTGACTTGTGCATCTGAACTCCATTTCCTGACCCCTAGCTGCAGCTGTACCTTGGTAGAACACCCCTTTTCTTTCCTGTCTTGATGATTGTTGGAGTACTCTGTAAGTTTCCCTAATAAATGCTTTGGACTGATTGCTCTGGTAATTGGCATTTTCTTGAAATCCCCACTGGTCCCATCTTGGGATGATTTAGGGCATTCCTTTGTAGGAACTCCCCTGCCTCTGCTTTTGGGGAGACTCTAGCCAGGACAAAACAGATTGGAAGGTCAAAAATGAGCTGAGGGGGCTAAGGTACCTGATGGAGTTTAGAAGCAGCACATCTTTGCATTCTCTTAGAAATCCTGGGTCACGGCCAGGCACAGTGACTCACATCTATAATCCCGACACTTTGGGAGGTCAAAGCGGGTGGATCACTTCAGGTCAGGAGTTTGAGACCAGCCTGGCCAATTGGCAAAACCCCATCTCTACTAAAACTACAAAAATGTGGTGGGCGTCTGTAATCCCAGCTACTCAGGAGGCTGAGGCAGGAGAATTGCTTGAACCTGGGAGGCAGAGGTTGCAGTGAGCTGAGATTGTGCCACTGCACTCCAGCC
>NW_012117265.1:3669939-3670740 GCF_000951035.1 Colobus angolensis palliatus
TTTTTTGAGACAGTCTTGCTCTGTTGCCCAGGCTGGAGTGCAGTGGAACAAACTCAGCTCACTGCAACCTCTGCCTCCCTTGTTCAAGCGATTCTCTTGCCTCAGCCTCCTGAGTAGCTGGAATTACAGGCACGCATCACCACACCTAGCTATTTTTTGTATATTACTTATAGACAGGGTTTCACCATGTTGTCCAGGCTGATCTCGCACTGCTGACCTCAACTGATCCGCCCACCTCAATCTTCCAAAACGCTGGGATTACAGGCGTGAGCCACCATGCCTGGCCTATTATTTGCTTTTGAATGGCAGGATCCAGAGACTAAAACCACCTTTTACTATTGTTGAACTATACTGCTACAATGGTTTAAGAATTCTCCAATGCCAGCGTGGTGGCCCAAGCCTGTTTCTGGCACTTTGGTAGGCTGAGGTGGGCAGATCACCTGAGGCCAGGAGTTCAAGACCTGCCTGACCAACATGGAGAAACCCCATCTCACCTAAAAATACAAAATTAGCCTAGCGTGGTGGTGCATGCCTGTGATCCCACCTACTTGGGAGGCTGAAGCAGGAGAATTGCATGAACCAGAGAGGTGGAGGTTGCAGTGAGTCGAGATAGTGCCATTGCACTCTAGCCTGGGCAACAAGAGAAACTCCCGGGATTACAGGCATGCACCACCACACCTAGCTAATTTTGTATTTTTAGTAGTGATGGGGTTTCTCCATGTTGGTCAGGCTGGTCTTGACCTCCTGACCTCAGGTGATCTGCTGGCCTTGGCCTCCCAAAGTGTGGGATTACAGGCATGA
>NW_012117265.1:3675900-3679971 GCF_000951035.1 Colobus angolensis palliatus
GCGCCCGGCCTTTTTTTTTTTTTTAATTTTTTTTTTGAGACAGTGTCTTGCTCTGTCACCCAGGCTGGAGTGCATGGCACAATTATAGCTCACTGCAGCCTCCAATTCCTGGACTCCAGGGGACTCACCTCCTGGGACTTCAGGTGTGCACCACCATGCCTAGCTGATTTTTTTACTTTTTGGAGAGACACTGTCTCACTATGTTGCCCTGGCTGGTCTCAAACTCCTGGCCTTAAGTGACCCTCCCAAAGTGCTGGAATTACAGGCATGAGCGACCACACCCAGCCTAATTTTCCCTCTTCGTGGTGTTTTTCCAGATTTTTGACACTGAACATATGTTACTTTTGTAATCATCGGGGGTGGAAAAGGAAATGTTTGCTTTTTCAAAATGTTCTAATTTCTCAGTGCTTGATTCAAAGATCTGCCAAGCACAGAGTCTTGGTGCTGAGCTGTGGGGCGAGGAGTTGGGAAAGGGATGGGGAGTACTGCTGAGGGAAGAGGAAAATGGGGCCAGGTGCCATTACATCACACCTGCAATCCCAGCACTGGGAGACCAAGGTGGTAGATCACCTGAGGTCAGAAGTTCGAGACCAGCTTGGGCAACATTGCAAAACCCCGTCTCTACTAAAAATAAAAAAATTAGCCAGGTGTGGTGGCACACGCCTGTAGTTTCAGCTACCTGGGAGGCTGAGGCACAAGAATCACATGAACTTGGGAGGTGGAGGTTGCAGTGAGTGAGATCACACCACTACACTCCAGCCTGGGGGACAGCCTGGGACTCTATCTCAAAAAAAGAAAAAAGAGGCCGGGCACAGTGGCTCACACCTGTAATCCCACCACTTTGAGAGGCCGAGGCGGGCGGATCACCTGAGGTCACCTATCACCTGAGGTCAGGAGTTAGAAACCAGCCTGACCAACATGGTGAAACCCCATTTATTCTAAAAATACAAAATTAGCTGGGCGTGGTGGCACATGCCTTAAATCCCAGCTACTTGGGAGGCTGAGGCAGGAGAATCGATTGAACCCGGGAGGCGGAGGTTGCAGGCAGCCGAGATTGCACCATTACACTCCAGCCTGGGCAATGAGAGCAAAACTCTGTCCCAAAATAATAAAGAAAAGAAAATAAATTTTAAAAAATAAAGCGGATCCTGGTACAAGGTTTAGAAGGTATGTAAGAATGCCTCCATTATTTTAAATGAACTCTTAAGTTCTGAGGAAACCCAGGCGGGGTCTTAAGGACTTTGTTTTACCTTCTAGCTTTTGCTCAAAGGCCCCACTTTCTCCAGGTCTTTAATTTTTTTTTTTTTTTTTTTTTGAGACGGAGTCTTGCTCTGTCACCCAGGCTGGAATGCAGTGGCGTGATCGTGGCTCACTGCAAGCTCCGCCTCCTGGGTTCATGCCATTCTCCTGCCTCAGCCTCCCCAGTAGCTACACATTCATCAGAGCTACTGCAAGGTATTGGTGAAGGCTTACTGCTGTGGTTGCACATGGAGACCTGGCCTGCTGTAAGAAGATCTGTTCTCAGAGCCGCTTTCCTTGGCAGGGGGCCGGGGGGGGGGATACTTTCTAGGAGGTAAAGTTTTGGGTCGAGACCCAAGGAGCAAGCTGGGCAGGCCCCTTCTACACTCTTGTTTCCTGGGTTCCTGGCCCAGAGGAAGGCTTGTATGTGGGTTTCTTTTTCTCTCACCTGACTACTTCCCTCCCTCCAGCCCTGTATGCTGGTGGTGCAGGAACCCCCTGTAACTGAGTGGGGATGGCGGGGAAGGGACACCTGGGTTCTGCCAAACTTAAAGGAACTCCCCTTCCCCTGCCAGAGTTCACAAGAAGGGAAGTAATCTTAGGGGTGGAGGCAGGTGCATAGGAGTTTCCTGCCCTCAATATCTGAGCACCTCAGCAGAGCTGGGGTGCACAAGTCCCATCTGCCACCCCAGAATTCAGTCTGATAATAGGAGGGCAACAAGCCAAGAAGACACACGTAATGCAGCCATAAAAAAAGAACGCAATCAGCTGGGCATGGTGGCTCATGCCTGTAATCCTAGCACTTTGGGAGGCTGACGCAGGAAGAACCTCTTGAGCCCAGGAGTTCAAGACCAGCCTGAGCAACATGGCAAAACCCCGGCTCTACAAAAAAATACAAAAATTAGCCGGTCGCGGTGGCTCACACATGTAATTCCAGCATTCTGGGAAGCCGAGGCAGGTGGATCACTTGAGGTCAGACGTTCGATACCAGCCTGGCCAATATAGTGAAACCTCATCTCTAAAAATACAAAAATTAGCCGGACATGATGGGTGGCGCCTATACTCCCAGCTACCCGGGAGGCTGAGGCAGGAGAATCACTTGAACCTGGGAGGCGGAGGTTGCAGTGAGCGGAGATTGTGCTGCTGCACCCCAGCCTGCGTGACAGAGCAAGACTTCATCTCAAAAAACAAAACAAAACAAAAATTAGCCGGGCGTGCTGGCATGCGCCTACAGTCCCAGCTACTCAGGAGACTGAGGTGGAAGGATCACTTGAGCCCCAGAGGTTAAGGCTGCAGTGAGCTGTAATTTCGCCACTGCACTCCAGACTGGGTGACAGAGCGAGACCCTGTCTCAAAGTTTAAAAAAAAAAAAAAGAAAAGAAAAGATAATGAAATCATGTCCTTTGCAGCAACATCATTTTTATATATTTTTATTTTTTATTTATTTATTTTTTTGAGTGGAGTCTTGCACCCGTCGCGCAGGCTGGAGTGCAGTAGCGCGATCTGGGCCCACTGGAACCTCCGCAATCTCTCTCTCTCTCTCTTTTTTTTTCTTTGAGACGGAATTTCACTCTCTCACCCAGGCTGGAGTGCAGTGGCGCGATCTCTGGTCACTGCTACCCCCACCTCCCGGCTTCAAGCGATTCTCCTGCCCGGGTCTCCCAAGTAGCTGGGACTACAGCCGCGCGTCACCACGTCCAGCTAATTTTTGTATTTTTAGTAGAGACGGAGTTTCACCATGTTGGGCAGGCTGGTCTCAAACTCCTGAACTGAGGGGATCCGCCCGCCTCGGCCTCCCCAAGTGCTGGTATTACAGGCGTGAGCCACCGCACCTGGCGAATTGCTGTTTTAAAAATACACACATACATACACACACACACACACACTCTTATAGTTTCTTGGTGGACTTGTCAATTCAGAAAGTATCTGTAGTATCAATGAAAGTGAAAAATTCAACAGGTCCTTTGGACACGATATTCCACTAATACAAATTTATCCTTGTGCATAGACATCAAGAAGCATTACCAAGTAAAAAAGTAGAGTTCTCTGACTCTACCAAGTCATTCGCTCAGGGCCAGACTCACAGGCCTCGCCCCGCCTCAACCACGCCTTCCTGTCGTGGTCTTCTCCCTGTCTCCCTCCGCCGTCCCCAGCTTCCGAGCGTCTCCGTCGTTTCCCAGCCACGCCCTTGGCGCCTGGTCCAGTTGCAGCCTCGTTTCCGTCCCGACCACGTCTTCTTGGCTAGGTCCTTGTCGCCATCCCTGCCCCCAGGCTCTCGTCCCGCCCCAGCCCCGCCTTCCAGCGGTTGTCGGGCCTTCTCCCCGCCCCACAAGCCTCGTCCCGCCCTATCCACGCCTTCCAGGCGTGGTGCTCGTCTGCAGCCCCACCTAGGCCTCGCCCTGCTCCAGCCGCGCCTTCCGGGCTTAGTCCTCTAGCCCCGCCTCCGATCCTCGCCCCACCCCAGCCACGCCTTTTGGACTTGGTCCTCGTCTCTAGCCCCGCCCCCGAGCCTCGCCCCAGCCCCGCCTTCCGGACTTGGGTCAGATCCCTGAGCCTTGCCCAACTCCAGCCACGCCTTCCAGGCTTGGTCCTCGTCTCTAGCACCGCCTCCGATCCTCGCCCCACCCCAGCCACGCCTTCCGGACTTGGTACTCGTCTCCAGCCCCGCCCTCGGGCGGTGCCCTGATCCAGCCTCGCCTTCCGGGCTTGGTCCTGGTCTCTAGCCCCGCCTCCGATCCTTACCCCACCCCAGCCACGCCTTCCGGACTTGGTCCTCGTCTCTAGCTCCGCCCCCGAGCTTCGCCTCACTCTAGCCCCGCCTTGCGGACTTGG
>NW_012117265.1:3680286-3682130 GCF_000951035.1 Colobus angolensis palliatus
TTCCGGACTTGGTACTCGTCTCCAGCCCCGCCCTCGGGCGGTGCCCTGATCCAGCCTCGCCTTCCGGGCTTGGTCCTGGTCTCTAGCCCCGCCTCTGAGCCTTGCCCAACTCCAGCCACGCCTTCCAGGCTTGGTCCTCGTCTCTAGCTCCGCCTCCGATCCTTACCCCACCCCAGCCACGCCTTCCGGACTTGGTCGTCGTCTCTAGCTCCGCCCCCGAGCTTCGCCTCACTCTAGCCCCGCCTTGCGGACTTGGTCTTAGTTCCCAGTGGCGGCCAAATCACGCCTCAGCCACGTCCCGCAAGACTCTCACTGCCTCAGTCACGCTTTCCAGTCTGGTTTCTGGTCCTCATTTGCGGCTGGTCCGGCCCTGGGACCCAATCACTGGCCAGCGAGAGGAAAGACAGATTTCTCGACAGGCTACGGGAAGGTCGTGGCCGCCGCCCTGTCAGCCGCCTCGGCGCCCCCGGGGGGACCCCCTCAGGTCTCCTTAACCGGAAGCGGAAGTGCGTGTCGGCGGGATCATGGCGACTTTGGTCGAACTGCCGGACTCAGTCCTGCTCGAGATCTTCTCTTACCTCCCGGTACGGGACCGGATCCGCATCTCCAGGTGCGGCCCCGCCTCCGGGGGGGGAAGGGCCGGGCGGAGGGCGCACCTGGCACCTGGAGATGCGATGTGGCCTGGGACTGGGGTCGTTCTAACCGCACGTCCCCTCCCCCAGGGTCTGTCACCGCTGGAAGAGGCTGGTAGACGACCGGTGGCTGTGGCGACATGTCGACCTGACGCTCTACACGGTACGCACGGCTGGCCAGGCGGGCCTGGGCCGCGGTCGCGGTGCCCGGACCCCAAAGACCACCTCTCCCACCCTGGGACAGTATGTCGGTACCCGGGCTGGGGATTTAGAGCCAGGTGGTCCTGGACCTATCTCGGCATCATCGCCTGCCTGCTCCTCTTCGACCTCAGGGCTTCAATTTCCCCATCCCTGCAATGGGGATAAAGGACAGTACCTGCCTCACGGGGCTATTGTGGGACTTCACTGAGATCATGCAGGGAAAGGGCTTAGAACAGTCTGACACATTTATCATTCGATAAATGCTAATTTATGACCATGTTATCAAGTTTTTGTTTTGTTTTTGAGACGGGGTCTCGCTCTGCTGCTCAGACTGGAGTGCAGTGGTGCGATTGTAGCCTCGATCTCCCAAGCTCAAGCGATCCTCTCACCTCAGCCTCTTGAGTAGCTGGGACCACAGGCGCTCGCCACTACACCCGCTAATCTTTTATTTTTTGTGGAGACAGAGTCTCACTATGTTGGCCAGGCTGGTCTCGAACTCCTGGGCTCAAGTGATCCTCCCGACTTAGCCTCCCAAAGTGCTCAGATTACAGGCATGAGCCACTGCAACTGGCCCACCCAAAACATTTATAGATATATTTGTTACCCTTTTTGAAACTATTTTCATAGATAACTGCTATTATAAAGTGGATTTGTACCCTTCCTTTTACGTTACTTCATATGTGTGTGTCCATAAACAATTATAGTATTAGGGCCGGGCGCGGTGGCTCAAGCCTGCAATCCCAGCACTTTGGGAGGCCGAGACGGGCGGAACACGAGGTCAGGAGATCCAGACCATCCTGGCTAACACAGTGAAACCCCGTCTCTACTAAAAAACACAAAAAACTAGCCAGGCGAGGTGGCGGGCGCCTGTAGTCCCAGCTACTCGGGAGGCTAAGGCAGAAGAATGGCTAAACCCGGGAGGCGGAGCTTTAGTAATGTATTTCTAAACTTCAGGTAATGCTGTTCTACTATTTAGATAGTGTTCTACTTTTTTTTTTTTTTTTTTTTTTT
>NW_012117265.1:3682220-3683464 GCF_000951035.1 Colobus angolensis palliatus
CATCTGTAACTCCGTTTAATACAGTATTGCCTTTGAGGTTCTTTTTTTAAGGACAGTCTTGCTATGTTGCTCAGGATGGTCTCGAACTCCTGGACTCAAGTTGTCCTCCAACCTCAAGTCTTCTGGAGTGCTGGGGTTACAGGTGTGAGCCACAGCGCCTGGCCTGATATTATGAAACTTAGAGTATTCCTAGTTGTTGGTTTTGCGAGGAAAAGTTGATTCATCCATTGGTTTTGTGTGCATTTATGCTCTGCAGTTTATCTTTCTGTAATTTATTTTTTTGAGATGGATCTCACTCTGTCACCCAGGCTGGGGTGCAGTGGCTAAATGATAGCACACTGCAACCTCAACCTCTGGGGCTCCAGCGATCTTCCTGCCTCAGCCTCCTGAGAAGATTCATTAGAACATGTTTCTTTCTCTCTTGGTTCATGATATGGTTTGGCTGTGTCCCCAACCAAATCTCAACTTCTCAATTTCTAAGCAGCAAAGCATTCAAGAGGTGACTTGGGTACTGTTAAAAGTATTCAGTTTTATAAGGGAAGCAGAACTGAACAGTTTGGAAATTTGTAGCCTGAATATGTGATAGAAAAGAAAACCCCATTTTCTAGGGAGAAATTCAAGCTAGCTGTAGGAATTTACATAAGTAGCAAGGAGTCTAATGGACTATAGGGAAAATGTCTCCAGGCCATGTCAGAGACCTTCATGGCATCCCCTCCCATCTCAGGCCTGGAAGCCCAGGAGGGAAAAGTGGTTTCCTGGGCTGGGCCCAGGGTCCCTGTGCACCTTGGGACTTGGTGCCCTGTGTCCTAGCCGCTCCAGCTGTGGCTGAAAGGGGCCAATGTATAACTCAGGCGTGGCTTCAGAGGGTGGAAGCCCCAAGTCTTGGCAACTTCCACATGATCTTGAGCCTGCTGGTGCTGGTGCACAGAAGCCAAGAACTGAGGTTCGGGGCCGTGCACGGTGGCTCACGCCTATAATCCCAGCACTTTGGGATGCCAAGGCAGGCGGATCACTTGAGGTCAAGAGTTTGAGACCAGCCTGGCCAACATGGTGAAACTCCATCTCTACTAAACATACAACAAATGTGTGGTGGCACATGCTTGTAATCCCAGCTACTTGGGAGACTGAGGCAGGAGAATCGCTTGAACCCAGGAGGCAGAGGTTGCAGTGACTCGAGATTATGCCATTGCACTCCAGCCTGGGTAACAAGAGCAAAACTCCATCTCAAAAAAAAAAAAAAAAAA
>NW_012117265.1:3686279-3690506 GCF_000951035.1 Colobus angolensis palliatus
ACCACCACGCCCAGCTAATTTTTGTATTTTTAGTAGAAACGGGGTTTCACCATTTTGGCCAGGCTGGTCTCAAACTCCTGACCTCAAGTGATCCACCCGCCTCAGCCTTCCAAAGTGCTGAGATTATAGGCGTGAGCCACCATGTCTGGCTTTTAAAAACTTTTAGTAGAGACAGAGTTTCGCCATGTTGCCCAGGCTGGTCTTGAACTCCTGAGCTTAGGCAATCCACCAACCTTGACCTCCCAAAGTGCTGGGATTACAGGTGTGAGCCACCGTGCCCAGCCTTTTCATTTGTTGTTTTGTTTTTTTAACACAGACCTAATTTACTCCGGGTAGTTTTCGCCTTTTAAAATTTTATTCTGTGTTGCTTATTTCTACTGGAGGTGATCATTAAGAAACAGGTAAAATGTCAATGAGTTGTTTTGCTCTCTTTCTTAGTCCAGAAAAATGGTAAGAATCTATTGCTAAAGATAGATTCTGTTAGTATCTTTTTCCCCCCAGCAGATTCATCCTTTTTTTTTTTTCTTTTTTTTGAGACGGAGTCTCACTCTGTCACTCCGTCTGGATTGCAGTGGCGCGATCTCAGCTCACTGCAACCTCTGTCTCCCGGGTTCAAGTGATTCTCTTGCCTCAGCCTCCTGAGAAGCTGGGATTACAGGCACTCGCTACCACGTCCAGCTAATTTTTGTATTTTTAGTAGAGACATGGTTTCACCACGTTGGCCAGGCTGATCTTAAACTCCTGACCTCAAATGATCTACCCACCTCTGCCTCCCAAAGTGCTTGGATTACAGGTATGAGCCAGCACGCCCGGCCCCCGCCAGATTTATTCTAAGTGGCTGAGTGCAGTGGCTCATGACTGTAGACCCAGCACTTTGAGGGGCTGAGATGGGAGGATCGCTTGAATCCAGGAGTTGGAGACCAGCCCAGGCAACGTAGCAAAACCTCGTCTCTACTAAAAATCACAAAAATTAGCTGGGCATGTGTCAGAAGTCCCAGCCACTTGGGAAGCTGAAGTGGGAGAATCACTTGAGCCTAGGAGGTCCAGGCTGCAGTGAGCCATTATCTCACCACTGCACTCTAGCCTGGGTGACAGAGCAAGACCCTGTCTCAAAAAAAAAGAAAAGATTTGTTCAAAGCCCTAGTAGGCAAGATGGTGCACTCAAACCATCTTGTTGAACCTGGGGAGGTTGAACCTGGGGAGGAGACTGGCTAGGGAAGGGCAGAAGCAGGGCACCAGAATCCCCCACCCTGGGGATGTGTGTCTCCAGCCCAGCAGGGGCCTTGGAAACTCCATACCTCTCACTGTGTCACCCCAATCCCTGGCTCTTACAGATGCGACCTAAAGTCATGTGGCACCTCCTTCGAAGGTACATGGCATCCCGGCTCCATTCCCTGAGGATGGGTGGCTACCTGTTCTCTGGCTCCCAGGCCCCCCAGTTGTCCCCTGCTCTGTTGAGAGCCCTGGGCCAGAAATGCCCCAACCTGAAGCGCCTCTGCCTACACGTGGCCGACCTGAGCATGGTGCCCATCACCAGCCTGCCCAGCACCCTGAGGACCCTAGAGCTGCACAGCTGCGAGATCTCTATGGCTTGGCTGCACAAGCAGCAGGACCCCACCGTGCTGCCCCTGCTCGAATGCATCGTGCTGGACCGCGTCCCCGCCTTCCGCGACGAGCACCTGCAGGGCCTGACGCGCTTCCGGGCCTTGCGCTCACTGGTGCTGGGTGGCACCTACCGTGTGACCGAGACAGGGCTGGATGCTGGCCTGCAGGAGCTCAGCTATCTGCAGAGGCTCGAGGTGCTGGGCTGCACCCTGTCTGCTGACAGCACCCTGCTGGCTATCAGCCGCCACCTCCGAGATGTGCGCAAGATCCGGCTGACCGTGAGGGGCCTCTCTGCCCCTGGCCTGGCTGTCCTGGAGGGAATGCCAGCCCTGGAGAGTCTGTGCCTGCAGGGTCCCCTCATCACCCCGGAAATGCCCTCCCCCACTGAAATCCTCTCCTCCTGCCTCACTATGCCCAAGCTCAGAGTCCTTGAGCTGCAGGGGCTGGGCTGGGAGGGTCAGGAGGCGGAGAAGATCCTGTGTAAGGGGCTGCCCCACTGTATGGTCATCGTCAGGGCCTGCCCCAAAGAGTCTATGGATTGGTGGATGTAACTACTCCACCTGTCCCTGGGAGCCATCCTAGCTTTCATCGTTGAGCCCCAGACCCTCTGAGCAGCACCCTGAAGAGGGTAATCAGACTTGAGGAAATTGAAAGCCCCAGGTTGAGAGAACAGAGGCCTAGGGACCTCCAGACCATTGGAATCACTATTTGCCAGCTGTGTGGCCTTGGTCATATCATCGGCCTCTGGGAAGCCTAGTTCCCACATCTGGAAATAAGGATGATCATAGCTACCTCATGGTTACATTGCAAAGCCTTACTCTAAAAGCTCACAGCCTCCAGAGGCTCTCGATGAAGAGTCACCTTCACGGTCGTCCTCAGGAACAGGACGGATGAAGAAGGGGTGAGGTTAAGACTTAGGGGCACCCAAGGGGCTGAGCCCCCTTATGAGTACCCAAGAAGGACTGTCTATGCATGCACACCCACAAGCCTATATCCCATTTGTATACCTACACGCACGCAAGAGACCCGGAGAAATAGGCAGCGCAGACTCGCTATTCAGTGATTGATATGCTCATAAAAGCTCTCAGTTCTATTTTCTGTATTTTGTATGCTGTATTTTCCAAGACATATTATTTTGCTATTAAAGAAAAAAATCATTTTTTTTTCCCAAGAAGTATTCACTTTATTCATTCAACCAATGTTTCTTGAGCTTCTACTATTTTGCAGGCACTATTTTAGGTTCTGGGAAACTGGGCCACAACAATGAACAAAACTGACAAGACCCTGCCCTCATAGATCTCATAGAGGAGAAGACAGGACAACAAACAGGTAAACCAATCCATGTTTTAATCTTTTTGGGCAGGGACAGAATCTCACTCTGTCACCCAGGCTGGAGTGCAATGGTGCGATCTCGGCTCACTGCACCCTCCACCTCCTGGGTTCAAGTGATTCTCCTGCCTCAGCCTCCTGAGTAGCTGGGATTACAGGCATCCGCCACTATGCCTAGATAATTTTTTGTATTTTTAGTAGAGATGGGGTTTCACCATGTTGATCAGGCTGATCTCAAACTCCTGACCTCATGATCTGCCTGCCTTGGCCTCCCAAAGTGCTGGCATTACAGGTGTGACCCACTGTGCCTGGCCACCATGTTGTAATTTTGGAGACTCTGAGCCAATACACCAGGGTCATGTGATGGAACCACACTTGCATGGTTAAGTGAGGGCCTCTGTGCTGAGATCTGAGAGGTGAAGAGAAAGCAAAAGTCAGAAGAGCTAGGGGAAAAGAGGGAAGGCCAGCACTGCTGAGAATGAACTTGGCATTTTCCAGAAACAGAAAGAAGGTTGTGTGGCAGAATGAGCAGGGGGAAGAGCTGTCTAAAGTGAGGTCAGGGCCAGGCATGGTGGCTCACATGTGTAATCCCAGCACTTTGGGAGGCTGAGGTGGATGGATCACTTGAGCCCAGGAGTTCAAGGCCAACCTGGGACATCTGAGGCAGGCGAATCACTTTGAGTTCAGGAATTCGAGACCAGCTTGGTGAAACACTATTTCTACAGAAAAAATTAGCCAGGTGTGGTGGTGTGCATCTACCCAGCTACTGCCTGGTTTCCCAACTATTCAGGAGGCTGAAGTGGGAGGATTGCTTAAGCCTGGGACTCGGAGGTTGCAGTGAGCTGTGATCACCACTGCACTCCAGCCTGGGTGACAGAGTGAGACCCTGGTCTCAAAATAAATAAATAAACAAAAGGAGATAATGGGAACAGGAGCGGGCAGGGCCTCACAGGTGGCTCAGGCTTTAGGGGTTCAGTAAGTAACAACTCCTTTTCCTGCCTTTCAAGTCTGAACCACTTGAAAAATGCAGGTGTCAGATTGTAATCGTGAACGCCCACCCCTGAGATGAGCGTTGCTGTGTGTGGCTAAGCCCCGGCTCTGTGGGTTCACTGCTGGCTTAGCAGGCCAGGATACCTCCTCTGGTACTTAGAGCCAGGTTGGAGAAGAGGGCTGAGCTGGGTACACTTGGTTTCTTATTCCAAACTCACCCATCAGAGAAGAGCCAGAGGTGTTCCTCCCATGCTCTTCCCACTCAAGAGTTGCAGTAGAAATTCCTTCTCTCTCTCTCTCTCT
>NW_012117265.1:3691160-3693043 GCF_000951035.1 Colobus angolensis palliatus
CCGCGCCCGGCCTTTTTTTTTTTTTAATAGAGATGGTGCCAGGCACGGTGTGTCCCATGCCTATAATCCCAGCACTTTGGGACACCAAGGCGGGAGGATCATCTGAGGTCAGGAGTTGGAGACCAGCCTGGCCAACATGGTGAAACCCTGTCTCTACCAAAACTACAAAGATTAACTGGACCTGGTGGCACATGCCTATAATCCCAGCTACTCAGGAGGCTGAGGCAGGAGAATCGCTTGAACCCTGGAGAGGGAGGTTGCAGAGAGCCAAGATCGTGCCGCTGCACTCCAGCCTGGGCAACAGAGCGAGACTGTTTCAAAAATAAATAAATAAATAAATAAATATATATATATATATATATATAGAGAGAGAGAGAGAGAGAGAGAGACAGGGGTCTCCTTATGTTGCCGAGACTGGTCTCGAACTCCTGGGCTCAAGCCATCCTACTTCAGCCTCCCAAGCAGCTGGGACCACAGGAATGTGCCATCACGCCTGGCTAATTTTTATTTTTTGTAGAGATGAGGTCTCACTATGTTGCCCAGGCTGGTCTCTAACTCCTAAGTGTAAATAATCCTCCTGCCTTGGCCTCCCAAAGTACTGGGATTACAGGCATGAGCAGCCTTACCTGAAATTCCTTCTCCATCTGGCCACACGAGGACTAGGGTGTGAGTGTGCCCCTGATGTGGCCGTAGTCGGGGTCTGATTGTCCAGTGCTGTGACCAACCCCAGCAGCTCCAGCCCAGGACATCTGGGGGCTGGGTTGAACCAGGTGGAAACATAGAGATTGGTGAAGTCTTAGAGCCTGTGGGGGCAAGGAGGGAAATGAGGACTCTGCAGGTGGTTCTGGAAGTGCATTGCCGGTGCCCCAACCTGGAACAACTCCATGGGAAAAAATCTTCTTTTCTTTCTCCTCCCTGCCTTTCCAGTAGGAAGGGAGCAGCAGGCATTAATTTTAGTTTTTTGTTTGTGTTTTGGAGAAGCAAATCTCACTCTGTCACCCAAGCTGGAGTACAACGGTGCCATCTCAGCTCACTGCATCCTCTGCCTCCCAGGTTTAAGTTTCAGCCTGCCTTAGCCTCCCGAGTAGCTGGGATTACAGGCACATGCCACTACACCCAGCTAATTTTTATATTTTTAGGAGATGGGGTTTCACCATGTTGGCCAGGCTGGTCTCAAACTCCTGGCCTCAAGTGATCCGCCTGCCTTAGCCTCCCAAAGTGCTGGGATTACAGGTGTGAGCCACCGCGACTGGCCAGCAGGCATTAATTTTGAAGCAGGTAAGTGTTTACAGGAAGTGCTAGCAGATGGGGAAGGAAGGTCCCAATCTGTAGCGTTTACTGATTACTATCGTGTAAACACTGTCTGATCACAGCTGGTTTCAAGCTACCAACTGTTTAACAGCTGGCTCACAAAATAATTGAAGATGCAGCATTTGGCTCTCTTGGGCCACAGCATACCACTGGTTACAGGTGTCTTCTTCCTGGGCTTACCCTATGGAGAATTCATTCTGTCTTAGTGACCTCTTACATGGGCCTTGACCCGAGGGGTGATGGGGTGATGGGACATCAGACAGAGCTTCTCCCCTTTTGGGACCCCCCTGCCCCTGATCATTGCTTTCTCCCAGATAAGGGGCTTGGGGCTTCAGGGTTGCCCTCCACTGAAGGCAAAGCATAATCACAATAGGTGACATTTATTATTATTTTATTTTTATTTATTTATTTTGAGACACGGTCTTACCCCATCACCCAAGCTGGAGTTCAGTGGTGTGACTGTAGCTCACTGCAGCCTCAAATTCTGGGTTCAAGCAGTCCTCCCACCTCATCCTCCCCAGTAGCTGGGAATACAGGCATGTACCACCACACCTGGCTAATTTTTTTTTTTT
>NW_012117265.1:3694983-3698254 GCF_000951035.1 Colobus angolensis palliatus
GCTCGTCTTGAACTCTTGGACTCAAGCCATCTGCCCACCTTGGCCTCCCAAAGTGCTGGGATTACAGGCATGAGCCACTGTATCCAGCCAGGATTTCTACTTTATTTACTGTTCCTTGTGTAAGAATATGTACTCACCATAGATCCTGCCCTTGGACCAAAGCGACCTTGATGTTATTGAACAAATTATAGGCTATGACACGTAACACATTCTTGCCTGTCTGGAGGGTTAACTTGGCCTACACATTCTTTTAAAAAAAAATATATATATATATATTTTTTTTTCGAGACAGGGTCTTGCTTTGTTGCCCAGGCCAGTGTGCATCATGGCTTATTTCAGCCTAGACCTCCAAGGCTCAAGTGTTCCTTACCCCTTCAGCCTCACAAGTACCTGGGACTATAGGCACATGCCACCATGCTAATTTTTCTTTTTTTGTAGAGATGGGGTCTCACCATGTTGCCCAGGCTGGTCTCAAACTTTTGGGCTCAAGCGATCTGCCTGCCTCAGCCTCCCAAAGTGCTGGGATTACGGGCATGAGCTACCCACCATGCCCACCCCCTACAGCTTCACTGAAGTATAATTAACATGTAATAAATTGCACATATGGCCAAGCGCAGTGGCTCATGCCTATAATCCCAGCACTTTGGGAGGCAGAGGCGGGAAGATCACCTGAGGTCGGGAGTTCGAGACCAGCCTGACCAATATGGAGAAACCCCCATGTCTACTAAAAATACAAAATTAGCCAGCAGTGGTGGCGCATGCCTCTAATCCCAGTTACTCGGGAGGCTGAGGCAGGAGAATCGCTTGAACCCAGGAGGCAGAGGTTGCTGTGAGCCGAGATCGTGCCATTGCACTCCAGCCTGGGCAACAATAGTAAACTCCATTTCGAAAAATAAATACAGAAATAAAAATTGCACATATTTGAAGTACATAATTTGATGAGCTTTGACATGCGTGGGCACTCATGAAACCATCACCCCTAAGAGTTTCCTGTGCCCTTTGGCATCTCTCTCTCCCTAAGCAACCGGAGATCTGCTTTCTGTCGCTACAGATTATTTTTACTTTTCCTTGGGTTTTTTTTTTTTTTTTGAAACGGAGTCTCGCTCTAACACCCAGGCTGGAGTGCATTGGCGCGATCTCGGCTCACTGCAAGCTCCGCCTCCCAGGTTCACGCCCTTCTCCTGCCTCAGCCTCCCGAGTAGCTGGGACTACAGGCGCCCGCCACCATGCCCGGCTAATTTTTTTTGTATGTTTTTAGTACAGACTGGGTTTCACTGTGTTAGCCAGGATGGTCTCGATATCCTGATCTTGTGATCCACCCGCGTCGGCCTCCCAAAGTTCTGGGATCACAGGCATGAGCCCCCATGCCCGGCCTTCATTGGATTTTATGTAAATGGAATCACGTAGTGTATACTTTCTGTGGTGAGGAAGAGGTCTTGTCTTTTTTGTTTGTTTTTGTTTTGTTTGTTTGTTTTTGTGTTTTTGAGATGGAGTTTTGCTCTTGTTCCCCAGGCTGGAGTGTAATAACATGATCGTGGCTCACCTCAACCCCTGCCTCCCGGGTTGAAGCGATTCTCCTGCCTCAGCCTCCTGAGTAGCTGGGATTACAGGCATGCGCCACCACACCTGACTAATTTTGTATTTTTAGTAGAGATGAGGTTTCTCCATGTTGGTCAGGCTGGTCTCTAACTCCTGACCTCAGGTGGTCCACCTGCCTCTGCCTCCCAAAGTGCTGGGATTATAGGCGTGAGCCACCACTCCCAGCAACGAGGGCTTGTCTTCTACTCAGCACCGTGATTCTGTGGTTCATCCAGGTTGTTTTAGGAACCAACTGTTGTTCCTTTTATCTCTGAGTAGTAGTATTTTGTTGTATGAATCTAGCACAATATGTTCATCCACCTATTGATGGACATTTGTGTTTAGACATGAAATTTTCATTAAAAATTACCTTCTGATGTCAAAAAGAATGCATATTGGCCAGCCATAGTGGCTGACATATGTAATAACCTGCCTCCCAGATTCAAGTGATTCTCTTGTCTCAGCCTCCTGAGTAGTTGGGATTACAGCCCGCCATCACATCCGGTTCAGATTTTTGTGGTTTTAGTGGAGATGGGGTTTCGCCATGTTTGCCAGGCTAGTCTCAAACTCCTGACCTCAAGTGATCCGCTGGCCTCGGCTTCCCAAAGTGCTGGGATTACAGGTGTGAGCCACTGTGCCCAGCCTCAGACATAAAATTCTAAGGCCCTCCCAAGCCATCTGAATGAACTTCTTCCTCCGCTAGGGCTCTTAAAATTTAACCTGAGAGGCTGGGCACGGTGGCTCATGCCTGTAATCGCAGCACTTTGGGAGGCTGAGGCAAGTGGATCACAAGGTCAGGAGATCGAGACCATCCTGGCCAACACAGTGAAACCCCAACTCTACTAAAAATACAAAAAATTAGCCGGGCATGGTGGCAGGTGCCTGTAGTCCCAGCTACTTGGGAGGCTGACGCAGGAGAATGGCATGAACCTGGGAAGTGGAGCTTAAAGTGAGCCAAGGTAGCGCCACTGCACTCCAGCCTGGGCGACAGAGTGAGACTCTGTCTCTAATTTAAAAAAAAAAGGCCCAAAGGCCGGGCGTGGTAACTCGTGCCTGTAATCCCAGAACTTTGGGAGGCTGAGGCGGGCAGATCACCTGAGATCGGCAGTTCAAGACCAGCCTGACCAACACGGAGAAACCCCTTCTCTACTAAAAATACAAAATTATCCGGGCATGGTGGCACATGCCTGTAATCCCAGCTACTCGGGAGGCTGAGACAGAAGAGTCCTTGAACCTGGGAGGCAGAGGTTGCGGTGAGCCAAGATCTCCAGCCTGGGCAACAAGAGTGAAACTCTGTCTGAAAAAAAAAAAAAAGTTAACCTGAGAGACTGTTTCAGGCCATAGTGGGAAGTGGGGGTCGAACATGTCTCATCATACCTCTCTGGGATTAACATCAACACAGACTTTAAGTCTGACAAGAAACATTTTACAACATATTTTCTCGGAAGCGTGCTAGCTAAAAGCTTCATCTGCATAGTAAAATTTTGGTCTCCCCTACCTCCTATCATCACAACCGAGACATTCCTTTCTTTTTTCTTTTTTCTTTTTTTGAGAAGGAATCTCGCTGTGTTGCCCAGGCTGGAGTGCAGTGGCGCCATCTCGGCTCACTGCAAGCTCCGCCTCCCGGGTTCATGCCATTCTCCTGCCTCAGCCTCCCATGTAGCTGGGACTACAGGCGGCCGCCACCACACCC
>NW_012117265.1:3700453-3706104 GCF_000951035.1 Colobus angolensis palliatus
TTGCACTCTAGCCTGGGCAACAAGAGCGAAACTCCATCTCAGAAAAAAAAAAAGGAAAGAAAAGTTTAAATTTACCTATAGCGTGGAAGCTTCCCGCTTTGAGTTGTCCTGCTTTTCTGTACCAAGCCGATGGATTTATTAAATGTATTTGATTGATGTCTCCTGCCTCCCTAAAATGTATAAAACCAAGCTGCACCCTAACCACCCTTGTCACATGTTCTCAGGACATCTTGAGGGCTGTGTCGTGGGCCATGGTCACTCATATTTGGCTCAAAATCAATCTCTTCAAATGTTTTACAGAGTTCGACTCTTCGTCGACCATTGCCTTTGCAAAAATATCAGGACAATCGAGGTGGCTCACGCCTGTAATTCCAACATTTTGTGAGGCTGAATGAACTCTAGAATAGGCAGGTCACTTGAGTCTGGGGAGGTTGAAGCTGCAGTGAACCATGATTGCACCTCTGCACTCTAGCCTGGGTAACAGTGAGACCCTGTCTCAAAAATATATGTATCGGCCAGGCGCGGTGGCTCAAGCCTGTAATCCCAGCACTTTGGGAGGCCGAGACGGGTGAATCACGAGGTCAGGAGATCGAGACCATCCTGGCTAACACGGTGAAACCCCGTCTCTACTAAAAATACAAAAAACTAGCCAGGCAAGGTGGCGGGCGCCTGTAGTCCCAGCTACTCTGGAGGCTGAGGCAGGAGAATGGCGTAAACCCAGGAGGCGGAGCTTGCAGTGAGCTGAGATCCGGCCACTGCACTCCAGCCGGGCGACAGAGCAAGACTCCGTCTCAAAAAAAAAAAAAAAATATATATATATATATATGTGTGTGTGTGTGTGTGTGTATATGTATCAGGAAATTATGACAGTGAAAGAGATCTGAGCCAACCCACCCCCCCATCTCCCTTTCCCTTCATATTTCCTGGGCTATTGGGCTGAGGTAACTTTAAGAAACATTTAGGCTATAGTTTAAATGATGATGAGCTTTGCCCAAAACTCAACCACTTTGGTAAAACTAATGGGGGACCATCAGGCTGTGGGAAGGAGAGGAGCCTGACTCCTGCTGAGGTGCGGACATAAATGTCAGCCACTGTTCCAGAGGTTATGAAATATGCAACTTCCCCAATTACTCCTGCAAATAACATCACTATTGCTGAACCCCAGATTGGCCTTTTGAGATACCCGTTCGGGCTTTATTGCATGTCTGACACCTAACACTCCACACGGACCCGCCAACCCTGCTCCTATGGCCCCACCCAAAATCGATTCAGTCTGTAGGACGGCTTTGACCCCCTATGATTTCATCTCTGCCCCAACCAATCAGCAGCAAGCACCTGTTACCCGGCCATCCCTACCCCTTCCCCCAAACTGTCTTTGGAAAACCCCTAACCTAGGAGCTTTGAGATGATTTGAGTAGGAGCTCCGACTCCCACGTGGCATGGCCGGCCTCTAGTCCGCTAAACTCTTCCTTTACTACCACGCCATAGTCTTTCTTTATGCAGTGGGCAGGGAGAACGCCTCCAGCAATTTCAGCTTGAGCTCAGGAATTCGATGCCAACCTAAGCAATGTCGATGAAAAGCAACAAACTCTGTAAAATATTTGAAGAGATTCATTCTGAGCCAAATATGAGTGACCATGGCCCGTGATAGAGCCCTCAGGAGGTCTGGAGAACATGTGCCCAAGGTGATTGGGGTGTAGTTGGTTTTATACATTTTAGGGAGACATCAGACTTCAATCAAATACATTTAAGAAATACATTGGCTGGGCGCAGTGGCTCACACCTGTAATCCTAGCACTTTGGGAGGCCAAGCCGGGCAGATCACATGAGGTCAGGAATTCGAGACCAGCCTGACCAAGATGGCGAAACCCTGTCTCTACTAAAAATACAAAATTAGCTGGGTGTGGTGGCAGGAGCCTGTAATCCCAGCTACTCAGGAGGCTGAGGCAGGAGAATCGCTTGAACCAGGGAGGCGGAGGTTGCAGTGAGCGGAGATGGCACCCAGGCTGGGTGACAGAGTGAGACTCCGTCTCAAAGAAAAAAGAAGGAAAATAAATACATTGATTTGGTCTAGAATGGCAGGATAGCTCAAACCGGGGGCTGGGGTGGAGTGGGGGTGGGACTTCCAGTTTATAGGGAGATTAAAACTTTTTTTTTTCCTTTTTTTTTTGAGAGGAGGCTTTGAGGTTGTGGAGATCCACGTTCTTTTTTTTTTTTTTTTCTTTTTTGAGATGGAGTCTCGCTCTTGTTGCCCAGCCTGGAGTGCAATGGCACCGTCTCGGCTCACTGCAACCTCCGCCTCCCGGGTTCAAGCGATTCTCCTGCCTCAGCCTACCAAATAGCTGGGACTACAGGCACCAGCCACCACGCCCAGCTAATTTTTTTTTTCTTTTGAGACGGAGTTTCGCTTTTATTGCCCAGACTGAAGTGCAATGCTGGGATCTTGGCTCACCACAACCTCCGTCTCCTGGTTCAAGCAATTCTCCTGCCTCAGCCTCCTGAGTAGCTAGGATTACAGGTGTGCACCACCACACCGGCTAATTTTGTATAGTAGAGATGGGGTTTCTGCACGTTCGTCAGGCTGGTCTGGAACTTCCGACCTCAGGTGATCTGCCCGCCTCCGCCTCCCAAAGTGCTGGGATTACAGGCGTGAGCCGCCATGCCTGGCTAATTTTTGTATTTTTTTTTTCTTTTCTGGAGATGCAGTCTCGCTCTGTCGCCCAGGCTGGAGTGCAGTGGTACAACCTCAGCTCACTGCAACCTCAGCCTCTGGGGTTCAAGCAATTCTCCTACCTCAGCCTCCTGAGTAGCTAGGATTACAGGCGTGTGCCACCACACCCGGCTAATTTTTGTATTTTTAGTAGAGGCGGGGTTTCACCATGTTGGCCAGGCAGGAGACCCAAGTTCTTATTTCCAGAGGGAGCCTTCAGGTACTACACTTTAGAGAGAATAGGTTGTAAAATGTTAATCAGACAGACCTGGGGGCGGGGCCTCGCATGAAGACCAGCCCTAGAAGGCGGGGCTGGGAGACTGCGATCACCCAGTGGGTCCTGTTGAGGGGGCTTCAGGCAGAGTGGCCCGAGCAAAGGAAAGGGCTCAGGCTTGGGGGCGGGACTTGGGTGGGTCCTTCATTCTGGTTGGCCAAGCCTCTGTATGTCCCAAATAAAAGTCTGCCTTCCCGAGAACCTATTATAATAAAACACCAGATTTCCAGAGGTATCTGCCAGTACACAGAGTGAATCACGCTTCCATTCATCCTGTTTCTTCTATAGGCCCTTGAAGAGAGTTTAAAATTTTCTTAAATTGGTTGTATCTTTCGGCAAGGTTAACTCCTAGAGATTATATATAAATACATTTAGTTTTTTTTGCTTTTTTTTCCCAACCGATGGTTATTGAGGAGTTCTGAGAGATGAGAAACGTGCTCTGATTTAAATCACAAACGTAGGCTGGGCGCAGTCGCTCACACCTGTAATCCTGGCACTTTGGGAGGTTGAGGCAGGATTCTTTGAGCCCAGGGGTTCTAGACCAGCCTCAGTAACATAGGGAGACCCTGTCTCTATGAAGAATTAAAATTAAAAAAAGAAATAGCCCGGGTGCGGTGGCTCACGCCCGTAATCCCAGCATTTTGGGATGTCAAAGCGGGTGGATCACCTGAGGTCAGGAGTTCGAGACCAGCCTGACCAACATGGTAAAACCAACTTCTACTAAAAATACAAAAAATTGGCGGGTGCAGTGGCTCATACGGGGCCATGAAAACAACGAAACATTTTGGCTTTTACTATGAGTGCAACACAAAGTAATGGAAGGGTGTGAGCTACTGCAGCAATAATTATCTGATGTATATTTTAAGAATATCTGTCATTTGTACAACTCTTGGGAATCAAAGGGAGAATCAGGGAGCATAACTGGAAAGTTAAGGCAATAATCCCGATGAGAAGAAAGTGGTTTGGAAAGTTGGTAGCAGGGGAGAACAGAGGGATTGTGGTGTGGTCTGAGGCTAAAGTGAAGGTAGATCCAAGAGCTATCTGCTGATGGATTTTCTTTTCTTTTTTCTTTTTCTTTTTTTTTTTAGAGAGTCTCACTCTATCACCTAGACTGGTGTGCAATGGCACAGTCAAACTTCACTGCAGCCTGGAACTCCTGGACTCAAGTGATTCTTCCACCTCAGCCTCCTGAGTAGCTGGGACTACAGGCACCCACCACCACATGCAGCTTTTTTTTTTTCTTTTTCTTCTTTTTGTAGAGATGGGATGTCACTATGTTGCTCAAGCTTGTCTCTTAACTCCTGGCCTCAACCAATCCTCCTGCCATGGGCTCCCAAAGTGCTGGGATTATAGGCATGAGTTACCAAGCTTGTAAGCACCTAACTGCCTAGAGCTGATTTGTCAATACAGGAAATTGCAACAGAGAAAGTTTCATTCATGCAGAGCCAGCTAGCCGTACAGGAGACCAAAGTTTTACTATTATTCAGATTAGTCTCCCTGAAAACTCTGGGATCAGGGGGTTTGTTTGTTTGTTTGTTTTGAGACAGAGTTTCGCTCCTGTCACCCAAGCTGGAGTGCAATGGCGCGATCTTGGCTCACAGCAGCCTCTGCCTCCTGGGTTCAAGCGATTATCCTGCCTCAGCCTCCCAAGTTGCTGGGATTACAGGTGGCTGCCACCACACCCAGCTAATTTTTGTATTTTTTTTAGTAGAGATGGGGTTTCACCATGTTGGCCAGGCTGGTCTTGAACACCTGACCTGAGGTGATCCACCTTCCTTGGCCTCCCAATGTGCTGGAATTACAGGCGTGATCCACCACACCTAGCCTGGGATAGTGGTTTTTGAGAATAATTTGGTGGGTAGGGAGTCTGAAAGTGGGAAGTGCTGATCGGCAGAGTCTGAGATGAAATCATGGGGAGTGGAAGCTGTCCTGTTGCTCTGAGTCAGTTCCTGGGTGGGAACCACAAGACCAGATGAGCCGGTTTATCCATCTAGGTGGCCCCAACTTGTGCTCAACAGGGTCTGCAAAATATCTCAAGCACTGATTTTAAATTTTGCAATAGTGATTTTATCCCCAGGAGCAATTTGGGGAGTTCCAGAATATTGCACCCTCCAGCTGCATGACTCCTAAACCATAATTTCTTATCTGTGACTAATGTGTTAGTCCTGCAAAGGCAGTCCAGTCTCCAGGGAAAAGGAGATTTGTTTTGGGAAAGCATTGTTACTGTTTTTGTTTCAAAGTTAAACTATAAACTAAGTTCATCTCAAAGTTAGTTTGGCCTACATCCAGGAATGAACAAGGACAGTGTGGAGGTTAGAAGCAAATTGGAGTTGGTTTGGTCAGATCTCTTTCCCTGTAATCATTTTCTCAGTTATAATTTTTGCAAAGGTGTTTTCAAGCCTAGCACCCAGGGCTCTTAAGAAAGACATTCAGCCGGGCGCAGTGGCTCACGCCTGTAATCTCAGCACTTTGGGAGGCTGAGGTGGGTAGATCCCGAGGTCAGGAGATCAAGACCATCCTGGCTAACACGGTGAAACCCCGTCTCTACTAAAAAATACAAAAAATTAGCCGGGTGTGGTGGCGGGCGCCTGTAGTCCCAGCTCCTCAGGAGGCTGAGGCAGGAGAATGGCGTGAACCTGGGAGGCGGAGCTTGCAGTGAGCTGAGAT
>NW_012117265.1:3706604-3707820 GCF_000951035.1 Colobus angolensis palliatus
AAAAAAAAAAAAAAAAGAAAAAGAAAAAGAAAGAAAGAAAAAAGAAAGACATTCAATTAAGCTTCTTCCTTTTCCCACAGACTCTAGACTTTAACATCTTCAGTAGGAATCAACGTGGACATTCAGAACAGTCCCTCCTTAAACACAAAGACATTTCCTACCTCATACCTCATAATCACGTGATAGAAGGGTTGAGAATGTCTCCACAGCCAATCCCATACAGGGGTGTTCAAGAATACAGTTATGGGTTGTTAGTTTTTGTTTCTGGTTGGGCCAGTAAAGCCCCTTCCTCATCCCTCTTTTCCACTTATCACTAGAGACAGAAACTAAAAACCATGGCTTCAGGCTGCTACAAGACTAAAACAAAACAAAACAGGACAACAACAACAACAACAAAATAAGGCGACTTGGACAAGCTTGCTAGTAAATCCATTAACGAAAGTCCCGCCCTCATGATCTAATCACCTCCCTAATGCCTCACATCCTCATATCATCACCTCCAGGGTTAAGATGTACGCATTTGGCTTTGTGGGGTGGTGGCGTGCGGGGAGGACACACACAGCATACAACATTCTGACCATAGTAAGATAGGACACTGGGCAGGACTTGCTTCATTTCCTGGTCCCTACAGGATAAAGTGAAGAAACCACCTGGAACCAGCAGATGGCACCAAAAGCCATCTCTAGTTGCTCTCCTTACTCATTAGGTATAGCCATGACAGTTTATAAGTACCATGGCAACAACATGAAAGTTACCATTCACTTCCGGAACAACGACCTGGGAGTTACAGCCTCCTTTCTAGAAAGTTCTGCATGGCATACCCCTTAATTTGCATGTAATTAACAGTGAGTATAAATATAGCTAGCCAACAGCACAAAATGCTGATTCTAGGCACACTGCCTAGGTTTTGGCTGTACTCTGGAAAAAGCAACTCTGAGTCAATGGAAGATCCTTGTGTAACACCACCAGTTGAATTCTTTCCTGGGTAAATCCCCAATCGTGGCACTTACCTGCATCAATAGCACACTTCTATCTCCTTAGGCACCTGCTTCTAAGCTAAAACTGCCTGCTTGCCAAAAAGACAGAAGAATTTTTATTTTTCATTGGGATAAAGGCAATTAGCTAACACAAATGGCCACCCCAATTACCAGAAAAACTTAGGATGAACTTCAGCAACATCGTTAACACAGTCATTGCAGTCATTGTGTTATTAATT
>NW_012117265.1:3708737-3709966 GCF_000951035.1 Colobus angolensis palliatus
CTCCTGACCTCGTGATCCGCCCGTCTCGGCCTCCCAAAGTGCTGGGATTACAGGCTTGAGCCACCGCGCCCGGCCAGCTGTAGATTTTTTTTACACGCTCTTTATCAGTTTGTTGAGAGATATTGAGAATGGGCCGGGCCCGGTGGTTCATACCTGCAATGGTGGTTCACATCTGCAATCTCAGCACTTTGGGACGCCAAGGAGGGAAGATCGCTTGAGCTCAGGAGTTCACGAACAGCCTGGGCAATATAGTGTGACCTCTATCTCCACGAAAAATTTAAAAATTAGCCTGCTGTGGTGTCACAAGCCTGTAGTCCCAGCTACTGGAGAATTTGAGGGAAGATCGCTTGAGCCCAGGCATTGGAGGTTTCGGGCCACTGCACTCCAGCCTGTGCAGAGGAAGATCCTGACCTATATTAAAACGCAAACATAATAGTAAAGAGGGATGTATCAGTTATCTACGGCCGTATAACAAACTACCCAGAAACAGCGCATCCTCTTACAAGCCGCATAAATGCAGAGGAAAGCGAGTAGAGGCATTTCGAGGTGCCGCCCAATCGACTCCCTCCATCGTGGTCCCGCCCCCGCCCCGTGCCCGCGCCGAGTTCCGTCCCCGCGGTCCCCAGTGAAGACAGAAGAACGGGGTCCAATCGCTGTCGGCTGTGCGGAAACTGGGACCTCTCCCCAGGGTCGTGGAGGACGCGACCTCCGCCCCTCCCACTGCCTCAGGCCTCGGAGATCGGGTCCAGAGCCCTCAGCCTCTTCCCAGTCCCAAGAGGGGAATCAGAAGTGCACGTGGCCAGAGAGGCGCCTCCTTCACAGTAACCGCCGCTGACCCACTGGTTTTCCCTGCACCATCGTCTGCGACCAGGTGGGGCTTCAGGTGCCGCTTCACCACCTGGAGGGAGGGAGACCGGGGCGGGGACTCGGTGAGGGGAGAGAGGGGGGCGGGGACTCAGTGAGGGGAGAGAAGAGGGCGGGACTCGGTGAGGGGGTGACGAGGACTGGGACTCGATGACGGACAGGGTCTCGGTGAGGTGAAGCGAGGGGTAGGGACACGGTAGGGGAGAGACAGGGGCAGGGACTCAGTGATGGGGAGACTGGGGCGGCGACTCGGGGAGGCAGAGACGAGGGTGGGGACTCGGTGAGGAGATGTCAGGGGCGGGGTCTTAGGGAGGGCAGAGAAGTGGGCAGGGTCTCAGTGAGGGGAGAGACGGGGCGGGGACTCG
>NW_012117265.1:3710341-3717745 GCF_000951035.1 Colobus angolensis palliatus
GGCGGGGTCTCGGTGAGGGGGAGGCAGGGATGGGGTCTTGGTGAAGGGAAGACGGGGGCGGGGAATTGGTGAGGGAGATGCGGGGGCGGGGACTCGGTGAGGAAGTGATGGGGGCGGAGTCTCGGTGACAGGGAGCGGGGTAAGTGGTGCGGGGTCTCTGTGAGAGTAGATGGGGCTGGTGGCTTAATAGGGAGGGGGATTCAATGAAGGCGGAGACCGAGGTGGAGTCTCGGTGAGGGTGGAGATGGAGGTAGGGACTCCCTGTAGGAGGATAGGAGGACCGGGACTCTGTGATGTGGGAGACTGTGGGCGGAAGATTACCCAGGTGCTGAGGCAAGAGACTGAAGGCACAAACTGTTTCAGCATAATAAAGAAAATAGAATAAGAATAGTTATAAATTAGATATAGAGATGATTATGGACATTATCAATCATTAGTATGAACATTATTAATCATTAGCTTTTAATATTACTCTTTGTTGTATTACTAATATGACCAAGAAATAACTGGCGGGTATAGCGTCAGGTGCTGAAGGAACGTTGTGAGAAGTGACTGAGAAAGCAAGAGGTGAGCCCTCTGTCATGCCCGCATAAGGGCTGCTTGAGGGCTCCTTGGTCAAGCAGTAATGCCAGTGTCTGGGAAGGCACCCGTTACTTAGCAGACCTCCAAAGGGAGTTGCCTTTCTTTGGAGGAGTCAGGGAACGCTCTGCTCCACCAGCTTCTTGTGGAAGGCTGGATAAGGTCCAGGCCTGCCCGCAGTCATCCAGCGGCCTAAACCCCTCCCTGTGGTTCTGTGCTTCAGTGGTCAGGCTTCTTGTCCACTTTCATGTTCCTGTCATACTCCTGGTTCCTCTTTGAAGTTCTTAGAAGATAGCGGTAGAAGAAATAGTGGAAGTCTTGAAGTCTGATCTTTCTGATAAGTACATTAAAAAAAAACGCTGACATATACTGCCTTCCCTCTCTGCTTTGGCTACCTATAAGGGAAGGGCCCTCTGTGCTATAATCACGTGACTTGCTTGACCTTATCAATCGCTTGGAAGACTCACCCTCCTTACCCTGCCCCCTTGTCTTATATACAATAAATATCAGCATGCCCAGCCATTCAGGACCACTACCGGTTTCCGCCTCTTGGTGGTAGTGGTCCCCTGGGGTCCAGCTGTTTTCTCTTTATCTCTTTGTCTTGTGTCTTTATTTCTTATGATCTCTGGTCTCCGCACACAGGGAGAACACCTGCAAAGGCGCTCCAACATGGGTTTCTCCCTCACTGTGTGAAGTTGCGCTTTGAGCGCGGTACTCAGCGGAGGACTTTCGCGACAGATTTCTGAGGATTGCGGTCATTAAGCTTGGTGATGAGCTTGGGCACTCAGAGTATCTCGGGGACACCACAGGACAAGCCACTAGAAAGTACTTGGCCTATTTAAACTTCATAAGAATCCTTCTTAAAGAAGGAGGAATTTCAGTTTCCTCTGACAAGCTAATTGAACTCTTTGAAGTCGTCGATCTCATTTGCCCTTGGGTTCCAACTGAAGGAACTCTAGAACTTAAAGATTGGGATGAGATGGGTGGGCAGTTTAAAATCTGTTGGGCGGGACATGTTATCCCACCAGCCATTTGGACAGTTTGGTCCTCGATTAGCTCCATCTTAGAATCTTTGCAGCCACGGGAGGAGGGAATGGAGGGTTGTCTGGCCTCTGAGCCCAAGCTAAGCCATCGTATCCCCTGTGACTTGCATGTATACATCCAGATGGCCTGAAGTAACTGAAGAATCACAAAAAAAGTGAAAATGGTCTGTTCCTGTCTTAACTGATGACATTCCACCACAAAAGAAGTGAAAATGGCTGGTCCCTGCCTTAACTGATGACATTACTTTGGGAAATTCCTTCTCCTGGCTCATCCTGGCTCAAAAGTTCCCCCACTGTGTGCCTTGTGACCGCCACCCCTGGCTGCCAGAGAACAAATCCCTTTGACTTTAATTTTCCACTAGCCACCCAAATCCTATCAAACGGCCCCACCCCATCTCCCTTGGCTGACTCTCTTGTCATACTCAGCCCGCCTGCACCCAGGTGATTAAAAAGTTTTATTGCTCACACAAAGCCCGTTTAGTGGTCTCTTCACACAGATGCGTGTGAAAAGGGTACTCTATCTTTCCTCTCCTCCGAAGAGGCTGAGGAAGTCCTCAGTACTCTCTCTCCAGAGGACACTGCAAAACTTGAGGACGTCATTTTAGAAACGGACCTCCGCTCTGATATTCCTTTGGCACCAACAACTACACCACAGCCTACCACGCCTACTGCGCCCACAATATCGCTTTATGAGGACCTTATGAAGGATCTTCTTCCCCCCACCCAAAAAATCAGCTGACAAACAGCTGTTGCGGCGGGAACCTCTTGCACTGTGTCAGCCCTGCTGTAGGACTCTCTGTCAGGCCTCTGAGCCCAAGCCAAGCCATCGCGTCCCCTGTGGCTTGCACGTATATGCCCAGATGGCCTGAAGTAACTGAAGAATCACAAAAGAAGTAAAAATGCCCTGTCCCTGCCTTAATTGATGACATTCCACCACAAAAGAAGTGAAAATGGCCTGTTCCTGCCTTAATGGATGACATTACCTTGTGAAATTCCTTTTCCTGGCTCATCCTGGCTCAAAAGCTCCCCCACTGAGCACCTTGTGACCCCCACCCCTGCCCGCCAGAGAACAGCCCCCTTTCACTGTAATTCTCTTTTACCTACCCAAATCCTACAAAACAGCCCCACCTTCGCTGACTCTGTTTTCGGATTCAGCCCGCCTGCACCCAGGTGATTAAAAAGCTTTATTGCTCACACAAAGCCTGTTTGGTGGTCTCTTCACACGGACGCGCATGACACTCTCAACTATCCATCTGTTTGGCCGGGTAATAAGGCCCTCAGCCCTATCTCCTCACTCAATTCTGCCTTTCCTCCTATGCATGAGGCTCCACAGAAGCCTGACCTGCAGTCCATGCAACAGCCTGGGGTTCAGGCCCCTGAAAGACCTGTGCAGCAGGCAACTGCGCGTCAGCCTGGCTTGAAGGCTCTCAACTTGTCCTCTATTCAAAACTCCAATTTCTTTTCTCTTCTGATGCAGTCACAACTGCTATTGCTACACGTAAGCAGCAGGTTACATACATTCCTGAGAATGACACCCCTCTTATAAGGCCATTTCTCAGGCAAAGGAATATGGGGATCCCGACGCATGGCAGTTTCCTGTTACTCTACAATCTCCTATACCTGCTGCCCCCGTTCGGGCCGCCCCCGCTCCGGCTGCGTGGGATCAGCCACAGCCCGCTGACCAAACTCAGTAGGCGGCTGATCCCGCTGCTCCTCCAGACCCGCAGCTCCATGATCAGGCTCCTTATCTGGTGCCACAAGGGCCTGCTGTCGCAGCACAGCCAGTTCCTGGTGTACCTACCATTCAGGCTGTGGTCCAACCTGATGCTTTCGACCCTGGTCAGGTCCACTTACGACCTACTACTTGGGAAAGTTTTTCTTTCAAATTCCTTAAAGATTTCAAAGAGTCGGTTAAACAGTGTGGTACCAATTCCCCTTTCGTCAGTTCCACCTTAAAATCCTTAGCGGAAGATAAATGCTTGGTGCCTTATGACTGGGAAATTCTAGCAAAATCTGTCTTATCAAAATCGCAATGTTTACAGTTTAGGACTTGGTGGGTTGACACTGTCCAGGATCGAGTCCGCCTTAATCAGGGCTCTAATCCTCCTGTTAATGTCACGGCTGACCAGTTACTGAGTATGGGGCAGTGGGCTGCAATTAGAAACCAAATTATATTGATTGACGAAGTCATTGAGCAACTCCAAAAATGCTGCCTGGATGCTTGGGATAAGATTCAGGATGATGGCTCTAGATGTGCATCCTTTACAGCCATTAGACAAATGCAAAATGAACCATATCCTGATTTCATTGCCCATCTTCAGGACGTGGCAGAAAAAGCTATTCCTGATAGAACTGGCCAACATTTGGTTGTGGAACTCATGGCTTATGAACAAGCAAATCCAGACCGTCAGGCTACTGTTCGCCGTATAAAATGTAAAATTCCACCCGTAGGTGATTTAATCACAAACTATATTAACGCATGTGAGGGTGTTGGCGGAACTTTGCATACTGCTGTTGCATACTGCTGTGATGATGGCTCAGGCTGTGGTCATGTCCAGCATTAGAATGCCTGGACAATTTTCTGGTAATTGTTTCCACTGCGGCCAATCTGGACATACCAGGAAAAACTGTCCTCGGCCACCGCCCTGTACAATGCCAACCCCAAAAGCCCATACAACAGCGAGCCCCACCTTCCACACCATGTCCAAGATACCGTAAGGGCAATCACTGGGCAGCTCGGTGCCAGTAAATTCGACATTGATGGCAACCCTTTACAGCCATTTCAAAACCAGGGAAACGGGAAGAGGGTCCAGCCCCAGGCCTCTCCAAACAATGGGACATTCCCCAACTCCCAGGCTTCGCCTTCCAGCCGGATGGCTGCATTCCTGGGCCAACCAATCCATCCTGTCAGGCCTCTGAGCCCAAGCCAAGCCATCGCATCCCCTGTGACTTGCACGTATACGCCCAGATGGCCTGAAGTAACTGAAGAATCACAAAAGAAGTGCAAATGCCCTGCCTTGCCTTAACTGATGACATTCCACCACAAAAGAAGTGAAAATGGCCTGTCCTTGCCTTAAGCGATGATATTACCTTGTAAAATTCCTTTTGCTGGCTCATCCTGGCTCCAAAACTCCCCACTGAGCACCTTGTGACCCCCCCCACTCCTGCCCGCCGAGAACAACCCCCCTTTGACTAATTTTCCTTTACCTACCCAAATCCTATAAAACGGCCCCACCCTTATCTCCCTTGGCTGACTGTGTTTTCAGACTCAGCCTGCCTGCACCCAGGTAATTAAAAAGCTTTATTGCTCACACAAAGTCTGTTTAGTGGTCTCTTCACATGGACGCGCATGACACATCCAACCACCCAGTTTCCACTTCAACCATTCATGCCACAAGCACAGATGTCACAACCCCAACAAGGATCTCAGTTCAGTGCTTGTCCCCTGCCACCACAGGATCCCCAGCAGTAGATCTCTGCTGTGTTAGGGACATTTCCCTTTTGCCTGGAGAGCAATAGCTGTTCCCATGGGTGTTTTTGGACCCTTGCCACCTGGCTCTGTTGGTTTATTGCTCAGTCACTCAAGCTTAAATTCAAAAGGTGTTCAGGTACATACTGGTGTAATTGATTCTGATTACTCTGGGGAAATACACATTATCGTTAGTTCTGCAGTTCCTTGGCAAGCTTCGGCAGGAAATCGAATTGCTCAACTTCTTTTTCTGCCGTACATTCCACTGGGATTGGGAGAACACCCGCAAAGCCCTGTAGGGCTGGACCTTACAGGAGACGGAACCTGGGACTCGGTTGTGGGGAAAAGAGAGATCAGATTGTTACTCTGTCTGTGTAGAAAAGGAAGACATAACAAATTCCATTTTGATCTGTATTAAGAAACATTGTTTTGCTTTGAAACATTGTTAATCTGTAACTTTAGCCCCAACCCTGTGCTCACAGAAATATGTGCTGTATTGAATCAAAGTTTAATGGATTTAGGGCTGTGCAGGATGTGCCTTGTTAACAATATGTTTACAGGCCGTATGCTTGGTAAAAGTCATCGCCATTCTCCATTCTTGATCAACCAGGGACAGAATGCACTGCGGAAAGCCGCAGAGACCTCTGCCCAAGAAAGCCTGGGTATTGTCCAAGGTTCCCCCGACTGAGACAGTTCGAGATATGGCCTTGTGGGAAAGGAAAGACCTTACCATCCCCCAGCCCGACACCCTTAAAGGGTTTGTGCTGAGGAGGAGTAGTGAAAGAGGGAGCCTGTTTGCAGTTGAGTAAGAGGAAGGCTTCTGTCTCCTGCTCGTCCCTGGGAATGGAGTGTCTCTATGTAAAGCTTACCATTCCCATTCGTTCTATTCTGAGAGAGTAGAAACCCGCCCTGTGGCTAGAGGCGGGATATGCTGGCAGCAATACTGCTCTGTTACTCTTTGCTACACTGAGATGTTTGTGTAAAGTGAAACAGAAATCTGGCCGACGTGCACATCCGGGCACAGTACCTTTCCTTGAACTTATTCATGATACAGATTCCTTTGTTTACATGTTTCCCTGCTGACCTTCTCCCCACCAGTTGCCCTGCTACACTCCCCTCGCTAAGATAGTAAAAATAATGATCAATAAATACTGAGGGAACTCATAGACCGGCGCTGGCACAGGTCCTCACATGCTGAGTGTGCCAGTCCCCTGGGCCCACTGTTCTTTCTCTATACTTTGTCTCTGTGTCTTATTTCTTATCTCAGTCTCTCATCCCACCTGAGGAGAAACACCCACAGGTGTGGAGGGGCAGGCCCCCTTCACTCGGTGAGGGGACAGACAGAGGCGAGATCTCGGTGAGGGGTGGGCGGAGCAGAGTCAGTGAGGGGACAGATGGGGGTGGGGTCTCAGTGAGGGATGGACGCAGCGGGGTCTTGGTGACACAGAGACAGGAACAGGGTCTCAGAGAAAGATGAGGGCGGGTTCTCGTTGAGGTGAGAGACGGGGGTGGGATCTCAGGGAGGGAGAGATGAGGGCGTATTGTGAGGCTGCATATTGCAATGATGCTTATTTCCCAGTCTCACTGACTTCTTTTTTTTTGAGGCGGATCACCTGAGGTCGGGAGTTCAAGACTAGCCTGGCCAACATAGAGAAACCCTGTCTCTACTAAAAATACAAAATTAGCCATGTGTGGTGGCACATGCCTGTAATCCCAGCTTCTCAGGAGGCTGAGGAAGGAAAATCGCTTGAACATGGGAGGCAGAGGTTGCAGTGAGCCAAGATCGTGCCTTTGCACTCCAGCCTGGGGAATAAGAGCGAAACTCTGTCTCAAAAAAAAAAAAAATCTTAAATTAAAAAAAAAATTACCGTTATCGAACTGGATGCAGTGGCTCACTCCTGTAATCCCAGCATTTTGGGAGGCTGAGGTGGGTGGATCGCTTGAGCTCAGAAATTCCAGATTAGCCTGGGCAACATGGTGAAACCTCGTCTCTACCAAAAATACAAAAATTAGCCGGGCACGGTGATGTGCAACTGTAGTCTCAGCTATTTGGGGGCCTGGGGTCGGAGGATCCCCTGAGCCCAGGAGGTCGAATTTGCAGTGAGCCATGCACTCTAGCTTGGGTGACAGAGCTAGATCTTGTGTCAAAAACAAAACAAAATACCATTATGTAATCATTTGTTTATCCAAAAATGTAAATTTTGAAGGCCTGGCACAGTGACTCGTACCTGTCCTCTCAGCACTGGGAGGCCATGGCAGGACAATAACTTGAGCCCAGGAGTTTGAGGCTGTAGTGAGTTGTGATCGCACCAC
>NW_012117265.1:3718785-3719490 GCF_000951035.1 Colobus angolensis palliatus
TCCATAAATGAGACTCGCATGTTTAATATTGACACAGAATTCAGTTTTTGTTTAGATGACTATCAGAATAAAATATGTGTATATAAGAAGCCTTGTGAATGTCATGACTGTAATGGAACCTATGGTAGAGCATTCATCATACTCAATTTGAAGGAATTCAGACAAGGCAGAAGCAGTCTAGGTGCTCTGAAAATAGCAGGTTTTGTGTGTGTGAGTGTGTGACAGAGTGTGCATCTTGCTCTGTCACCCAGGCTGGGTTGCAGTGGCATGACCTCGGCTCCTGCAACCTCCTCTTCCCGGGTTCAAGCGATTCTCCCACCTCAGCCTCCCAAATGGCTGAGATTACAGGCATACACCACCACGCCCAGCTAATTTTTGCTTTTTTTTTGTTTGTTTGTTTGAGACAGAGTCTCCCTCTATTGCCCAGGCTGGAGTACAGTGGCATGATCTCGGCTCACCGCAAGCTCCGCCTCCCGGGTTCACGCCGTTCTCCTGCCTCAGCCTCCTGAGTAGCTAGGACTGCAGGCGCCCGCTACCACGCCCGGCTAAATTTTTGTATTTTTAGTAGAGACGGAGTTTCACCGTGTTAGCCAGGATGATCTCAATCTCCTGACCTCGTGATCCACCCGCCTCGGCCTCCTAAAGTGCTGGGATTACAGGCGTGAGCCTCCGCGCCCGGCCAATTTTTGCATTTTTAGTAGAGAT
>NW_012117265.1:3719555-3723292 GCF_000951035.1 Colobus angolensis palliatus
CCGCCTCCCGGGTTCACGCCATTCTCCTGCCTCAGCCTCCTGAGTAGCTAGGACTGCAGGCGCCCGCTACCACGCCCGGCTAAATTTTTGTATTTTTAGTAGAGACGGAGTTTCACCGTGTTAGCCAGGATGATCTCAATCTCCTGACCTCGTGATCCACCCGCCTCGGCCTCCTAAAGTGCTGGGATTACAGGCGTGAGCCTCCGCGCCCGGCCAATTTTTGCATTTTTAGTAGAGATTTGGTTTTACCATGTAGGCCAGGTTGGTCTCAAACTCCTGACCACAACTGATCCGCCCACTTTGGCCTCCAAATGTGCTGGGATTGTAGGCATGAGCCACCGCACCCAACCTAAATGGCAGCAGCTTCTAATGTAGCAATGCACTTGCTTTCCTGTCAAGACAGACTTTCCATAAGGGAGAATCCCTATGAGTGCAATAAGAGTGATAAAGTCTTCACTTGATTAGTTATCCCTTAATTGACAGGCACCAACTCAACGTGGTGAGAAGTATAATCTATGTGGAAAAACCAGGCCTGGAGCGGTGGCTCACGTCTGTAATCCCAACACTTTGAAGATTGATTACAAACTGGGAGGTTGAGGTGGGAGAATCTCTTTAGCCCAGGAGTTCAAGACCAACCTGGGCAATATAGTGCAACCGCTATCTCCACAAAAAATTAGCCTGCTATGGTGTCACGAGCCTGTGGTGTCACGAGCCTGTAGTCCCAGCTACTGGAGGAATTGAGGCCGGAGGGTCGCTTTAGCCCAGGGTTTGGAGGCTGCAGTGGTGAGGGTCTGGGTGAGGGGGAGATGGGGGCGGGCACCCGGTGAAGGACAGACGGGGGCAGGAGCCGTGATTGCGCCACTCAGTCCAGCCTGGGCAACAGAGGGAGATCCTGACCTAAAAAAACCCCTCTTGACTATTATTTTTGGTATAAAATAAAAACTTATTTTAAAATTTTATTAAGAAATAAAAATAATAGTGAAGAGGGATGTATCAGTTGAATACTGCTGTATAACAAACCACCCGGAAACAGCGCATACTGGTACATGGCTGCATAAACGCAGAGCAAAGCGAACAGAGGCATTTCGAGGTCCCGCCCAACCGACTCTCTCCATCATGGTCCAGCCCTCGATCCGTCGTTCCGCCGGGTTCCGCCCCCACGGCCCCCAGTGAAACCGGAGGGCAGCGTCCAATCGCGTTCGGCAGCGCGGAAACTAGAACTTCTCCCCACAGTCGTGGAGGACGCAGCCGCCGCCCCTCCCGACTCCTCAAGCCTCTGAGGCCGGGTCCAGAGCCCTCAGCTCCTTCTGAACTCCCAGAGGGGAATCAGAAGTGCGCGTGGCCAGAGCGGCGCCTCCTGCCCTTTAACTGCCGCGGCCCAACGGTTTCCCAGCAGTAGTAGCCTCTGCGACCAGGTGGGGGCTTCAGGTGCGGTTTAGTCACTGGAGGGCGGGAGACGGGGGCGGGGTCTTGGTGAGGGAGCGATGGGGACGGGGGACTTGGTGAAGAGGAGATGGGGGCAGGGTCTCGGTGAGGGGGAGACGGGGGCGGGGACTCAGTGAGGGTGAGATGGGGCGGAGCCTCGGTGAGGGTGAGACGGGGGCGGAGTCTCGGTGAGGGAGAGAGGGGGGCGGGGACTCCGTGACGGTTGAGACAGGGGCGGCTACTCAGTGAGCCAGAGATGGGGGCAGAGAGTCCGTGAAAGGAGAGATGGGGATGGGGTCTCCGTGAAAGAGAGTAGTGAGCACCGGCCTCCTACTCGGTGAGAGGACACACAGGAGCAAGATCTCGCTGGGCGCAGTGGCTCTCGCCTGTAATCCCAGCACTTTGGGAGGCTGAGGCAGGTGAATCACGAGGTCAATCGATTAAGACCATACTGGCCAACGTGGTGAAACCCCCTCTCTACTAAAAATACAAAAATTAGCTGGGCGTGGTGGCGCACACCTGTAGTCCCAGCTACTTGGGAGGCTGAGGCAGGAGAATCGCTTGAACCCGGGAGGCGAAAGTTGCAGTGAGCCGAGACAGGGCCACTCCAGCCTGGCGACAGAGCGAGACTGCCTCTCAAAAAAAAAAAAGATCTGGGTGAAGGGGGAGACGGGGTGGGGTCTCAGTAGTGAGGGAGCAGATGGGGGCGGGATATTCTGAGGCTGCATCAATGATGCATATTTCCCAGTCTCACTGACTTCTTAGGGTTAGGTCAGTATACGTGTGGGGGAAAGAAAGAGCGATCAGACTGTTACTTGTGGGGAAAAGAAAGAGACATTAGACTGTTACTGTGTCTATGTAGAAAAAGGAAGACATAGGAAACTCCATTTTGATCTGTACTAAGAAAAATTCTGCTTTGAGATGCTGTTAATCTGTAACCATAGCCCCAACCCTGCGCTCGCAGAAACATGTGCTGTATTGACTTAAGATTTAATGGATTTAGGGCTGTACAGGATGTGCTTTGTTATCAATATGTTTGCAGTCAGTATGCTTGGTAAAAGTCATCACCACTCTCCATTCTCAGTTACCCAGGGACACAATGCACTATGGAAAGCCACAGGGACCTCTGCCCAAAAAAGCCTGGTTATTGTCCAAGGTTTCCCCCCCACTGAGACAGCCTGAGATATGGCCTCCTGGGAAGGGAACGACCTTACCGTCCTCCAGCCCGACACCCGTAAAGGGTCTGTGCTGAGGAGGATTAGTGAAAGAGGGAGGCCTCTTTGCAGTTGAGATAAGAGGAAAGCATCTGTCCCCTGCTTGTCCCTGGGAATGGAATGTCTTAGTGTGAAACCGGATAGTACATTCTGTTTACTGAGATAGGAGAAAACCGCCTTATGGCGGGAGGTGAGACATGCTGGCAGCAATACTGCACTGAGATGTTTGTGTAAAGTCAAACATAAAGCTGGTCTACGTGCACATCCAGGCACAGCGTCTTTCCTTAAACTTATTTATGACGTAGAGTCCTTTGCTCACCTGTTTTCCTGCTGACCCTCTCCCTACCATTACCCTGTAGTCCTGCCACATCCCCCTAGCCCAGATAGTACAGATAGTGATCAATAAATACTGAGGGAACTCAGAGACCAGTGCCGGGGCAGGTCCTCACAAGCTGAGCACCAGTCCCCTGGGCCCACTTTTCTTCCTCTATACTTTGCCTCTGTGTCTTATTTCCTTATCAGTCTCTCGTCTCCACCTTGCGAGAAATACCCACAGGTGTGGAGGGGCAGGCCCCCTTCAGTACGAAAAAAATGTACATGGGCCTGGACTTTTTTTCTTTAGAAAAATCACCATTATCTGGCCAGGTGCGATAGCTAGTGCCTGCAGTCCCAACACTTTGGGAGGCCGAAGCGGGCAGATCGCTTGACCTCAGGAGTTCAAGACCAGCCTGGGCAATATGGCAAAACCCAGTATCTACAAAAATAAAAATACATAAAAATAAAAATTAGCCAAGCATAGTGGCGCCATGCCTGTAGTTCCAGCTACTTGAGGGGCTGAGGCGGGAGGATCACCTGAGTCCAGGAGATTGAGGTGGTGGTGAGCAGTGATTGTGCCACTGTACTCCATCCAGGTGACAGAGTGAGACCCTGTCTGAAATTAAAAACAAACAAACACGGTGACTCACACCTGTGATCCCAGCACTTGAGCTCAGGAGTTGGAGACCAACCTGGTGAAATTATGTCTCATTATTATTTATACAAAATAAACGTATTATTTATACAAAATAAACTTTTAAAGAAGAAAATACTGCCGGGCGC
>NW_012117265.1:3724632-3727524 GCF_000951035.1 Colobus angolensis palliatus
CAAATTTCCACAAGCAGGTGTCTAGACTAAAATTAGTTTCTACTTTCCTGGAGTTCATCAGACAGCATGAAAAATAAACAGGGTAAGTGATAAAGTGTTATGACAAGACTTATAATAAAGGAATTTCAAAGGGGCTCTAGGGTGCTGGCAGTGAGGAGGGAAAAGAGTACACCTAACAGGAGGCGGGACATGGTGGCCCATGCCTGTAAATCCAGCATTTTGGGAGGCCAATGTGGGCAGATCACTTGAGGTCAGTGGTTCAAGACCAGCCTGGTCAACATGGTGAAACCCCATCTCTACTAAAAATACAAAAATTAATGGGGCATGGTGGTACATGCCTGTAATTCCAGCTACTCAGGAGGCTGGGGCAGGAGAATCGCTTGGACCTGGGAGGCAGAGGTTGCAGTGAGCCAAAATCTGCCACTGGGCTACAGAGGGAGAGTCCATCTCAAAACAAACAAACACACAAACAAACAAGAAAAACAAAAATACGTAATAGGATATTTTCCCCAGAGGAGGCAAGATTGACTTAAGTTCTGAAATATGTATAGGACTATATCAAGTGGACAAGAAGAGCATATGAATGCAGAAGCCAAGTCAGTAATTCTCAACCTAATCCTTATGGAATTTCCTGGAAACTTGAGAAATGTACTAAGGGCTGAGTTCTACCTCAGACCAATTAAAATGGCATTTATGGGGATGCGTCATGGGTATCAGTGTTTTTTTTTTTTTTTTTTTGGAGACGGAGTCTAGCTCTGTCGCCCAGGCTGGAGTGCAGTGGCGCGATCTCGGCTCACTGCAAGCTCCGCCTCCCAGGTTCACGCCATTCTCCTGCCTCAGCCTCCCGAGTAGCTGGGACTACAGGCGCCCGCCATCTCGCCCGGCTAGTTTTTGTATTTTTTAGTAGAGACGGGGTTTCACCATGTAGCTCAGGATGGTCTCGATCTCCTGACCTCGTGATCCACCCGCCTTGGCCTCCCAAAGTGCTGGGATTACAGGCTTGAGCCACCGCGCCCGGCGGGTATCAGTGTTCTTAAAAGTCCTCCAGTGAATCTAATATGCAGCCACTGTTGAAAACCTCTGCATAAGGGCCATGGTGAATTCATGAAAGTTAAATGATTTTGGTATGTCTGGAGTCTCTAACTGTGGAACATTAGAACTGCGAGTAAAATATCACTAGGTCAGGCTGAGTGCAGTGGCTCACACCTGTAATTCCAGCATTTTGGGAGGCTGAGGCAGGTGGATCATGTGAGATCAGGAGTTCAAGACCAGCCTAGCCAACATGGTGAAAACCCTATCTCTACTAAAATACAAAAATGAGCCAGGCATGATGGTGCACACCTGTAGTCCCAGCTAGTTGGGAGACTAAGACAGGAGAATCGCTTGAACCTAGGAGGCAGAGGTTGCAGTGAACTGAGATTACACCACTGCACTCCATCCTGGGCGATACAGCAAGGCTCTGTCTTTTAAAAAAAAAAAATCACTAGGTAATATCATGATGAAAATTTAAGACTGTTTAAAAAGATTTGGGGCCGGGTGCGATGGCTCACGCGTATAATTCCAGCACTTAGGGAGGCCGAGGCGGGCGGATTACGTGAGGTCGGGAGTTTGAGAATCGCTTGAACCTGGGAGGCAGAGGTTGCAGTGAGCCGAGATCATGCCATTCATTGCACTCCAGCCTGGGCAACAAGACTGAAACTGTCTCAGGAAAAAAAAAAAAAAAAGATTTGAGTAGAGTCTTAAAATATTTCAGAGAACTAAGGGAAGGGAAACTTGCTGGGTGTGGTAGCACATGGCTGTAGTCCTAGCTATTGGGGAGGCTGGGGCGGGAGGATCGCTTGAGCCTGGGAGTTCTAAGCTGTAGTACATATGATCATGCCTGTGAATGACCACTGCACTCCAGCCTGGGCTATATAGCAAGACCCTGTCTTTAAACAGAAAGAAAAAAGAGTGGCCAGGTGCAGTGGCTCATGCCTATAATTCCAGCACTTAAGAGGCTGAGGTGGGGGGATTGCTTGAGCCCAGGAGTTTGAGACCAGCCTGGGCAATATCGTGAGACCTCACCTCTACAAAAAAAAAAAACCCACAAAATTATCTGGGCATGGTGGCGTGCACTTGTAGTCCTGGCTACTTGCGAGGCTGAGGTGGGAGGATCTCTTGAGACCAGGAGGTCAAGGCTGCAGTGAGGGAAGACGCTCCACTACACTCCAGCCTGAGTGACAGGAGTGACATCATCTGTGGAGAGGTCTGGGATGCAACAGCTGAAATCTCCTTTGTATCCCTGTAGTGAATTTTTCATTTTAATTATTATATTTCTTTTTTATTTTTATTTTTTTTTGAGACAGAGTCTTGCTCTATCACCCAGGCTGGAGTGTAGTGGCGCGATCTCAGCTCACTCAAGCTCCCCTTCCCAGGTTCATACCACTCTCCTACCTCAGCCTCTCAAGTAGCTGGGACTACGGGCGCCTGCCACCACGCCCAGCTAATTTTTTGTATTTTTTTTTTTTTAGTAGAGACAGGGTTTTACCGTGTTAGCCAGGATGGTCTCGATATCCTGACCTCATGATCTGCCCGCCTTGGTCTCCCAAAGTGCTGGGATTATAAGCATGAGCCACCGTACCTGGCCTAATTATTGTATTTTTTAGCTCTAGAATTTCTTCTTGATTTCTTTTTAGGTTTTATATCTCTTTGTTGGTATTTATATTCTGTTCATACATCATTTTCTTGAGTTTTTCCATGTCTTCCTTTAGTTCTTTGAACATCTCTAAGGCAGTTGTTTTAAAGTCCTTGTCTAGGTCGGGCGCGGTGGCTCAAGCCTGTAATCCCAGCACTTTGGGAGGCCGAGACGGGCGGATCATGAGGTCAGGAGATTGAGACCATCCTGGCTAACAC
>NW_012117265.1:3730102-3733196 GCF_000951035.1 Colobus angolensis palliatus
AAAAAAAAAAAAAAAAGAAAAGAAAACATTAAATGAAACAAGCCAAACCCCACATGTTTTATACTCTAATTCTACAGGCAATATCTACAGGAGCAATCTATACAGACAGAAAGATTAGTTGTTGCTTTGGACTCTGGGGGTGGTGGTGGGGCTGGATGAGTGGATTGGGTGATCATGGCTAGGGTTTATTTTTGTGGTCATGAAAATGTTCTAAAATTGATTGTGATGATTGATGCACAAATATATGAATATACAAAAAAATAGGAATATACTTTAAACAGGTTAGTTGTATGCTGTGATAATTGTATCGCAACAAAACTAAAGGCCTAAGGAAGGAACTGAATGTATCAGAGGCATAGATCATTTTATGGATTAACAGGTTAATCTTTTTTTTAAGACGGAATCTCACTCTGTCGCCCAGGCTGGAGTACAGTAGCACCGTATTGGCTCACTGCAACCTCCGTCTCCTAGGTTCAAGCAATTCTCCTGCCTCAGCCTCCCAAGTAGCTGGGATTACAGGCGCCCACCATCACGCCTAGCTATTTAAAAAATATTTTTAGTAGAGATGGGGGTTTCAGCATGTTGGCCAGGCTGGTCTCGAACTCCTGACCTAAGGTGTTCCGCCCGCCTCGCCCTCCCAAAGTGTTGGGATTACAGGCGTGAGCCACCGCCCCCTTTTAAAAGATTAAAAGCTTAATCTTTTAAACAGGGTGTCGCTGGTCTCGAACTCCTGGGCTCAAGCGATTCTCCCACAGTAGCTAGGACTACAGCGGGCTTATCTTTGTAAATATGTTTATATCCCTGCAGAGGGTTGAAGAAACAAGGAGAAAATCCTGCAGAAAAGAATTTCCCTAGGGTGGTGGCTCACGCCTATAATCCCAGCACTTTGGGAGGCCAAGGTGGAAGGATCACTCGAGCCCAGGAGTTCCAGACCAGCCTGAGTAACACAGAGAGACCCTGTCTTTACAAAAATAAAAAATAAAAATAAATTTAGCCGGGCGTGGTGGCACACACCTGTGGTCCAAGCTACTCGGGAGGCCGAGGAGGGGAGGATCCTTTATGCTCAGGAGTTCGAGATCAGCCTGGGGAACATGGTGAGACCTGAGTGTCTAGAAAAGGATAAATCAGTTGGGCGTGATGGGCGCAAATGTGGTCCAAGCTACTCCGGAGGCTGACGCGGAAGGATCGCTTCAGCGCAGGAGTTCCGCGCTGCAATGATCTATGACCGCGCCACTGTACTCCAGCCTAGGCGACAGACCGGTGCCTTATCTCAAAAACCTAAAAAGAAAAAGAAAAAAAAGAAAAGAAAAGCACTCGATGAGCACCCCGCTGCCTGCAGTCCAAGCCTTGGGTGACGCCTCCACTCAAGCCCCGCTCCCTGCGCCGGTCCCCGACTCCAACCCGGCCTTTGGCTCTGGGTTTCCTGGTTCAGCGTCGTTCCCAATATCGACAGATTGATCTGGATCCTGGTCCACCCCGGATGCGAGAAAACGGGACTTTTCTGTCCGCCTGTCGAAGAGGCTGCCCGAGCTCTTCCCTGCGCTTCACATCATCCTCATTCCAAAGCCGTTGGGGTTCCGCCCCCTTACGCTTAAGGCGGTGCGCAACCGGAAGCGGAAGTGCGAGCGGTGCGCCGCCATAATAATTCAGCGCTCTCCAGCCGCTTTCTAGCTGGGTTTTCAGTTCAGCCGGCGCTCATGCTCAACCTAGGCAGGGCCGGGCAGGAGGGCCTAGCGGGAGGTGGAGTGAGGGTCGGAGAGCGCCACCCCGGGCTTCGGCTAGGTCTGAGACGCGCCGGCCTAACGTGGCTGCTCCGGGGAAGCGGCGCCTCCTCCCAACCAGGACCAGGAGGCGGGGGTTCTCCCCGCCGCCTCCTTGGGGCGCCTCTTCCCGCTGCGCCCGCACCAGTCTGGTCCTGGCCCGGGGTCCACGGTGGAGGCGTGTTTTTTTCTCCAACCACCGCGCCCCCTCTGTTTAAAATCGGCCAATCTTTTTGTCCTTTCTCCAGAGGGAAAAGCATCTCCGCTGTTCTGGAAAAGGGACCCAGCGTCCTCTTGTCACCGACCGGGCGATTGCCGTGCGTTACGGTGAGCCCTGGAGGGAGGAGATGCTCTGGCTGTCGGGGCGGGGGCGGGGGCGGGCACCGCTTATTGAAATTTAAGAAATTGCTCAGCAGTTAAATGCTTTTTCAAGTGTGCAGGAGTTGTAGGTTTATAGAAATAAAAGCAAATATTGCCACAGTTATAAAGCAAAATATCAATACCCCGCTGGTTTTGAGATCAAAAGCAGCTGAACTTCCTAGGTCCGTACCTCCCAAAGAGCTTCAAAACGGAGGGGCTTCCAGGAAGTAGGATGCAGCCTTCATTATGCCAGTATCAGAAGTTACAGTTGTATTAACTGTGAGAGAGACATGTTTTGTTTCGGTGTTTTTCCCCTCGTGTGTGTGTGTATAGTAACTGGGATTACAGGCGTGTGCCACCGCGCGTGGCTAATTTTGTATTTTTAGTAGAGACGGGGTTTCACCATGTTGGTCCGGCTGTTCTCAAACTCCTGACCTCGTGATCCACCTGCCTCGGACTCCCAAAGTGCTGGAATTACAGGTATGAGCCAGCGCGCCTGGCCTTCCCCCTTGTATATTATTTATTTATTTATGTTTTAAAGACAGGGTCTTGGTTTGCTGCCCAGGCTATCTGTAGATTGAATATTCTAAACCAAAGAAAATGTGAAAGGCCAGAATATTGAACACCTATTATATATTCTTGTTGAAGACTGACCATTTGTTAATATTTTGCATATTTTCTGTTTCTTTGCATCTCTTGTGTAGATAAATGTGTTTTGGCCGGGCGCAGTGACTTGGGCCTGTAATCCCAGCACTTTGGGAGGCCCAGGTGGGCGGATCACCTGAGGTCGGGAGTTCCAGACCAGCCTGAATAACATGGAGAAACCCTGTCTCTACTAAAAATACAAAATTAGCCGGGCATGGTGGCATATGCCTGTAATCTTAGCTACTCGGGAGGCTGAGGCAGGAGAATCGCTTGAACCTGGGAGGCAGAGGTTGTGGTGAGCCGAGATGGTGCCACTGCACTCCAGCCTG
>NW_012117265.1:3739223-3748594 GCF_000951035.1 Colobus angolensis palliatus
GTAGCTGGGATTACAGGCGTCCACCACCATGGCCAGCTAATTTTTGTAGTTCTAGTGGAGACGGGGTTGCACCATGTTGGCCAGGCTGGTCTCAAACTCTGACCTCAGGTGATCCACCTGCCTCAACCTCCCAAAGTGCTAGGATTACAGGCGTGAGCCACGTGCATGGCCTGGGCATTACTTTATAGAACAAGCTTGTAAACTTGCTCAAAGCATTATGATATTTATGCACAGACCTGTTTTTTCATTTGTTGTAGCTCATCAGCTATTGTTAGTGTTAGTGTATTTTATATGTGGCCAAGACCATTCTTCTTCCAGTGTGGCCCAGGCAAGCCAAAAGATTGGACACCCCTGGCATAGAGGATTCCCCATGAAAATAAAGATTTAAGTAAATGAGTTTATTACATGTATGGATTAAAAACTTTAAGACTTTAAATGTGTATGTGAAGTTGGACTTGGTTTTCCAGGCTCAAGCAATTCACCTGCTTCAACTTCCCGAGTAGCTGGGACCACAGACCCATGCCACCATGCCCTGCTAATTTTTGCATTTTTAGTAGAGATGAGGTTTCACCATGTTGGCCAGGCTGGTCTTGAACTCCTAGCCTCAAGTGATCTGCCTGCCTCAGCTTCCCAAAATGCTGGGGTAACAGGCATGAGCCATTATGCCTGGCCAACATTTTTGCTATTTTTAGAATCGCTGTAGTGCACGTATTGGAAATGCTGTATGATTAGTTTGCTGTTTGTAAAGTTACACTTGACCGTCTTCAGAATCCCTGAAGGCAAAAGTATTTGTTTCCCATCCGAGGACATGGTGTTATGTCTTGCATGGGGCTCTTCTTTTGTGCATTTTTCCCTCCAGCAGGGTCTGAATTATGCAAACCCAGTCTCATGTCTGGATTGGAACAAATGGAAGAGCTGAGGACAGGAGTGACAGGAGTCCCGCAGGGTGAGTTCATTAGCAGATACGGTATTAGGAAGATCAGTGCTGGCCTGCGAGAAATGCAGTACATTGGAAATGTTACTTTACAAACTTCTCAGGGTATGCCTTTCTTCCTGAGAAGGCTGAGGCCATTTGATTTCCTTAGATAACTTCAACTCCCCTCATCTTTAAATTTCCATTGATCTTCTCAACCTTTTTTCTGTTCTCAGAAAGGTTAGTGTGCCTTATTTGAAAATTCCATCTTATGCATGTAGGTCCTTTGCCAACACTTTCTTATGTTGCTTTCTTGTTTCTCCCATCTTTTTGCTTACTGTCAGCCTCAGTTTTCTGCCTATTACTACTTGGATAATAAGTAATACAGTTTTTTTGTTTTTGACATGGAGTCTCACACTGTTGCCCAGGCTGGTGTGCAGTGACCCAATCTTGGCTCGCTGCAACCTCTACCTCCTGGGTTCAAGCAGTTCACCTGCCTCAGCCTCCTAAGTAGCTAGGATTACAAGCGCCTGCCACCACACCCAACTAATTTTTTGTATTTTTGGTAGAGATGGGATTTCACTATGTTGGCCAGGCTGTTCTCGAACTCCTGACCTTGTGATCCACCTGCCTCAGCCTCGCAAAGTGCTGGGATTACAGGCGTGAGCCACCGTACCCGGCCTGTGTGGCATATTCTTCACAGGTGGATGAAAACAACAACTTGGGTGCACCTCACAAGCATAATGCTGACTGAAAAAAGCCAGACACAAAAGAATCCTTATTGTCTGATAGTTGCTAGGCAAAGTCAACTAGAGCATTTTTTCTTGTATTCTTTGTTTTCGTATATATGTGTGTGTGTGTGTGTGTGTGTGTGTGTGTGTGTGTGTGTGTATATATATTTTTTTTTTAAATAAAGATACTTGGTCTCACTATATTGCCCAGGCTGGTCTGTAACTCCTGGCCTCAAGCCATCCTCCTACTTCGATCTCCCAAAGTGTTGGGATTACAAGCATGAGCCACCGCCTGGCCCAACTAGAGTATTAAGTGTCAGAATAGTATTACAATTGGGAGGCATGTCATAGAAAAGACTATGTCTGAGATGCAGGGTATGGAAATGCTCTATTTTTTTGTTTGTTTTTTAAGACGGAGTCGCACTCTGTCACCCAGGCTGGAGTGCTGTGGCATGGTGTTGGCTCACTGCAGTCTCTACCTCCCAGGTTCAAGTGATCCCCTGACCTCAGCCTCCCGAGTAGCTAGGATTACAGGCATGTGCCACCACACCCTGCTAATTTTTTTGTATTTTTAGTACAGACGGGGTTTCACCGTGTTGGCCAGGCTGATCTCAAACTCCTGACCTCGAGCGATTCACCTCCTTTGGCCTCCCAAAGTGCTGGGATTACAGGCGTGAGCCCAGCCTAAAATATTTTTTGTTTGATATATCCAACTGACATGCTATTATTCTTTTCCCAAAGGTCATTTTTTTCCAGGACACTTTCTGACTTCATCAGAGGAACATCGAGGAGGCAAGGCTGGTGGCTAGATTACTGATGGATTCTTCTCAGGCAAGTTAGGAAAGACCTAACTTCAAAATGTTATGCCCATCATCAGGTAGCCTTACCTCCTTATCATGTATTCAAGCATCTTAAAGAAATGATGGTGCTGCTCAGGAAATAACTCCCCAAATGAATTTCTCTAGAAACCATGCCATCTCAGGTTGTACAGAGATTGCAATGGAAATGATTGTTTTATCTCAATATTTACTAATTCCTTCTGATTCTCAGTCATGCTTGTTGGCTCATTGTTTTGCTGAGTGTTATGACAGATTTTAAGAAGGGGATGGAGGTGTCTAATCTGAAGAAATTTCTGCATCACTGTGGAGATACTTCAATTTTTATTAGATTTTACATAGTGCTGCAACATATTCAGTGCAGACTGCAGCTATAAATAGAGGAGGACTGAGGCCAGAAGAACCCATTGTAAAGCTGTAGTAAGATCAGTTTAGTCATGTTTCAGTGATGCTGATGAGTCCATGTGACTGGATGCAGTTGCAAGACAATATCTATGTAGAGGAGAAGAGGCCTGAGGCCTGGGAGTACTGCAGGCTTCTAGTCTTCCTTAGTCCTTCATGAATTTTTCTCAGAACATCAAAGAAGATGGTACTTAGCTGAAGGCAGCATGTATTTAATGGTTTAGCACTTAGTGACCTTTGAGGATGTGGCTGTGGACTTTATCCAGGAGGAGTGGACTTTGTTGGATCAAACCCAGAGAGATCTCTACAGAGATGTGATGTTGGAGAACTACAAGAATCTCATTATACTAGGTAAAACTGGCATCATTTCTTCACTGACCCTTTAGGAAAACAAAGTTTTTTTTTTTTTTTTTTTTTTTTTTTTTTTTTTTTTTTTTTTTTTTTTTAGACGGAGTCTTGCTCTGTCGCCCAGGCTGGAGTGCAGTGGCATGATCTCAGCTCACTGCAACCTCTACCTCCCAGGTTCAAGTGATTCTCCTGCCTCAGCCTCCCAAGTAGCTGGGATTACAGGTGCATGCCACCACGCCCTGCTAATTTTTGCATTTTTAGTAGAGATGAGGTTTCACCATGTTGGCCAGGCTGGTCTTTAAACTCTTGGCCTCAGGTGATCTGCTTGCCTCGGCCTCCCAAAGTGCTGGGATTACAGGCGTGAGCCACGTGCATGGCCTGGGCATTACTTTATAGAACAAGCTTGTAAACTTGCTCAAAGCATTATGATATTTATGCACAGACCTGTTTTTTCATTTGTTGTAGCTCATCAGCTATTGTTAGTGTTAGTGTATTTTATATGTGGCCAAGACCATTCTTCTTCCAGTGTGGCCCAGGCAAGCCAAAAGATTGGACACCCCTGGCATAGAGGATTCCCCATGAAAATAAAGATTTAAGTAAATGAGTTTATTACATGTATGGATTAAAAACTTTAAGACTTTAAATGTGTATGTGAAGTTGGACTTGGTTTTCCAGGCTCAAGCAATTCACCTGCTTCAACTTCCCGAGTAGCTGGGACCACAGACCCATGCCACCATGCCCTGCTAATTTTTGCATTTTTAGTAGAGATGAGGTTTCACCATGTTGGCCAGGCTGGTCTTGAACTCCTAGCCTCAAGTGATCTGCCTGCCTCAGCTTCCCAAAATGCTGGGGTAACAGGCATGAGCCATTATGCCTGGCCAACATTTTTGCTATTTTTAGAATCGCTGTAGTGCACGTATTGGAAATGCTGTATGATTAGTTTGCTGTTTGTAAAGTTACACTTGACCGTCTTCAGAATCCCTGAAGGCAAAAGTATTTGTTTCCCATCCGAGGACATGGTGTTATGTCTTGCATGGGGCTCTTCTTTTGTGCATTTTTCCCTCCAGCAGGGTCTGAATTATGCAAACCCAGTCTCATGTCTGGATTGGAACAAATGGAAGAGCTGAGGACAGGAGTGACAGGAGTCCCGCAGGGTGAGTTCATTAGCAGATACGGTATTAGGAAGATCAGTGCTGGCCTGCGAGAAATGCAGTACATTGGAAATGTTACTTTACAAACTTCTCAGGGTATGCCTTTCTTCCTGAGAAGGCTGAGGCCATTTGATTTCCTTAGATAACTTCAACTCCCCTCATCTTTAAATTTCCATTGATCTTCTCAACCTTTTTTCTGTTCTCAGAAAGGTTAGTGTGCCTTATTTGAAAATTCCATCTTATGCATGTAGGTCCTTTGCCAACACTTTCTTATGTTGCTTTCTTGTTTCTCCCATCTTTTTGCTTACTGTCAGCCTCAGTTTTCTGCCTATTACTACTTGGATAATAAGTAATACAGTTTTTTTGTTTTTGACATGGAGTCTCACACTGTTGCCCAGGCTGGTGTGCAGTGACCCAATCTTGGCTCGCTGCAACCTCTACCTCCTGGGTTCAAGCAGTTCACCTGCCTCAGCCTCCTAAGTAGCTAGGATTACAAGCGCCTGCCACCACACCCAACTAATTTTTTGTATTTTTGGTAGAGATGGGATTTCACTATGTTGGCCAGGCTGTTCTCGAACTCCTGACCTTGTGATCCACCTGCCTCAGCCTCGCAAAGTGCTGGGATTACAGGTGTAGTAATACAGTTTTGACACCACATCTTTATCATTACAAAACTTCTGACATAGCCAAACTCTTTATAGTCCATCTTTCCGTTTGTTTGACTCTTTTTTTTTTTAATCATGTTTTATGCATGTTTGGAAAGATTTACAAGTGCACCATATACTTTTTTTAGGTAAAATATACACAGTTTTACCATTTTAGTGTTGTGCAGCTATCAGCTCTTTTTACTTTCAAAGCATTTCTTTCTTTCTCTTCCTTTTCTTTTTTTTTTTTTTGTTTTGAGACAGAATCTCTCTGTGTTGCCCAGGATAGAGTCTAGTGGCACCATCTCGGCTCACTGCAACCTCCATCAGCTTCCTGGGTTCGAGTGATTCTCTTGCCTCAGCCTTCTGAGTAGTTGGGACTGCAGGCGTGCGCCACCACACCTGGCTAATTTTTGTGTTTTTTGGGAGAGATGGAGTTTCACCATATTGGCCAGGCTAGTCTCAAACTCCTGACCTCAAGTAATCCGCCTGCCTCCGCCTCCCAAAGTATTGGGATTACAGGCATGAGCCAGTGTGCTTGGCCTAGTTTTAAAGCATTACCATCACACCAAAAGGAAACTATGTACCCATCAAGCAGTCACTCCCCAGTCACCCTGCAAAGACTGATTTGCTTTCTCTCTCTGTGGATTTACCCTTTTTGTATATCTTATGTAAATGGAATCATACAATGTAACCTTTTCTGTCTAGCTTCTTCCACTTAGCTATATATATACGTGTGTGTGTGTGTATATATGTATATGTGTATATGTGTGTGTGTGTATTTTTTTTTTTTTTTATTGACACGGAGTCTCACTCTGTCACCCCGGCTGGAGTTCAGTGGCATGGTCTTGGCTCACTGCAACCTCTGCCTCCTGGGTTCAAGTGATTCTCGTGACTCAGTCACCTGAGTAGCTGGGATTACAGGTGCACATCACCACACCTGGCCAATTTTTGTATTTTTAGTAGAGACAGTGCTTCACCATGTTGGCCAGGCTAGTCTTGAATTCCTGGCCTCAAGTGATCCACCTGTCTTGACCTCCCAAAGGGCTGGGATTATAGGCATGAGCCACTGCACCCAGCCCAGCACAGTTGATTCTGATAGCTTTTCTGAACTCATTAGTTATATTGTGGTAGGAAAGAGCTCTGGAGTTCTTCACTCTGCCACATTTGATTATGCTATTTCTGTTCTTTAGGCTTTTTTTTTTCTTTTTTTTTTTTTTGAGACAAAGTCTTGCTCTGTAACCCGGGCTGAAGTGCAGTGGCGGATCTCAGCTCACTGCAACCTCTGCCTCCTGGGTTCAAGTGATTCTCCTGCTTCAGCCTCCCGAGTAGTTGGGATTATAAGCACACGCCACTGCATCTGGCTAATTATTTGTATTTTTAGTAGAGACAGTGTTTCACCATGTTGGCCAGGCTGGTCTTGAACTCCTAACCTCAGGTAATCTGCCTGTCTAGGCCTCCCAAGGTGCTAGGATTACAGGCATGAGCCACCACACCCAGCCCCATAGGCTTTTAAATGACTTTATTCCACAATTTTTCTTCCAAGCTGCATTTTTCACTTTATTTCAGAATTGGATTTGCAACTTAAAACCAAAGGCTCCCCACTGCTGCAAGATATTTCTGCAGAAAGATCACCAAATGGAATACAATTGGTAAGATTTCCAAGGGATGAAATCTTCCACACTAGGACAAGAAGCACAATATTCATGAAAATTATATGAGGAAAATGGCATTTACCCAAAGAAAGCAGAGTCTGAAGAGATTCTCTGAATATCATGAATATGGGAAGCACTCTAAACTTATTATAAACATGTTTCTTCTCAGAGATCTCACAAATAAACATCCACAAACATACAACTCAGCTATTCAGTTTTTGGTGCATAATTTATTTTACCTTATTTTGTTTTTGAGACAAGGTCTTACTCTGTTGCTCAGGCTGGTGTGCAGTGGTGCAGTCTTGGCTCATTGCAACCTGTGTTTCCTGGGCTCAAATGATCCTCCAGCCTCAGCCTCCTGAATAGCTGAGACTACAGGCGTGAGCCACCATGCCTGGCTGATGGCTGATTTTATTTATTTATTTATTTAGTAGAGATGGGGTTTCACCATTTTGTCCAGGCTGGTCTCAAACTCCTGAGCTCAAAGCCATCCACTTGCTTTGGCTTCCCAAAGTGCTGGGATTACAGGCATGAGCCACTGTGCCCAGTCCATAATTTAGTCTAAATATTTCTCAGATGTATTGTGGCTCATGCCTGTAATCCCAGCACTTTGAGAGGCCAAAGCAGGCAGATCACTTGAGGCCAGGATTTGGAGACCAGCCTGGCCAACATGGCAAAAATCTGTTTTTACTAAAAATACAAAAATTAGCTGGGCATAGTGGCACATGCCTGTAATCCCAGCTACTTGGGAGGCTGAGGCATGAGAATCCCTTGAACCGGGAGGCAGAGGTTGCTGTGAGTCGAGATCATGCCACTGCACTTCAGTCTGGGCAACAGAGTGAGAATCTTTTTCAAAAAAAAAAGTAATAAAAAATAAAAAAAATATATATCAGACAGATTGTCTAAGAAGCTCTGTGAACACAGAGAATATAGGCAGGCTGGTGGCCTCATTGTCCTATTATTCAACTTAACTCAAAAATGGGGCTGGAACTCTGTACATATAATGGATATGTTAAAATGTTTAAATGTATTTCCAATGCATAAATGTTGTAACTGAGGAAAAATTCTGTTACCATACTGAATGTGAGAAATTCTTTGTTCATCTTTTATATCTGAACAGGACAGAAGCAATACTGCAGAGAAACTCTATGACTCTAACCATTGTGGAAAAGTCTTCAGTGAACACCCATTTCTTATGACTCACATGAGAACTCACATTGGAGAGAAAACTTCTGAGGATAATCAGAGTGGAAAAACCTTAAGAAAGAACTTTCCTCGTAGTTTTTACAAGAAAAGTCATGCTGAGGGGAAAACGCCTAAGTGTGTTAAACATGAAAAAGCCTTCAACAAGTTTTCAAATCTTACTAGGCAGAATAAAACTCACACACAAGAGAAGTTGTGTGAATGCACAGATTGTTGGAGAACTTTTCTTTATCAGTCATCCCTTAAGGTACATGTAAGATCTCACAATAGAGACAAACATTATATATGTAAGGAATGTGGGAAAGCCTTCAGTAATTCCTCACACCTTATAGGACATGGAAGAATTCACAGTGGAGAAAAGCCCTATGTCTGTAAAGAATGTGGTAAAGCTTTCATTCAATCCACAGGACTTAAATTACACATCAGAACTCACACTGGAGAAAAACCGTATAAATGTAAAGAGTGTGGGAAAGCCTTCACCCATTCTTCATACCTTACTGATCATACAAGAATTCACAGTGGAAAGAAGCCCTATGTATGTATGGAATGTGGAAAAGCCTTCACTAGATCCACAGGACTTATTTTACACATACAAATTCACACTGGAGAAAAGCCATATGAATGTAAGGAGTGTGGAAAAGTTTTTATTCGTTCCTCATACCTTACAAAACATGTAAGGATTCACAGTGGAGAGAAGCCAGATTTATGTAAGGAATGTGGGAAAGCTTTTACTCGTTCCTCAGGACTTGTTTTACATATGAGAACACACACTGGAGAAAAGCCCTATGAATGTAAAGAATGTGGGAAAGCCTTTAATAATTCCTCAATGCTTAGTCAACATGTAAGGATTCACACTGGAGAGAAGCCATATGAATGCAAAGAATGTGGGAAAGCTTTCGTTCAATCTTCGGGCCTTAGTACCCATTTAAGAACTCACACTGGAGAAAAGGGCTATGGATGTAAGGAATGTGGTAAAGCATTTGCTCGTTCCACAAATCTTAATATGCACATGCGAACGCACACAGGAGAAAAGCCTTACGCATGTAAAGAATGGGAAAGCCTTCAGGTATTCCACATGCCTTAACGTTCATATGCGAACTCACACTGGAGCAAAACCATATGAATGTAAGAAATGTGGGAAAAACTTCACTCAATCTTCAGCACTTGCTAAACATCTAAGAACTAAGGCATGTGAAAAAACCTGAAGTGTTCCTCAGATCTTAGTATTTACATCTAAACTCATCTGGAAACAAATCATACGAAGGTAAAGAATATGAAGAACCTTCACTGAATTTCCATTTCTTATATAATAGGAATGAATTTAACATGGACACAAGTCCCAGTGATACAAAGAATAGGCGAGAGTAGTACTTCTTCACACCTTATAAAGTGTAAGAACTCACCTTTGGGAGAAAAATCTGGTTCTAAGACGTGGTAAAGCCTGTTTCTTCCACTATTGTTTCTGTTTCTTTTTTTTTTTTTCTTTTT
>NW_012117265.1:3750459-3753597 GCF_000951035.1 Colobus angolensis palliatus
TCTCAAAAAAAAAAAAAAAAAGTAATATTTTTAGCAGTACATATTCCTTAAGTGCCTCTGAAAATACTCACTGGAAGAATAAACTATGAATCTGAGGAGTTATGGGAAGCTTTCCGGTACTACTGTTACTGTACACAAGATAATTCATACTAGAGGAGAAATTGAAATAAATGACATGAAAATGAGATTGCCTTTCTATATGTCTTACTGTTCATGGTGACTTGTCATGGACAGTAAATTTTCTGTGGTTGAAAAGTTTAATTGCTTTTAAAATTCCCCCTAAGTAGAATTTTTTCTATATCGTAGTAAGAAGAGCATGTGGGAGGAGTGAGGACTGGAGCAGTGGACTGCAGTGGGTGTTAGGATGTTATATTTAATCCCCATGGTGACCAGGCCATGCCTCTAATTCCAGCACTTTGGGAGGCTAAGGTGGGCGGATCACAAGGTCAAGAGATGGAGACCACCGGGCCAACATGATGAAACCCCATTTCTACTAAAAATACAAAAATCAGCTGGGTGTGGTGGTGCCTGCCTGTAGTCCCAGCTACTCGAGATGCTGAGGCAGGAGGATCGCTTGAACGCGGGAGGTGGAGGTTGCAGTGAGCCAAGATCACACCATTGGACTTCAGGCTGGGCAGCAAGAGTGATACTCCATCTCAAAAATAGAAAAAAAAAAAAAAATCGCCAAGGTAACTACAGAGAAAATACCAATGGAATATATACAAAATGAGAAGAAAAAAAGATGTCACTACAAAAATTAACAAGAAAGGCAGTAATGTAGGAAATGAGGGACCAAAAAGCTGTAAGACGTACAGAAAAAGAGTAACAAAGTGGCAAAATAAGTCTTTTTTTTTTTTTGAGACGGAGTCTCGCTCTGCGCCCAGGCTGAAGTGTAGTGGCACGATCTCAGCTCACTGCAAGCTCCGCCTCCCGGGTTTACACCATTCTCCTGCCTCAGCCTCCCGAGTTGCTGGGACTACAGGCGCCCGCCACCTCGCCCGGCTAGTTTTTTGTATTTTTTTTTTTAGTAGAGACGGGGTTTCACCGTGTTAGCCAGGATGGTCTCGATCTCCTGACCTCTTGATCTGCCCGTCTCGGCCTCCCAAAGTGCTGGGATTACAGGCTTGAGCCACCGCGCCCGGCTTTTTTTTTTTTTTTTTTTAAGATGAAGTCTCGCTCTGTCGCCCAGGCTGGAGTGCAATGGCAAGATCCTGGCTCACTGCAACCTCCACCTCCCGGGTTCCAGCAATTCTCCCTGCCTCAGCCTCCTGAGTAGTTGACATTACAGGCACCCACCACCATGCCCAGCTAATTTTTGTAGTATTAGTAGAGACAGGGTTTTACCATGTTGACCAGGCTGGTCTCAAACTCTTGACCTCAGGTGATCCGCCCACCTCGGCCCTGCAAAGTGCTGGGATTACAGATGTGAGCCGCCACACCCAGCCATCCTTCACTTTAGATCTAAAGACAAAAAAGTTTGAAAGTTAAATAATGGAAAAAGATAATTCCATGTAAATAGTAACCTAAAGAGAATTTGGCTGGGTATACTAATATCAGACAAGGTAAACTTGAAGTCAAAAACTGATAGAAGAGACAGTGAATGACAGTATATATTGATAGAAGGTAAAATTCATCAAGAAGATAAAAAAATTGTATCAAATATCAGAGTCTAAAATACATGAAGTAAATATTGGCAAAATTAAGGGAAAAATAGACAATTCTGCATAACAATTGGAGACCTCAATATACCACTTTCAATTTAATAGATAGGCCAGCCACCCATAATATCAAGAAGGAAAGAGGACAAGTACCATATACCAGTTGGCTCTAACAGGCACATCCTACCCAACAACAGAAGAGAACACATTTTTCTCAAGCGTATGTGGAATAGTTTCCAGGAGAAATCATGTTAGGCCACAAAACAAATCTTAATGCAATGTAAAAGACTGAAATACAAAGTACCATTTCAAGTCACATAGAATGAAACAAGAAATGAAAAACAAGGAAAAGTGGAAAATTCACAAATACTTTTTATTGTAACCAACACACTCCTGATCTACCAAAGGGTGAAGGAAGAATTCACAAGGGAAATTGGAAAACATCTTGAGAAAAATGAAAACAAAGACAGGGCGTACCAAAATTTGTGAGATGTTGCTGTGGTCTAAATTTTGTCTCCTTGGCCAGGCACGGTGACTAACACCTGTAATACCAGCACTTTGGGAGGCTGAGGTGGGCGGGTCACAAGGTCAGGAGATCGAGACCATCCTGGTTAACATGGTGAAACCCTGTCTCTACTAAAAAAAAAAAAGTACAAAACATTAGCCGAGCATGGTGGCGGACACCTGTAGTCCCAGTTACTCTGGAGGCTGAGGCAAGAGAATGGTGTGAGCCTGGGAGGCGGAGCTTGCAGTGAGCCAAGATTTTGCCACTGAACTCCAGCCTAGGGGACAGAGTGGGACTCCGTCTCAAAATAAGTAAATAAATTTTGTCTCCTCAACTTGCATATGTTGACATCTTAACTCCCAAAGTGATTGTATTAGGAGCTGGGAACTTTGGGACATGATGAAGTCATGAGGGTCTGCAGAACGGGATTACCCCCCTAATGGAAGACACCCCAAAGATATTTCATGCCACTTTTGTATTTGGTTACTTCAAGAAGATGGCTGTCTGTGAACCAGGAAAAGGGTCCTCACCTGACACTGAATCTGACTGTACCTTGATCTTTGACCTAATCTCCAGAACTGGGAGAAATAAATTTATGTTGTTTATTAACCACCAGTCTGTGGTATCTTGTTATAGCAGCCTGAATGGACAGATACAGTGAAAGCAGTGAAAAGAGGGAAATTCATAGCAGTAGCTACTCAAATTCAAAAAGAAGAAAGATCTCAAAGATTAAGTCAAGGAATGTTTCACAGAATTCAGTTTAAAAAGAAAAGTGCTGGAAAGGATGTAAATTAAATAATGTATGAGATAAGCAAAAAGTTTTAATATCCAGCTACAAGGCATTCTAGAATGAGAGAACAGAAAAAACAAATGGGGGCCAGGCGCGGTGGCTCAAGCCTGTAATCCCAGCACTTTGGGAGGCCGTGATGGGCGGATCACGAGGTCAGGAGATCGAGACCATCCTGGCTAACACGG
>NW_012117265.1:3754137-3759053 GCF_000951035.1 Colobus angolensis palliatus
CCCTTGAAATACTGTTTCTAAAAGGTATGTGGAAGAACAATAGACAAGGATAATCAAGACCCAGCTGATAAAAAAGGTGGAAGAACTTGCCCTAATGAATATCAAGATTAAAACTATAGTAATTAAGATACCATTGCATTGTACACAGACAACTAGACTCTTGGTACAAAAGAGCCTGGAAATAGTCATGTGTTTTAGTCTGTTCTTGAATTGCTGTAAAGAAATACCTGGCTGGTCATGGTGACTCATGCATGTAATCCCAGCACTTTGGGAGGTGATCCACCCGCCTCGGCCTCCAAAGTGCTGGGATTACAGGCATGAGCCACTGCACCCCACAAGATCACATTTTACAGTAATGTTACGTGCGTCCATATAAGAGACCACCTGAGCAGGCTTAGTGTGAGCAAGGCTGTTTATTCACTCGGGTGCAAGTGGGCTGAGTCCAAGAAACGGGTCCGTAAAGGGTGAGGGGATTATCATTGGTTCTTATAGGTTTGGGGTAGGCGGTGGAGTTAGGGGCAATTTTTTTTGTGGGCAGGGGTGGATGTTATGAAGTACATTCTCAAGGGTGGGGAGGATGTTACAAAGTACCTTCACAAGGGCAGGGAGGGTGTATTGTCACAAAGACTGGGAGGAATGTTACAAAGTACATTCACAAGAGCAGGGAGGGTGTTGCAAAGTACATTCACAAGGGTGGGGAGGAATGTTACAAAGCACATTTACAAGGACAGGGAATATCACAAAGTACATTATCTCAAGGTAGGGGAATGTCACCATGGTTTGACCATGGTGCAGCCAGCTCAGAGGACCTTACCTTCCCTAAAGGACTTTACCTTCTTTAAGGAAGAACTAATGGTCTTTTAAAAACATTATTATTATTTTCTTAATAAGAAATAAAATGAGAAAGAATAGTGAAACCTTGGGGTGAAAATTTTGGGGGCGGTATGGAGGGCTGATGGGCGATGTTTCTCAGGGCTGCTTCGAGCGGGATTAGGGGTGGTGTGGGAAGCTACAGTGGGAGAGATTAGACTGAAGTAAGATTTTGGGGTTGTTAAAAGCAGCATTTGTTGTATAGAGTGATTTGTGATAGCCTGGATGCAGTTTTGTAGGAATTGAGAGATGAATCGGAAGACCCAAGGCCTGAATAAAAGAAGGAGGAAGACAGGTATTAGAGGACTAACGATTGGAATAAGCCAGGATACCCAGTTAGAGAGTGGCCAGGAGGGTCCAGCATAATTAGTTGCCTGACTAGCAAGTTTTTGAGCTCTGTGTTTGAGTGTTTTGATGTTATCATATACTAGGCCAGACTGATTGAAGTAAAAACAACACTCTTCATTAAGAAATATACAGAGTCCTCCTTTTTCAGCAGTAAGTAAATCGAGGCCTTGGCGGTTCTGGAGGACACCTGCAACTAAAGTGTCACCCTGGGCTTGGAAGACAGATAAAGTCTGTGATATATCTGTAATGCTAGCAGAGAAGTCATTAGAGAGGCTGCAGAATGTTGTGACAGAGCTTGAGACGCCTGCTATTCCAGTTCTAAGTGCAATAGTGGAGGCAGAAAGTCCTAGACCCACAAGTGAAGGGATTAGTGGGATGACTCTTTTTTGTCACGTTGGTGTCATGAGGGGGACAGGCAGTTGTTCGTTCCCATCTGCAAACTGGATTTTGGGGGTAAGGAAGACTAGAGTACATGTGCCTGTCCAGTTGGCAGGTAGGCACATGTAGGTGGAAGAAGCACAGAAAAGAGACCTTGTGTCAGGCATAACTGGAAATGTGAAGTGAAAAGGTGAGAGGGTGTACTGAAAGAGGAGTCCTGCACCCAAAATCCTAGAGCCCCAGCAAGGGCAGCAGCCGTTAGAGGTTGTAATGGGGATGGATGGTGCAGCTGCGTAGAGGGAGATGTTCGGTTCTCATGGTGTATAAGAAAGCGCGTAGTATCTATGAGTAGCCTTTCACTACTATTCATGGGGCTGGGTATAAGCAAGCAAGAGGAGGGGCCAGGAGGAGAGTCAAATGAGCAGGGGGAGGGTAGCCAAGGCTGGAGCGAGATGCAGGGTAGGTGTCTTCCTAAACAATAGTGACTGCCAATGTTTTTTAGTTTGTCAATAATGATAGAGGACTTATCCGTAATGTGACTTTGGAATGCTCCCATCTGTTTGGTAATGTGTGTGGCTTGGTTCTGGAGACAAAGAGTAAAGGAATATTTGGAGGGTGGAAGGTTTCCTAAAGGGATTCCAGTAGGCTGTTGTCGGGAGAAGCATAAAGGAGCTGCAACAGGGATAGTTGTTTGTGTGGTTAGGGGTCCAAATATGAGGGTGGTGGAATTGACATAAGGAGAAAGGTGCCATAAGTTGATGCGGAGAAGTGTGGCAGCTTTTTGGTGCGAAATCTCTGGGGAGTTCTCAGCAAATCTGTCTAGAAAGTAAAGAAGTTCCTCAGGCGGGTAAAGATGAGGGCTATTAAAGGAGGTTCGGAGGTGCAGGGAGAGAGGAGAGGTAGCTCAGTCAGCCTGTAGAGTGGGGACAGCTATGTAAGAGCAGGAAGAAAAGGAAATGCATAGGTAACAATTCTTTGCTAGAGAAGGATTGGAGGCAGTGAGGAGAGAGTGGGTGAGATTGATACCGTGCTGGAGGTAACTAGGGAGAGGTTGAGAGTGAGTGGAGAATGGGGACAAGGATAAGAGTAAGTAAAAAAGTAAAAAAAAAAAAAAAACAACAAAAAAGGGGCTTCATCAGGATAGAAGAATTGGAGTATATCTTGCCACTGAAAATCTTCTGTTCACTCCAAGATAGAGTTAAGGGTGGCGATTTGAGGTAAAACCAGGAGATACCAGTTATGATGATTTGGAGGAAAAGTGTAAACTGGCAGCAAACAAGGGCAGGGCATTTACGAGTAGTTGAGAATGGTGAATACGTGTATGATTAGACAGAAGATAGTAGGGATGACAAGTTTTTGGGGTGCAGTCCAAGTAGTGGGGGTGACTTTGTAAAGCCCTGTTGCAAAAGGTAGGGTAAGGAGGAATAGACCTAATAGAATGAAGGGCTGTATTAGGCTCATAAGGGTTATTACTGTTCTACTGCAAGTGAGTTTAAGGGAAGTAGGGGAGAGTACTTGCGACTTTCAGAAGGAAGAGGAGAGATCAGGCTGGCTGGCTGACAGACACAGATTTATTCTGGAATGGTGAACCCAATGGGGAGGGTCCTGCAGGCAGACAAGAGTTGGGGTACTATAAATGACTAAGTACGGTCCAGTCCATCAGGGTTATAGAGTTTGAGGGGTCAGATTCTTAACAAGAACTGATCATCCAGCTAGGGTGTCGTTGTATGGCTGGGAATCTGGAGTAGCCAAGAGAAGATTAGCAGCCTGGCGAATTTCCTGTCTAGCCTGCTGGAAGATTGGAAGATAGTCACCTAGAGGAAGGGTGTCTGGCATGAGGCAGTGGCCCAACAAGAAGGTACGTCCATATAGTCAAATGGACTATACCCTGTAGCTTCTCGAAGACAGGCTCTAATTCTAAGGAGGGCAAAAGGTAAAAGTACTGTCCAGTCTTTTTTAAGTTGAAGGCAGAGCTTGGTGAGGTATGTTTTTAAAAGACCATTAGTTCTTTCTACCTTTCCCGAAGATTGAGGACGGTAGGGGCATGAAGGTTCCACTGGATGCCAAGGGCCTGGGAGACTGCTTGAGTAACCTGACTGATGAAGTCCAGTCCATTATCGGACTGTATAGAGGTGGGAAGGCCAAACGGAGGAATTACGTCTGACAGAAGGGAAGAAATGACCATGGTGGCCTTCTCAGATCTTGTGAGAAAGGCCTCTATGCATCCAGTGAATGTATCTACCTAGATCAAAAGGTATCTTAGTGTTTTGACTCGGGGCATATGGGTAAAGTCAATCTGACAGTCTTGGGTGGGGCAAATCCTTTAACTTGATGTGTAGGAAAAGGAGGGGGCCTGAGGTATCCCGGAGGGGTGGTAGAGTAAGTGGACTGGTAGTGGAACGGGTGATAAGAGTTCAAGTTTATCCGAGGCTGCCGAGGGGCCTTCTTAGAGAGGCTTGACCTGCTCTGCTCCCATCAGGTAGGTCTGCGAGACCGCTTGGGCTGTCGGTCCTCGCAAAGGTCGGGGTCGATAATTGCAGCGCACACCCACGGTACTCCCTTCAAAAGCCTCCAAAAAGACCATTGTGCGTTTTTTCTATGAGGAAGAGAATTTCCTCCGCTTGAGCCATGTTAACTCGTCCCCCAGCATCGTCCTGCCTTACAGACCCTGCGATTCCCACGCATTCCGGTGAGCACTGGGTGAGGGATGGTTCAAAGGGGCATCTTGTTATGCGAACGAATGTTTCACCTGACAATGTTCCTTTGTTTATGCATCATAAATGTACTTTTTACGCCTTATATTCTGTTATAAAGACACTTTAATAGGTGTCTAGGGAGTGCATATTTCTCTACGGAAATATAAAATTACGTAGATCACAAACAGGTCTTTCTACTGAAGAAAAATAAGAATGCTAAGCTATTTTGATCTGCAACTTCGTAAGCCTGGACCTCCCCACAGACTTTAAAAACGGGCCAGCCAGGCTCGGTGGCTCACACGTGTAATCCCAGCACTTAGAGAGACCGAAGCGGGCAAATCACCTGAGGTCAGGAGTTTGAGACAAGCCTGGCCAACATGGCAAAACCTTGTGGCTACTAAAAATACAGAAAAATTAGCTGGACGTGGTGGCACACGTCTGTAATCCCATTTACTCGGGAGGCTGAGGCAGGAGAATCGCTTGAACCGAGGAGGAGAAAGTTACAGTGAGCCAAGATCGTGCCACTGCACTCCAGCCTGGGCGACAGAGCGAGACTCTGTCTCAAAAAAACAAAACAAACAAAAACACAACACACACAAAACCCCAAGCAAACAAACAAACCAG
>NW_012117265.1:3760721-3764345 GCF_000951035.1 Colobus angolensis palliatus
GGTCTCGATCTCCTGACCTCGTGATCCGCCCGTCTCGGCCTCCCAAAGTGCTGGGATTACAGGCTTAAGCCCCCGCGCCCGGCCAGAAAGACATACATTTTAATATTTCTGATTGTAGTCTTATGGTGTATTTAAATGTTTCTTTTATTTTTTGTATTTCTTACAAAGTGATGAATGCTAATGGTTCATTAAAGCATAATGAAAAAAAAAATCCAACCAAGGGCTGCTCTTAGGGAACTTGTAAACTAGTGGAGGGGCAGACGTCTAACCAAGCAAATAAATGTTTCATTACAATTTTATTTATTTATTTATTTTATTGAGACAGGGTCTCCCTCTGTCACCCAGGCTGGAGTGCCGTGGTGCCATCTCTGCTCACTGCAACCTCCATCTCCCAGATTCAAGCGAGTCTCATGTCTCAGCCTCCCAAGTAGCTGGGATGACAAGGTGTGTGCCACCACGCCTGGCTAATTTTTGTATTTTTCATAGAGATGGAGGTTTCACCACGTTGGTCAGGTCTGTCTTGAACTCCTGACCTCAGGTGATCTGTCTGCCTCAGCCCCCCAAACTGCTGGGATTAGAGGTGTGAGCCACTGCACCTGACTTATTATTACAAATTGATGAGAGTTTTGGAAGTAGAGGACAGTATTGTTTTCTATGTGTATATATGGGAGTGGATGAATGTAAGAAAAGTGAGCTCTATTTAAGGTGAAACCAAAAAGATGGTGTCTAAATTAGCCATATTGAAAGGAAAGGGAGTAGGAGGTAAGGAAAGCATCGTATAAATTGGCTGATTACATATCTACAGTGAGAGGTGAGTACATCAAGGGTTTTTCTTAGGTTTGATAGAATTTTCTTTGGGGGTTAAAATGAGGGATGAATCTAATCTTCAACATTACAACTACAGAAAAAATAAATGATGTCTAATCGAATGCTGTAAACCAAGAGAAAATAGAAGAAAGCATGAATATGCTTTATTTTCATGAGTAGGAAATTAATTGAAAGAATCAGAATCAGTGGTTGACTGAGCACTTGAAAATAAGTTCTACATGAAAATTCACTTAATTATCAATCTTAGCAAAGATGTGTTCATATATGGAGGGGCAAGGCTCTTCGTGGTATTCAGTCCAACTCTGGGTTCTTCCTACCCAAAGTAGGACTCCATTTCTGAGAAGAAATGCACAGAGTAACTAGTCCTGTGTGAGACTCCTATGTGACCGACACATCTACTCACTCCATGGGTAAATGAAACCAGAAGACTCCCCTGCCGACATGGGCTGCCGGAAAGCTCTGAAGGAACCACGAGGCTTAGAAATACCCACATTGGGCTGAGCGCGGTGGCTCACACCTGTAATCCCAGCACTTTGAGAGGCCGAGGAGAGTGAATCATGAGGTCAGGAGTTCAAGACCAGCCTGTCCACGATGGTGAAACCCCGTCTCTACTAAAAATACAAAGATTAAGGCCGGGCGCAGTGGCTCAAGCCTGTAATCCCAGCACTTTGGGAGGCCGAGACGGGTGGATCACGAGGTCAGGAGATCGAGACCATCCTGGCTGACATGGTGAAACCCCGTCTTTACTAAAAAAATACAAAAAAAAAAAAACTAGCTGGGCGAGGTGGCGGGCGCCTGTAGTCCCAGCTACTCGGGAGGCTGAGGCAGGAGAATGGTGTAAAGCGGAGAGGTGGAGCTTGCAGTGAGCTGAGATCTGGCCACTGCGCTCCAGCCTGGGCGACAGAGCGAGACTCCGTCTCAAAAAAAAAAAAACAAGATTTGTCCTAAATGCTTTGCAGAGGTTGTAATGGCTCATGGATTGGCTTTGGATGCGATCGTGAGGGTCTGAAATTAAACCTACAGGTTCTGATTATAACTTCATAGTTGCCTGAGTCTGGGCATCTGTGAAGAAGGGTCATGGATGGGGAGGTCAGTACTGCAGGCTGCCTCACATTAGTGATTAGATTCCTAAGATCATAGCATTAACAAGTTCTGTATGAGATAAGTCATCTAGATTGGTCCCGCCCCCTGTTAGTAAGATGCTCCTCCAAGGGTATCTTCTGTTCCCACGGGTCCTGCAGAGCATGGCAGGTATGAAACCATCCTTAACTGCCAGTGCACTTTCACAGCTGATTATCTTTGTGTCTCCTTCTTATAAAATCTATGAAGTGTGACAGCCTTACCTGTTCTGTCTTCTCTGCCCATTTTAGGTGGCACAATGTAAGTGGCAGTGTCTCTTCTAGTATAATCCAGTCTCTCTACTCACTTCTGTTAAGATGGCTGATATAGTCCATGAATCCCACTGATGATCTCTTTATCAAATGATTGTTCAGCCACACATTCAGGATTCTCTTCAGTACAAGTTTTGTAATTTTTGCAGTATGGATACGCTGAGAATTTTCCAAATCTCCAAGTTCTGGTTCTGTTTTCTTTTACATGTCTTCTGCAGTTCAGGTCTTCTCTTTTGCATTTTCCTGTAAGCAGTCAGGAAGAATGAAGCTTCCTGTGTCCTTTAACACTTTAATTACAGATGTTAGTGATAAATACCTAATTTTGTCTCTCTCAAGCTCTACTTTCCACAAAATGCTAGAATACAGTTCTGCTAAGTTCTTCACCACTTCATATCAAGGATTGTCCTTTTCTTCATTTTCCAGTAGTATGTTCCTCATTCCCCAGTGACACCTCACCAGAATCATCCTTACTAATATTATTTCCAGCTTGCACATGAGAATTTTTATAACCTCTACTCATTTGTCAGTTTCAAAGCTGCTTCACATTTTTAGTTTTTGTTTGTTTGTTTTTAATGGCAGTACCTCACTTTTCAGTGCCAAAATCTGCCTTAGTCAGCTCAGGCAACCATAACAGAATACCACAGATCAAATGGCTTACAAATTCTTTTAATTTTCAATAATTGAGGTTAAAAACACAGATTTTTTTTTTTGTTTTTTGAGATGGAGTTTGTATTTTTACTTAACCATGTATCTTGGAAATCACTTCATGTGAGTTCACAGAGATCTTCATTCATTTCTAGGACTGCATGATATTCCATTGGTGGATGTACCATATATTCAGATACTCTAATACTTAAGAGCATTTAGGCATTCATATTGCAATCACAAACAGTGCTGCAATTAATACTCTTGAACTTCTTTGAATTGTTAAAGGTTTACCTTCAAGACAGATTCTTAGAAGTTGAGACTGAATCCTGGACCTGGTTTAAAAAAAAAATTCTTAAAAGTAGGTTTGTGGCTGGGCGCAGTGGCTCGTGCCTGTAATCCCAGTACTTGGGAGGCTGAGGCAGGTGGATTACTTGAGGTCAGGAGTTTGAGACCAGCATGGCGATCATGATGAAACCCCGTCTCTACTAAAAATACAAAAAATTAGCACGGTGTGGTGACACATGCCTGTATTCCTAGCTACTTGGGAGGCTGAGGCAAGAGCATCCCTTGAACCCGGGAATCGGAGGTTGGGGTGAGCCAAGATCGTGCCATTGCACTCCAGCCTGGGCAACAAGAGCGAAACTCCATCTCAAAAAAAAAAAAAGAAAGCAGAATTGCAGCAAGGTATTAAAACCCTTTGTGCCTCAGTTTCCTTGTCTAAAAATGGGGTTAGTAATAAAAGCTTTTTAATATGTTT
>NW_012117265.1:3770050-3773359 GCF_000951035.1 Colobus angolensis palliatus
GCCTGTGGTCCCAAGAAGCATCTGAAGGGGGTAGCAGCTCCAAAGCATTGAAAGTTGCATAAATTGACCGGTGTGTTTGCTCCTCATCCATCCACCAGTCCCCACAAGTTGAGAAAGTGTCTCCCCCTCATCATTTTCCTAAGGAACAGACTTAAGTATGCCCTGACAGGAGATGAAGTAAAGAAGATTTTCTTGCAGCCGTTCGTTAAGATCGATGGCAAGGTCCGAACGGATATAACATACCCCTCTGGATTCATGGATGTCATCAACATTGACAAGATGCGAGAGAATTTCCATCTGACCTGTGACACCAAGGGTCACTTTGCTGTACAACGTACTACACCTGAGGAGGTCAAGTACAAGTTGTGCAAACTGAGAAGTATCTTTGTGGGCACAAAAGGAATCCCTCATCTGCTGACTCATGATGCTCACGCCATCTGCTACCCTGATCCCTGTATTAAGGTGAATGATACCATTCAGATTGATTTGGAGACTGGCAAGATTACTGATTTCATCAAGATTGACACTGGTAACCTGTGTATGGTGACTGGAAGTGGTAACCTGGAAAGAATGGGCATGATCAACAACAGAGTAGTACCCTCAATCTTTCAACGTGGTTCACGTGAAAGATGCCAATAGCAACAGCTTTGCCACTCTGCTTTCCAACATTTTTGTTACTGGCAAGGGCAACAGACCACGGATTTCTCTTCCCCAAGGAAAGGGTATCCGCCTCACCATTGCAGAAGAGATAGACAAAAGACTGGTGGCCAAACAAGAGTCATGAGTGGATGAAATGGTCCCCGAGTGACATTTTAGATCTTCATATGTAATTTAAAATAATGTGGCATGGCTGGGCACAGTGGCTCACTCTTGTAATCCCAGCACTTTGGGAGGCCGAGGTGGGTGGATCACGAGGTCAGGTGTTCAAGACCAGCCTGACCAACATGGTGAAGCCCTGTCTTTACTAAAAAGAAATACAAAAAGTAGCCGGGCGTGGTGGCGTGCGCCTGTAATCCCAGCTACTCAGGAGGCTGAGGCAGGAGAATCACTTGAACCTGGAAGGCAGAGGTTGCAGCGAGCTGAGATCATGCCACTGCACTCCAGCCTGGGTGACAGAGCAAGCCTCCATCTTAATAATAATAATGTGGCATGATTTTTAAAAAATGGATCATCAGGCCGGGCGCAGTGGCTCAAGCCTGTAATCCCAGCACTTTGGGAGGCCGAGACGGGCGGATCACGAGGTCAGGAGATCTCCTGGCTAACACGGTGAAACCCCGTCTCTACTAAAAAATACAAAAAGCTAGCCGGGCGAGGTGGCTGGCGCCTGTAGTCCCAGCTACTCGGGAGGCTGAGGCAGGAGAATTAAACCCGGGAGGTGGAGCTTGCAGTGAGCTGAGATCCGGCCACTGCACTCCAGCCCGGGCGACAGAGCGAGACTCCGTCTCAAAAAAAAAAAATAAAAAAATAAAAAAATAAAAAAATAAAAAAAATAAAAAATGGATCAAAAACCTAAGTGTAGTGTAAGAGCTAGAGCTGGAAAACTATTAGAAGGAAACATAGGTGAGAAAGCTTCATGATATTGGAATTGGAAATGACTTCTTAGTTATGTCATCGACCATACAGGCAACACAAGAAAAATTATGAGTTAAACCTAATCAATCCAAATTTTGTGCTTCAAAGCATAATAACAAAAGAGTGAAAAAACAATCTACAAATGGGAGAAAATATTTGCAAGTCCTGTATCTGATTGGGGACAGATATTCAGAGTTTCTTTTTAAAATTTCTAGAACCCAAGAGTAACAACAACAAAACCCAATTCAAATACAGAAAAAGGACTTGAATAATATCACCAAAGAAGATACACAGATGGCCAATAAGCACAGGAAATGATGCTTACGAAAAGATGCTCAACATCACTAAACATCATCAAAATGAAAACCAAAACCATGCTGGATGTGATGTCTCATGCCTGTAATCCCAGCACTTTGGGAGGCTCAGGGCAGGGGATTCCTTGAGACTAGGAGTTCAAGACCAGCCTGGGCATATGGTGAGATTTCAACTTTACAAAAAATTTTTTAATTCATCCAAACATGGTGGTGGCATGCACTTGTAATCCCTGCTACTTGAGAGGCTAAGGTGGGAGGATTACCTGAGCTCAGTAGGTTAAGCACTGTAGTGATCCATGATCATGTCACTGCATTCCAGCCTAGACAACAGAGTGAGACCCTATCTCAAACAAACAAACAAACAAACAAATTAAACAGAATTACCATATGATCCAGACATTCCACTTTGGCATATATGTCCAAAAGTGTTGAGAGCAGGTGCTCAAAGAAATATTTGTACACCAATGTTTATCTCACTAGTATTCACAATAGCCAATCCCTGCCCAACTGCAATTTTAACACACTTGATTGTTTGAAACATAGCCTTAATGAGCTTATTTTTAGCCATTTCAAGTGTACCTTCTTTGAAAACCCCATCCCCCTGCTGTCCTACAGAGCTTTTTATTTTTTATTATTTTTGTTTTTGTTTTTTGTTGTTGTTTGTTTTTTTGAGATGGAGTCTCACTCTGTTGCCCAGGCTGGAGTGCAGTGGCAAGATCTCAACTCACTGCAACTTCCGGCTCCCGGCTTCGAGTGATTCTCCTGCCTCAGCTTTCTGAGTCGCTGGGATTACAGGCGCATGCCACCATGGCCGGCTAATTTTTGTATTTTTTAGTAGAGATGGGGTTTCACCATGTTGGTCAGGCTGGTCTCGAACACCTGTCCTCGTGATCCGCCCCCCTGCTCTCCCAAAGTGCTGGGATTATAGGCATGAGCCACTTCGCCAGCCCCTCAGAGCTTTTTAACTGGAAGATATGCTGCCAGTCTGGTGAGTATCATCATTTATTTATAAGCCCCCTCTTTGATTCCCCATCTCCTCCAGGAGTTTCTCTTCCTTTCCACCTTTTCTGAGAAGCTACCCACAGGTAGAAGCCTGTGGATACTCTCTTGCTGTTTGCTCCCTCCCCCACTGCTAACCTGTCAAAGCACAATCCCAAATAAAGCTTCTATGCTATTGCTGCCTTGTAGTTACATCTTTTTCCTTACTCATCCAAGAAATAACTTGAACACCTTACATACAAGTATGGTTTTATTTTTCACATTTAGATCACTAGTCCATTTGGAATATGTTGCTGTATATGCTGTGAAGTAAAGATTTAATTTCATCTTTTCTCTGATGGCTAACCAACTGTCTTAGACTTTCCATTACAAATGACATTTTTTACTGTACCGATCTGAAACACCACTTTTTTTTTTTTTTTTT
>NW_012117265.1:3773904-3776608 GCF_000951035.1 Colobus angolensis palliatus
TTTTTTGACACAGTCTCCCTGTCCCAGGCTGGGGTGTAGTGCTGCGATCTCAGCTCACTGCAACCTCTGCCTCCTGGGTTCAAGCGATTATCCTGCCTCAGCCTCCCGAGTAGTTGGGACTACAGGCATGTGCCACCATGCCCAGCTAATTTTTGTATTTTTAGTAGAGACACGGTTTCACCATGTTGGCCAGGATGGTCTTGATCTCCTGACCTCATGATCTGCCTGCCTCAGCCTCCCAAAGTGCTGTGATTACAGGCGTGACCCACAGTGCCCAGCCTTGTTTTTGTTTTCTTGCTTATTATCAGATTTTCTTCTTCCATATAAACTTTTAGTATCAATGTACCTAACTCCAGAAAAAACTTTTGGTATTTTTATTGGAATTATGTTACATTTCTGAATAAACTTGGGGAGAATGTCTGGTATTAATGCTATTTTAAAACGTAGGAAATGTGGTCCTGGCCCATGTGGTAAAATCAGAAAAATAACAATAGAAATACATATTTTTGGCCAGGCATAGTGGCTCACACTTGTAATCCCCACACGTTGGGAGGCCCAAGTGGGCGGATCATGAGGTCAGGAGTTCGAGACCAGCCAGGCCAATATGGTGAAACCATGTCTCTACTAAAAATACAAAAATTAGCTGGGCATTGTGGTGCGGGCTTGTAGTCCCAGGTACGCGGGAGGCTGAGACAGAAGAATCGCTTGAACCAGGGAGCAGAGGTTGCAGTGAGCCAAGATTGTGCCAGTGCACTCCAGCCTGGGCAACAGAGCGAGACCCCATCTCAAAAAAAAGAGAAAGAAATAGAAAAGAAAAAAGGAATTTTTTTTAAAAAAAGTTTTTGCTGTGTTGCTCAGGCTGGTCTCCAACTCCTGGCCTCAAACGATCCTCCCATATTGGCCTCCCAAAGTGCTGGGATTACAGGCATAAGCCAACGTGCCCAGCCAGAAATACATACTTGATGAAGACAAAAAAAAAAATCAAGATTTATATAGAAGGCCGGGCGCGGTGGCTCAAGCCTGTAATCCCAGCACTTTGGGAGGCCGAGACGGGCAAATCACGAGGTCAGGAGATCGAGACCATCCTGGCTAACATGGTGAAACCCCGTCTCTACTAAAAAATACAAAAAACTAGCCGGGCGAGGTGGCGGGCGCCTGTAGTCCCCAGCTACTCGGGAGGCTGAGGCAGGAGAATGGCGTAAACCCGGGAGGCAGAGCTTGCAGTGAGCTGAGATCCGGCCACTGCACTCCAGCCTGGGCCACAGAGCGAGACTCCGTCTCAAAAAAAAAAAAGATTTATATAGAAAAGTATTATTTTATTGAAAATGTGGCCATGCGCAGTTGCTCATGCCTATTGTAGGGAAAAGAGAGATCAGACGGTTACTGTGTCTACGTAGAAAAGGAAGACATAAGAAACTCCATTTTGATCTATACCCTGAACAATTGTTTTGCCTTGAGATGCTGTTAATCTGTAGCTTTAGCTCCAACCTTGTGCTCACAGAAACATGTGTTGTATGGAATCAAGGTTTAAGGGATCTAGGGCTATGCAGGTTGTGCCTTGTTAACAGTAGTTTACAGGCAGTATGCTGGGTAAAAGTCATCGCCATTCTCCATTATTGATTAACCAGGGGCACAATGCACTGCGAAAAGCCACAGGGACCTCTGCCCAGGAAAACTGGGTATTGTCCAACGTTTCTCCCCACTGAGACAGCCTGAGATATGGCCTCGTGGGACAGGAAAGACCTGACTGTCCCCCAGCCTGACATCCATGAAGGGTCCCTGCTGAGGAGGATTAGTAAATAAGAGGAAGGCCTCTGTCTCCTGCATGCCCCTGGGAACGGAATGTCTTGGTATAAAACTCGATTGTACATTTGTTCTATTCTGAGATAGGAGAAAACTGCCCTGTGGCTAGAGGCGAGACATGCTGGTGGCAACGCTGCTCTGTTATTCTTTACTACACTGAGATATTTGGGTGGAGAGAAGCATAAATCTGGCCTACGTGCACATGCAGGCATAGTACCTTCCCTTGAACTTATTTGTGACACAGATTCCTTTGCTCACATATTTTCTTGCTGACCTTCTCCCCACTATCACCCTATTCTCCTGCCACATTCCCCTTGCTGAGATAGTGAAAATGGTAATCAATAAATACTGAGGGAACTGAGAGACCAGTGCTGGTGCGAGTCCTCCAGATGCTGAGTGCCGGTCCCCTGGGCCCATTGTTCTTTCTCTATACTTTGTGTCTTATTTATTTTCTCAGTCTCTTGTCCCACCTGACAAGAAACACCTACAGGTGCGGAGGGGCTGGCCCCCTCACCTTTACTCCCAGCATCCTGCCTGGCTGAGTTAGGCGAATCACAAGGTCAGGAGTTTGAGACCAGCCTGGCCAACATGGTGAAATGCCCTCTCTACTAAAAATAGAAAACATTAGCTGGGTGTAGTGGCAGCCACCTGTAATCCCAGCTACTTGGGAGGCTGAGGCAGGAGAATTGCTTGCACCTGGGAGATGGAGGTTGCAGTGAGTTGAGATCGCACCACTGCACTCCAGCCCAGGCGACAGAGTGAGACTTCGTCTCAAAAAAATAAATAAATAAAAAAAAAACACACAATGGAAACAGGAGGTTCTATAAAATAAAGAATGAAAGAATATGCTGGGCGCGGTGGTAATCCCAGCACTTTGGGAGGCCGAGGCGGGTGGTTCACG
>NW_012117265.1:3777448-3786286 GCF_000951035.1 Colobus angolensis palliatus
TCAAGCGATTCTCCTGCCTCAGCCCCTTGAGTAGCTGGGATTACAGGCGCCTGCCACCACACCCAGCTAATTTTTGTATTTTTAGTAGAGACAGGGTTTCACCACGTTGGCCAGGCAGGTGTCAAACTCCCGACCTCAGGTGATCCGCCCGCCTCGGCCTCCCAAAGTGCGGGGATTACAGGCATGAGCCGCGGCGCCTGGCCATATGTATGTATTTTCATAGGGACAGGGTCCAGCCGAGTGCAGGCCTGGGCAACAAGAGCGAAACTCTGTCTCAAAAAAAAAAGAAAAAGAAAAAAGACACTCGGTCTTGCTATTTTGCTCAGGCTGGTCTGGAACTCTTAGACTCAAGCTATCCACCTGCCTCCCAAAGTGCTGGAAGGCCACCGAGCCCGCCTGGGATAAGCTTTGGAGGAGCATCCTCTGGGGTGCGTCCTATCCCCCATCCTCGCCCTTCCAGCCCTTCTGGCCACCTGAAACGCGGGCTAGGCCGGCTCCCACCTCTAAACTGTCCCCAAGTAGGGGACCCACCCCTCGCCCACAGTTTCCTCCAGAGGCCCGGTTCTAACCTCATCTTTTTCTCTGAACCTGTTTCTGCATCCCGCTCCCTGAGCCAACCCCAGGCCCATCCGCACCCAGGAAGAAGGAAACTATAATTTCTGTGTTCGATCAGGTCCTATGTGGCTGAAACTCAAATCCTGGAGCCCCACCCGGCCGGAGGCTTGGAGCGGAAGTGACGTCAGCGCGCCACCGCCATCTTTACCAGCTGTGGTTCCGCATGGTCAGTGCCATTTCGCCTTTATTCTGGTGGAATCCACCCTGGCTGTGGTGAGTTCCACCTGCTTGGGGGTCCTGGAGCTAGCAGGGGGGCGGCAAAGGAAGGACTGGGCGCGGTCGCCCACGAGCCTTTCGGATCCGCTTTGTTTCACTGGCCGTCGGCCCTCCGGATCCGGCTTCTGGCCAGTCCCGAGAAGCCGCACATTCCATCTATCCCTGTCAGGAGCCCCGTCGGGAAGTGTGTCTGTCCCGCCTCCGCGGGGTGTTTTCTTGAGTGCTTTCATCCGCTGTGCTCCTTTCTTGAAAAGCTTGGAAAACAACCTTTGTGAGTTTTTTTCTTTGCGAAAGGAAAAGGATTTCTACCGTTCTAGTGAGGTTGGCTCCGGCCCCGCAACCTTCCGCGTCCGGAACCTGGCTCTCCCGGCTATACCTGGTGAGCACCGGCAGAAAAATGGTTTCAAGAGGTCTGTGACTTCCATTCGTGTGCTAAAAAATACCCCATCTGAGAATCTGGCGTTGACTTGATGTCCTTTACTTTTTTTATTTTTTATTTTTGGAGTCTTATTCTGTCACCCACTCTGGAGTGCAGTGGCACGATGTTGGCTCACTGCAACTTTCACCTCCCGGGTTCAAGTGATTGTTAGATAAGAGTTTTAAATTTCTTTCTAAAGAATCAATATGTCAGTATGTTTAATTCTTTGCCATCTACTTTTAAACTTCCCCGTAAAGCAACCTTTTTCCATCTCCACCCTGCTCCACCCTGACTCATTCTGATTTCCTGCTCCACCCTGACTCATTCTGATTACCTGCTCCAGCCAGACTCATTTCTATTATCTGCTCCGCCCTGAGTCATTTTCCACCCTCTTTCCAATTTACTGCTCTGTTACAACCATTTTTCCCACCAAGCCACTCACCCCGTCACTCTCTTTAAATTAGCCAGTCGGAATTAGTTTAGCCTGTGGGGTCTAACCCTAGCCATAGGGGAACGACACAGCGGCAGGGGCCACATTCCTCAAGAATAAGAACCCCTTCCCCTCCCTCTGTGAGGGGATTGCTCCATCTGTGAGGGCACACTCTTCTATAGAAGTAAATTGCCTTGCTGAGAAAAGAAAATTTTATATTCGAGTACTATTTTTTTTGTGGCACTGAAACTTTATTTATAACATGATTCACCTGTCACAGCCTCCAGGTAGCTGGGATTCTGGGCGTGCACCACCACACCCAGCTAATTTTTTATATTTTGGTAGAGACGGGTTTCACCATGTTGGCCAGGCTAGTCTCAAGCTGCTGACCTCAAGTGATCCACTTGCCACTTATTTTTGACACATTACATTCAGCTGGAAAAAGCATATAGTTGTTTAGGGTGTGCCTATTTTTGTATGTAAATATGAACACGTGTAGACTGTAAGCCTTTAGTTTTTTATTTTTATTTTCTTGCAGGTTATTTTTTTTCTAGTTGTTACCAGCTGCAAGCCTTTCTACTTAAGAAAGCCCGGCCAGACGCGCTGGCTCACACCTGTAATCGCAGCACTCTGGGAGGCAGAGGCAGGCAGATCACCTGAGGTCAGGAGGTCAAGACCAGCCTGGCCAACATGGTAAAACCCTGTCTGTACTAAAAATACAAAAATTAGCTGGGCGTGGTGGTGGGCCCCTGTAATCCCAGCTGTTGGAGATAAAAAAATAAAATGCTTGGTGCTGCAAAGTGAAACCAGCACTCAGGCAAAAGTTTTCTCAGCCTTGCAATTTACTTCTATAGAAGGGTGAGTCTCATGGATGGAGTGATGGCAAGAGTACACCGCATAAGGGAGGGGAAGGGGTTTTTATTTCTAACGCAGGGTCCCTACCTCTGTGTCACCCCCCCCATGGGTTGGGGTCGCACTGCATAATCTAAACTGACCCTATTGACTATTTGTGAATATTTTCCCCAAATAAGGAAGGGTAGGGTGATGTGTGAGTCACAATGGTGGGATGTGCGGTTTCGAAGAGTGGAATAGGTGCAGAATGGGTAGCCAAGGGAACAGAGGTGAGTTATTGATTGGAGTTGACAGGAAGGTTGTTTACAGTAACTAGAGGCAAGGAGGCATGGAGAACAGGAAAGCTGAGTTTGAGAACAAAGAACAAGGAAGTTAAGCTGAACTTTTGAAGAGAAATTCAGAGAAATATATTGTATCTTACACAGCTACTCCAGAGGCTGAGGCAGGAGAATCGCTTGAACCTGGGAGTCGGAGGTTGCATTGAGCTGAGATCCTGCCACTGCACTCCAGCCTGGGCGACAAGAGCGAAACTGTCTCAGAAAAAAGAAAAAAGGAAGGCCATAATACTCAACTATTCTCTTTATCTGAAGTTCTTAGGTCTGTACTTCCCCACAGAGCTTCAAAACAGGGGCCTCCAGGAACCAGGAAGAAAGGATGGAGCCTTTATTACACTGACACTAGAATTATTTATTATTATAATCAGAATATTTTTCTAGTATCACTGTAATAAGATATCTAGTATCTATGTGATTTATTATTAAGAGCATGTTTGGACTAAGTGTAGTTTTTATATTTTTTTTCTGAAAAATTTGATCCTAAGGAAAGCTTAAACATCTGACATACCCAGTCTAGTAGATTTACTTAATTTTTTAGCATTGTGCTTTTTTTTCTTTCTCCTTAGGCAAATCTTACGGTGAACAATTTGAGTGTAGATTGAGCATAAATTGTACACGCGATGCTTAACCTTTAAATACTTGGTAATGCAGCTCCTAAAAGGCACTGTCATACTAAAACCACAATGCTAGTATTTCACTTCAATAAAAAATAATGTCATCTAATGTCTGCTTTGCGTAATAAGTGAAGTTTTCCGCATTGATTCAACGTATGCTCTTGAGTGTTTTTGGATCTAAGATCCATTCAAGAGTTTTACATTGCAATTGTTAGTGTCTTCAGTGTCTTTTTTTACCTAGAACAGTTATTATTGTCTATTATATTGACTTCCAGAGAGTCACACTCTCTTAGAAACTCATACAATCAGATATTTCTGATTGGATTCTCATGGTGTGTGTAAATATTCCATTATGTCATGCGATTTCCTACAAACTTAGAATTGGGTCCAGAGGAGAAGCTGACAACCGTTGTTTGATAATGGGTGACAGTATGTACTTCATGCTTTGGGGACCAGAAAGTCTCAAATTACTCAGTTCTGCCTTAGTTACTTCATGTCCCATGATTAGTTGTTCATTCTCTATCACGCACTAGTGGCAAATCACAACCTCTTTCTCAAAAAAAAAAAAAAAAACAGTTAATCTGCACAAGAGGACGTGGGTTGACTCTGGAATACCAGAGGGCTGTACTCTACATCTTCTGTTGGTGCATTCCAGAGTCTTCCAATACATAACATGCTATTTAACATGGACATGTTGAGCATCATTGGGTCTGCTGGATTAGGTGGACCAAGTGCTTGGGAAGCTTGCGGTGCTGCCTGAAATTGCTCTTGCCTACAGTTGAAACTAGAATCCTTACAGGTAACTGTGTGGGCTCGTTGAAGCACCTGCAAATGTATATTTTGCCTCCAAAATTCAAGAGGTCTATGGATGGTAGTTTTTGAGAAACCTCCATACTGGGTTTTTTTTTCTTTTTTGAGACAGAGTCTTGCTGGATCACCCATGCTGAAGAGCAATGGCATAGTCATGGCTCATTGCTCCTTTTTAGTGGTAGGCGGTATTAGGTGCAGTAACTTGGAGTGACATATTGCAGGGATGTCTTTACATGATCCAGACAAGGGAATATCTTTACCCACAGACTTGGTGGCCCCAGAATCTCCCACACCCTATTTTACAATCCAGAAAAAAATTTTTTGACTCATCATAGGTGAACATATTTTCAGAGTACATGTGATAATTTGATACATTCACATAATCAAATCACGTTAAGTAGGATATCTGTCACCTTAAATATTTATCTTTTTTTTTTTTTTTTTTAAGACAGAGTTTTGCTCTTTTTCCCCAGGCTGGAATGCAGTGGCACGATCTCGGCTCACTGCACCTTCCACCTCCTGGGTTCAAGTGATTCTCCTGCCTCAGCCTCCCAAGTAGCTGGGATTACAGGTATGTGCCACCACGCCTGGCTAATTTTTTTGTATTTTTAGTAGAGACCGGGTTTCTCCATGTTGGTCAGGCTGGTCTTGAACTCCCGACCTCAGGGGATCCGCCCGCCTCGGCCTCCCAAAGTGCTGGGATTACAGGTGTGAGCCACTGCACCCAGCCAATATTTATCTTTATTGTAGAAACATCAAGTTACTCTCTTAGCTGGGTTGAAATGTATGATAGATGAGTGTTAAGTGTACTCACCTTACTGATCTATTGAACACCAGTTCTTATTTCTTCTAACTGTATATTTTACCCAGGAATCAACCTCTCTTTTTTTTTTTTTTTTTTTCTGGAAATAGAGTCTTGCCGTCACCCAGTCTGGAATACAGTGGGATGATCTTGGCTCACTGCAACCTCTGCCTCCTCCCAGGTTCCAGTGATTGTCCTGCCTCAGCCTCCCGAGTAGCTAGGATTAAGGGGTGCACCACCATGCCTGGCTAATTTTTATAGTTTTAGGAGAGACGGGGTTTTACCATATTCGCCAGGTTGGTCTTGAACTCCTGATCTCAGGTGATCTGCCCACCTTGGCCTCCCAAAGTGCTGGGATTACAGGCATGAGCCACCTCATTCAGCCTAATCAACCTCTATTCCCGTCTCCTTCCTACCCTTCTGGCCTCTAGTAACCACCAATCTGTACTCTATGCTCATGAGATCCACTTTTTTAGCTCCCATATGAGAATATGGGGTATTTGTCTGCTGTGCTTGGCTTATTTCACTTCCATGATGACCTCCAGTTCTATCCAGTTGCTGCAAATGATAGGATTTCATTCTTCTTTATGGCTGAATAGTAATCCACTGTCTATATATACCATATTTTTTTTTTTATTAATTCCTTCATTATTGACCAGTTAGGTTGATTCCATATTTTGGCTATTGTGAGTAGTGCTGCGGTAAACAAGGGAGTATAGATATATCTTTTCAAATATGTTGATTTCCTTTCTTTTGGGTATATACCCAATGGGATTCCAGATCATATGGTAGTTCAATTTTTTTTTGAGAGACCCCCCCATACTTTTTTTTTTTTTTTTTTTTTGAGATAGTCTTGCTGTAGACAGGTCTTGCTGTGTTGCCCAGGCTGGTTTGGAACTCCTGGGCTCAAGTGATCTCCCACCACAGCCTCAAGTTTTGGGATTACAGGCATGAACCACCACACCTTAATATTGTTCTCTGTAGTGGCTGTACTAATTTACATTCCCACTAACTGCATACAAGGATTAACTTTTCACCACATCCTCATCAGCATTTATTCCCTGTCTTTTTTCTAAAAGCCACTCTAAATGAGGTGAGATGATATCTCATTGTGGTTATGTGTGATTTGTGTTTCTCTGATAATTAGTGATGTTGAGTATTTTTTCATATACCTGTTGGCCATTTGTATGTCTTTTTTTTTTTTTTTTTTTTGAGAAACATCTATTCTGACCTTTTGCCGATTTTTTTATTGGATTTTTTTTGTTATCAAGTTTGAGTTCCTTATATATTCTGATTATAAATCCCAGGTGGATAGTTTGTAAATATTTTCTCCCATACTGTAGATTGTCTCTTCACTTTGTTGATTGTTTCTTTTGCTGTGGAGAAGCTTTTTAGCTTGATGTAATCTGATATGTTTATTTTTGCTCTTGTTGCCTGTGCTTTTGAGGTCTTCCGAAGAAATCTTTATCCAGACCAGTGTCCTGGATTGTTTCCCCAGTGTCTTCCTCTGCTAGTTTTATAGTTTCAGGTGTTAAATGTAAGTCTTTAATCTGTTTTGACTTTATTTTTTTTATGCTGAGAGATGGCATCTAGTTTTATTCTGCATATAGTTATTCAGTTTTCCCAGCAGCATTTATTGAAAAGACTGTTATTTTCCCATTGTATGCTTTTGGTGCCTTTGTTGAAAATGAGTTGTCTGTAAATGTGTAGGTTTGTATTTAGGTTCTCTTTTCTCCTCCATTGATCTGTGTGTGTGTGTGTGTGTGTGTGTGTGTGTGTGTTAATGTCAGTACCATGCTGATTTGGTTATGATAGCTTATAGCTTTGCAGTATATTTTGAAGTCAGGCAGTGTGATGATTCCAGCTTTGTTCTTTTTGATCAGTATTTCTTTGGCTGTTTGAAGTCTTTTGTGGTTGCATATAAATTTTAGGATTTTTTTTCTATTTTTGTGATGAATGTCATTCGTATTTTGATAAGGTTTTCTCTTAATTGTAAATTGCTTTGGGTAGTATTGTCATTTTAACAATATTCTTCTAATCCAGAAGCATGGGATATCTTTCCATTTTTTTTCTGTATCCTCTACAGTTTGTTTCATCAGTGTTTTACAGTTTTCCTTGTATAGCTCCTTCACACTTTTAGTTACTTTTTATTTTCTCTTTTTTTCATAGGTGGAGTCTCACTTTGTTGCCCAGGCTGGAGTACAGTGGTGCAATCGTAGCTCATGCAGCAGCCTTGAACTGCTGGGCTCAAGGGGTCCTCCTGCCTCAGCCTCTTTTGAGTAGCCGGATTTACAGGTGTGTGCCATCATGCCTGGCTAATTTTTTTTTTTTTTTTAATAGAGACCGAGCCATGCCATGTTGCCCAGGCAAGTCTTGAACTGCTGGGCCCAAGCAATCCTCCCACCTCAGCCTCCCAGAATTCTGGGATTACAATTGTGAGTCATCCTGCCTGGTGCGGGCATTTTATAGTCTTTGCAGCTATTGTAAATGCGATTACTTCCTTGATTTCTTTTTTAGATTGTTCACCATTGGCATATATAAATGCAACTGATTTTTTGTATGTTGATTTTGTGTCTGAACCTTTACTGAATTCGTTTATCAGTTCTAACAGGTTTTGGGTGGAGTCTTTAGGTTTTTCTAAGTATAAGATTGTGTCAGCTGAGCATAGTGGCTCATGCTTGTAATCCCAGCCCTTTAGGAGGTCAAAGCAAGAGGAACACTTGAAATCAGGAGTTCAAGGCCAACCTGGGTAATATATTGAGGACCCCTCTGCCCCTAATCTCTAAAAAAGAAAAAAAAAGAAAAGTCAGCATTGTCACACATGCCTGTGGTTCTAGCTATTCAGGAGGCTGAGGCAGGAGTATCGCTTGAGCCCAGGAGATCAAGGCTGCAATGAGCTGTGATCACAGCTGCACTCCAGCCTGGGCAACAGAGGGAGACCCTGTTTCTAAGGAGAAAAAGGTCATGTCATTGGCAAACAAGGCTAATTTGACTTCTTTTTTAATTGGGATGCCCTTTATTTGTTTCTCTTGCCTAATTGCTCTGGCTAGAACTTCTAGTGTTATGTTCAATAAAAGTGGGAAAACTGGACATCCTTGTTCGTTCAAGATCTCAGAGAAAAGACTTCCAGTTTTTCCCTGTTCAGTATGATGTTGGAGGTGGGTTTGTCATATATGGCCTTTATTATTTTGAGGTATATTCCTTCTATACAGTTTGTTGGGGACTCTTGTCAAAAAGGGATATTGAATTTTATTGAATGGTGTTTCAGCATCTGTGGAAATCTCGTATGGTTTTTTTTTTTTTTTTTTTTGAGACAGAGTCTCGCTCAGTCGCCCGGGCTGGAGTGCAGTGGCCGTATCTTGGCTCACTGCAAGCTCCGCCTCCCAGGTTTACGCCATTCTCCTGCCTCAGCCTCCCGAGTAGCTGGGACTACAGGCTCCCTCCACATCGCCCGGCTAGTTTTTTGTATTTTTTGGTAGAGATGGGGTTTCACCGCGTTAGCCAGGATGGTCTCGATCTCCTGACCTCGTGATTTGCCCATCTCGGCCTCCCAAAGTTCTGGGATTACAGGCTTGAGCCACCGCGCCCGGCCTAGTACTGCTTTTATCCCATAGATTTTGGTTTGTCAGCATACCAAAACCAAAACAATGTTCCATTGTGTAATGTTTTTGTTTTTTGGGGGTGGAGCTTTGTTCTTGTTGCCCAGGCTGGAGTGCAATAGTGCGATCTCAGCTCACCACAACCTC
>NW_012117265.1:3792156-3792950 GCF_000951035.1 Colobus angolensis palliatus
AAAAAAAAAAAAAAAAAAAAAGCTGATAGAAGAGACAGTGAATGACAGTACATATTGATAAAACGTAAAATTCATCAAGAAGATAAAAAAAGTATAAACATATGTATCATACATCAGAGCCTAAAATACATGAAGTAAATATTGGCAAAATTAAAGGGAAAAATAGACAGTTCTGCATAACAATTGGAGACCTCAATATACCACTTTCAATTTAATAGGTAGGACAGCCACCCAATAATATCAAAAAGGAAAGAGGACAAGTACTATATACCAGTTGGCTCTAACAGGCACAACCCACCCAACAACAGAAGAGAACACGTTTTCCTCAAGCATATGTGGAATAGTTTCCAGGAGAAACCATATGTTAGTCCACAAAACAAGTCTTAATGAAATGTGAAAGACTGAAATACAAAGTACCATTTCCAAATACATAGAATGAAACAAGAAGTGAAAAGCAGAAGGAAAACTGGAAAATTCACAAATATGTTTGTTTGGTTTTTTTTTGTTTGTTTATTGGTTTTTGAGATGGAGTTTTGCTCTTGTTGCCCAGGCTGGTGTGCAGTTCCGCGACCTTGGCTCACCGCAACCTCTGCCTCCCGAGTTCAAGTGATTTTCCCACCTTAGCCTCCTGAGTGGCTGGGATTACAGGCATGCGCCACCACCACACCCAGCTAATTTTTTGTATTTTTAGTACAGACAGGGTTTCTCCATGTTGGTCAGGCTGGTCTCTAACTCCCGACCTCAGGTAATCCTCCCGCCTTGGCCTCCCAAAGTGCTGGGATTACAGGCATGAG
>NW_012117265.1:3793000-3795498 GCF_000951035.1 Colobus angolensis palliatus
AGTAGCTGGGATTACAGGCATGCGCCAGTACGCCTGTCTAATTTTGTATTTTTAGTAGAGACGGGGTTTCTCCATGTTGGTCAAGCTGGTCTCGAACTCCTGACCTCCGGTGATCCACCCACCTTGGCCTCCCAAAATGTTGGAATTACAGGCATGAGCCACAGCCTTGGTCTCCCAAAATGTTGGAATTACAGGCGTGAGCCATAGCACCCAATCTCTTAAATTCTTTTGGTTTTTTTCTTTTCTTTTCTTTTCTTTTTTTAGACAAGCTCTCTCTCTCTGTCACCTAGCCTGGAGCGCAGTGGTGCGATCATGGCTTACTGCAGCCTCTACCTCCCATGCTTGAAGCAGTCCTCCCACTTCAGTCTCCCGAGTAGGTGAGGTGCATGCCACCACACCTGGCTACTTTTTGTACTTTTTAGTAGAGACAGGTTTTCATCCTGTTGCCCAGGCTGGTCTTGAACTCCTGAGCTCAAGCCATCTGCCTGTGTCAGCCTCCCAAAATGATTTCCTTTCTTTAAAATTTCCCTAGGTCACTGCCTCCTTTTCAGCACTAGATGGAATCTTAAACCCATGTTTGCTTCTGTTCTAGTAAACAGTCAAGAATACTGCCCATCCAGAATTGGGGAGTCCCAAAGGGCATATCCCAGCGATATGGGAAGGCTGGCTGTGTGTTCTGCCCAGGGACCTGTGTAGAATACCCCTACAGTATGCTGCACCTGAACAGCCACTCTAATTTGACTTCTCCTTTGGCCAAGTTAGAAAACAGAGTTTCCAGGCTGGGGATAGTAGTCCTGCCTCCCTTCTTTGTCCCTGGATGTCCTCAGGGATGTTTCTCCCTTCAGACACTTGTGATGCTTCCTGTGGGTTGAGTCAGGGAGGGACTGATCTTTTACCAGGAAACCTAGGATGGTGGAGAAGGTGGTTGTCCACCTTGATCTCAGTTTTTTCCAGTGTAGAAACTGTGAATTGGTAGAAATTTTCCACATTCTTGGTGCTGGGCAGATTAAGGAGAAAGGTGTCGTGGATATGGAAATTTTATTCTCTTACCATCTCCTTGGAGTTTTTTCACTTCTTTGTAGCCACAGAAACCCTTTTTTTTTTTTTTTTTTTTTTTAAATAAGATAGAGTTGCTCTGTCCCCAGGTTGGAGTGCAGTGGTACGATCTTGGCTCACTGCAACCTCTGCCTCCCGGGTTCAAGATTCTCCAACCTTAGCCTCCTGAGTAGCTGGGACTTCAGGCACATGCCGCCACACCCAGCTAATGTTTGTATTTTCAGTAGAGACGGGGTTTCACCATTTTGGCCAGGATATTCTTGATCTCTTGACCTTGTGATCCACCCGCCTCGGCCTCCCAAAGTGCTGCGATTACAGGTATGAGCCACTGCCAGCTACTTGGGAAGCTGAGGCAGGAGAATCACTTGAATCACAGAAGAGAATTCATACCAGCAGAGAAATTGAAATTAATGACATGAAAATGAGATTGCCTTTCCATGTGTCTTACTGTCCATGACGGCTTGTGGCCTCTCAATTTCTGTGGTTGAAAAGTTTAATTGCTTTTAAAATTCCCCTAAGTAGAATTTTCGCTATATTGTAGTAAGAACAACATGGGAGAGGAGTGAGGCCTGGAAAAGTGGACCGTGCAGTAGATGTTAGGATGTTATATTTAATCCCCATGGTAAATACAGAGAAAATATCAATAGAATATACACAAAATGAGAAGAAAAAAATACGTCACTACAAAAAAATTAACAAAAAAAGCAGTAATTTCGAAAATGATGGACGAAAAGGCTGTAAGACATACAGAAAACAAGTAACAAAGTGGCAAAGTATGTCTTTTTTATTGGTAATTATATGAAAGGTTTATGAGTTAATTTCTCCAATCTAAGGTTGTAATTTGGCAAAACGGATTAAAATACACAATCCAACTGTATATTTTCTTTCACTGTTTGTTTTGGTTTGGTTTTTTGTTTGTTTGTTTGTTTTTGAGATGCAGTCTCGCTCTGTCGCCCAGGCTGGAGTGCAATGGTGAGATCTCGGTTCACTGCAACCTCCACCTTCTGGGCTCAAGCAATTCTCCCTGCGTCAGTATCCCGAGTAACTGGGATTACAGGTGCCCACCACGACGCCCAGCTAATTTTTGTATTTTTAGTAGAGAAAGGGTTTCACCATGTTGACCAGGCTGGTCTCGAACTCCTGACCTCAGGTGATCCACCTGCCCAGGCCTTCCAAAGTGCTGGGATTACAGGTGTGAGCTACCACGCCAAGCTGTCCTTCACTTTAGATCTAAAGACAAAAAAGGTTGAAAGTTAAATAATGGAAAAAGATAATTCCATGCAAATAGTAACCTAAAGAGAACTTGGCTGGATGCACTAATATCAGACAAAGTAAACTTGAAGTCAAAAGCTGATAGAGCCGGGCGTGGTGGCTCAAGCCTGTAATCCCAGCACTTTGGGAGGCCGAGACGGGCGGATCACGAGGTCAGGAGATCGAGACCA
>NW_012117265.1:3799264-3804663 GCF_000951035.1 Colobus angolensis palliatus
GGGAATACAGGCACATGCTACCACACCGAGCTAATTTTTTGTATTTTTAGTAGAGATGGGGTTTCAGCGTGTTACCCAGGATGTTCTCGATCTCCTGACCTTGTGATCCACTCTCCTTGGCCTCCCAGAGTGCTGGGGTTACAGGCGTGAGCCACTGCTCCCGACTGGTTTTGAACTTCTGACCTCAGGTGATCCACCTGCATCAGCCTCCCAAAGTGCTAGGATTACAGGTGTGAGCCACCACACCCGGCCCTGAGAATCTTTTCAAAAACAGCAGAAACCCAGAAGTCCTTAGATCACATATATGAATACATTCGTGAGCTAAACAGTGCAAGAAATGTACAAGATAATGTTGGAATGTTCCATCTCAGGAAAAAAAAAAAGAAAAAAAGAACAACAGCTACAGTGGTGGAGGTTGCAGTGAGCAGAGATCATGCTACTGCACTCCAGCCTGGGCGACAAGAGTGAGACTCTGTCTCAAAAAAAAAAAAAAAAAACTACACAACCAGTGTGATGATTTTTGGAATGTCAGGAACATTGAGGACTATATTTTAGAAGTGAACAGGAAGGAGAATTTATGCAGTCTGGAGGCCACGAGCGATTCTAGCTGTTTTTTCTTTTTTCTTTTTTGAGACAGAGTCTTGCTCTGTCACCCAGGCTGGAGTGCAGTGGCGAAATCTCGGCTCACTGCAAGCTGCTCCTCCCAGGTTCACACCATTCTCCTGCCTCAGCCTCCCGAGTAGGTGGGACTACAGGCGCCCGCCACCATGCCTGGCTAACTTTTTGTTTTTCTTTTTTTTGTATTTTTAGTAGAGATGAGATTTCACCATGTTAGCCAGGATGATCTCGATCTCCTGACCTCGTGATCCACCCGCCTCGGCCTCCCAAAGTGCTTGGATTACAGGCGTGAGAAACCGCGCCTGGCCAATTCTGGCTGTTTTTTCAAATTGGCATAGAGATAAGGCGATTATCTACATTAGTTGTATACCGAGTGCCAACTGTTGTGTTCATTCTTTTCAGTAAAGATACTACATTTAGAACAACAGCTGGCCAGGCCCAGTGGCTCACACCTGTAATCCCAGCACCTTGGGAGGCCAAGGCGGGCAAATCACTTGAGGTCAGGAATTCAAGACCAGCCTAGCCCATATGGTGAAACCCCATCTTTACTAAAAATACAAAACTTAGCCACTCGTGGTGGCATGCGCTGTAGTCCCACCTACTGGGAAGGCTAAGGCAGGAGAATCGCTTGAACCCGGGAGGTGGAGGTTGCAGTGAGCCAAGATTGCACCACTGCACTCCAGCCTGGGTAACAGAGTGAGACTCTGCTCCCCCCCCCAAGTAAAAAGGACAACAGCTACAATTGGGATGACCATGTGATTAAGTTTACGGTAGTCCAGTCATTCTCCAAGATCCATCTGACTTCTGCACAAGGCGGAGTAGTGTGTTTAATGATAATGAAGATGTAGTGAGTTTCATGACCCTGGGGTCTTTCAAGTCCTTTATGGTGACATTATTCTTTGCAGTTCCACAGGAAGGTTTTACTTCTAGTTTATTATCTTAGGGGATGGGGAATTCCGAATGCCTTTAGTTTTCATTTTCTACCATAATGTTCCTCGCCTTACTAATCAGATAGCCAATTTTAGGGATGCTGCTAGTACCCAAAAATTCATGTATTTCAATTATATATTCAGGAACTGGGGAAATAATCATGGAATGGGTCCATAGTTCAAGTGGGCCCTCAGTAAGTACAGATGCGTTAAGTCACCATCTGCCACCTGACTACCATAAGCTTCCACTTTCGTAGTGGCCCTCAGTGGTCTTTTGGGTCCCCAGAATATGGCGTCAGCTCAGGGCCACTCTGTTTATTGTCTATATTTTCTTTTCTTTTCTTTTTTTTTTTTCTTTTTTTTTTTTTGAGATGGAGTCTCGCTGTCTCCTAGGCTAGAGAGCAGTGGCGTGATCTTGGCTCACTGCAACCTCCGCCTCCCAGGTTCAAATGATTCTCCTGCCTCAGCCTCCCTCCCCAGTAGCTGGGACTGCGGGTGCATGCTGCCACGCTCAGCTAATTTTTTTTGTATTTTTCTTAGAGACAGGGTTTCATCGTGTTAGCCAGGATGGTCTCGATCTCCTGACCTGTGATCCATCGCCTCAGCCTCCCAAAGTGCTGGGATTACAGGCGCGAGCCACTGCACCCAGCTCTATTTTCTGTTTTTCTGAGATGGAGCCTCACTCTATGTCCCAGGCTGGAGTGCAGTGGCGTGATCTCGGCTCACTGCAACCTCTGCCTCCCGGGATCAAGCAATTCTCCTGCCTCAGCCTCCTGAGTAGCTGGGATTATAGTCATGTGCTACCATGCCCGGCTAATTTTTATATTTTTAGCAGAGATGGGAGTTTGCTGTGTTGGCCAGGCTGGTCTTGAACTCCTGACCTCAGGTGATCTGCCTGCCTCAGCCTCCCAAAGTACTGAGATTACACTTGTGAGCCACTGTGCCAGACCATCTTTTGAATATTTTAAATTCTGTTCTTCAGTCATCTTAGGTACATAATGAAGTTATCAATAACACATGGCTGGTGACTGCTGAATTATTCTGTGCAGGTCTGAACTGTCTTCTGGTCATACTGGGGGGTAACAGCATCCACAGGAGATCAGGCTCTAGGGTCAAATATCAGACCAATTATTAGAATTATTTGAATGTAGGTTTTTTTCAGTATTAAATAGAGGTAATGGGCCAGGCATGGTGGCTCATGCTTATTATCCCAGCACTTTGGGAGGCCAAGGTGGGAGGATTGTTTGAGCCCAGGAGTTTGCCACCAGGTTCGGCAACCTGGTGAAACCCCGTCTCTACTAAAAATACAAAAAAGTAGCCGGACCCAGTGGTGTGCACCTGTAGTCCCAGCTACTTTGGGGGCTGAAGTGGGAGAATCACTTAAGGACAGGAGTTCGAGACCAGCCTGGCCAACATGGCGAAACCCTGTCTCTAAAATGAGCCAGGCATTGGCCAGGCACGGTGGCTCACGCCTATAATCCCAGCACTTTGGGAGGCCGAGGCGGGCGGATCACTAGGTCAGGAGATCGAGACCATCCTGGCTAACACAGTGAAACCCCGTCTCTACTAAAAATACAAAAAAATTAGCCGGGCGAGGTGGCGAGCACCTGTAGTCCCAGCTACCCGGGAGGCTGAGGCAGGAGAATGGCATGAACACAGGGGGCGGAGCTTGCAGTCAGTGGATATCACGCCACTGCACTCCAGCCTGGGCGACAGAGCAAGACTCTGTCTAAAAAACAAATAAATAAATAAATAAAAATTAGCCAGGCATCGTTGTGCATACCTATAATCCCAGCTACTCAGGAGGCTGAGGCCTGATAATTGCTTGAACCTGGGAGGCGGAGGGTGCAGTGAGTCAAGATCATGCCACTGCACTTTAGCCTGGGCAACAGTAAGACTCTGTCTCAAAATAATAATAATACTAATAATAAAATAATAAGGCTTGATGATGCACACCTGTGGTCCCAGCTATTCAGGAGGCTGAGGTGGGAGCGATCACTTGAGCCCGGAAGGTCTAGGCTACAGAGTGCTGTGATTGTGCCATTGCACTTAAACCCGGGCAACAGAGTGAGACCCTGTCTCGATAGATAGGTTCATAGATAGACAGAGGTAATGATAGCTATTGGGAAGGATGGTTATGATAACTGAGCACGTATATATAAAGCTACCAGAGCTACTTCTGACACGCTAGTCCTCAGTAAATGTCAGTTGCTGTTATTAATGCTATCATTACTGAGTGGTGATACCAAGTGTACGGTTTTTGGTGGTTTCACATTTGTCACCTGCAGAGAGAAATCTCATGCTTAATATTCAGTGACTGATGTTTGATGCTTGTTGTTTGATGATTGGTATGGACAGGACCTCAGATAACTTTATACAGAGAAGAATGGGATTGCCTCTATTCACCTAGATTCGTAAGCTGCCCTAAGGCGATCTTGGCATCAAGGAAGACAGCATTGAGGCACACCTCACCATCAGGTTCAGAGGATGTCAGCCATCGATTTGTCCCTTGGTAAGTCCTTGTTGATGCTCCTTTTCAGAGATTCTGCTTTAGGTCGGCCTCTACAACATAAGAATCCAGTGAGCTGGGCCTGAACAGGCATGCTGCTTTTTTTTTTCTTCTTCTTCTTCTTCTTCTAGATGGAATTTTGCTCTTATTGCCCAGACTGGAGTGCAAAGGCACGATCTTTCAGCTCACCACAACCTCCACCTCCTGGGTTCAAGCAGTTCTCCTGCCTCACCCGCCCAAGTCACTGGGACTACAGCCTAATTTTGTATTTTTAGTAGAGACGGGGTTTCTCCATGTTGGTCAGGCTGGTCTCTAACTCCCGACCTCAGGTAATCCTCCCGCCTTGGCCTCCCAAAGTGCTGGGATTACAGGCATGAGCCACCAAGCCCAGCCCACAAATATGTTTTATTATAAGCAGCATACTCCTTACCAACCAATGGGTGAAGCAAGAAACCACAAGGGAAATTAGAAAACATCTTGAGAAAAATGAAAACGAAGACATGGCGTACCAAAATTTATGAGATGTTGCTGTGGTCTAAATTTTTGTCTCCTCAGACTTGCATATGTTGACATCTTAACTCCCAAAGTGATTGTATTAGGAGCTGGAAACTTTGGGACGTGATGAGGTCATGAGGGCTTTGCAGAATGGGATTATCCCCTCACGGAAGACACCCCAAAGAGATCCCGTGCCACTTCTGTGTGTGGTTACTTCAAGAAGATGGCTGTCTGTGAACCAGGAAAAGGGCCTTCACCTGACACTGAATCTGACTGTACCTTGATCTTTGACCTAATCTCCAGAACTGGGAGAAATAAATTTATGTTGTTTATTAACCACCAGTCTGTGGTATTTTGTTATAGCAGCCTGAATGGACAGATACAGTGAAAGCAGTGCTAGGAGGGAAATTCATAGTAATAACTAGTCAAATTCAAAAAGAAGAAAGATCTCAAAGATTAAGGAATTTTTCACAGGATTCAGTTTAAAAAGAAGAGTGCTGGAAATGATGTAAATTAAATAACATATGAGTTAAGCAAAAAGTTTCAATATCCAGCTACAAGGCATTCTAGAATGAGAGAATAGAAAAAACAAATGGGAAATTACTGAAAGAAGTAATGAGATTTTTTTTTTTTTGAGATGGAGTCTCACATTGTCACCCAGGCTGGAGTGGAATGGTACAATCTCCACTCACTGCAGCCTCCACCCCTCCGCTTCCCGGGTTCAAGTGATTCTCCTGCCTCAGTCTCCTGAGTAGCTGGGAATACAGGCACATGCTACCACACCGAGCTAATTTTTTGTATTTTTAGTAGAGATGGGGTTTCAGCGTGTTACCCAGGATGTTCTCGAT
>NW_012117265.1:3810303-3819411 GCF_000951035.1 Colobus angolensis palliatus
TCTTTCAGCTCACCACAACCTCCACCTCCTGGGTTCAAGCAGTTCTCCTGCCTCACCTGCCCAAGTCACTGGGACTACAGCCTAATTTTGTATTTCTAGTAGAGACGGGGTTTCTCCACGTTGGTCAGGCTGGTCTTGAACTCCCAACCTCAGGTGATTTGCCTGCTTCGGCCTCCCAAAGTATTGGGATTACAGGCATCAGCCACCGTGCCCGGCCGCTGCTAGTTTTTTACAAGGAATTGAAGTGAGACACAGAATGCTGTTTTATTTTATTTATATTTATTTATTTTTTGAGACAGAATCTTGCTCTGTCATCCAGGCTGGAGTGCAGTGGTGTAATCTCGGCTCACTGCAACCTCTGCCTCCTGGGTTCAAGCAATTCTCTTGCCTCAGCTTCCCAAGTAGCTGGGACCACAAGCATGCATCACCTTGCCCAGCTAATTTTGTTTGTTTGTTTGTTCTGAGACGGAGTCTCACTCTGTCACCCAGGCTGAAGTGCAGTTGCATGATCTCAACTCATTGCAACCTCCACTTCCCAGGTTCAAGCAATTCTCTGCCTCACCCTCCTGTAATTTTTTTTTTTAGTGGAGACAGGGTTTTGCCATGTTGGCCAGGCTGGTCTTGGATGCCTGACCTCAAGTGATTTGCCCGTCTTGGCCTCACAGAATGTTGGGATTACAGGCATGAGCCACTGTGCCCAGCCAGGATGCTGTTTTAGAATTCAGTCCTGGTTTGTGTGCCTTTGGAAATGCTACATAAGCTTCGTGAGTGTTACTACTATGGGCAGATAGAGAGTCACATTTTTCAGGGTGTAAGTTTTCTTGTAAAGTGAAACTATTACCCTTTACCCAACAGGCGGCTCGGCCCACATCTGCTTTTCTGGGTCTAGGTGACACAGGACTACTATGGCATTTCGTGGCAGTGTTGTGTGTGTGCTGTTTTCTCGAGTGTGCAGGAATATATGGGAATTTCAAGCTAGGATGGAATGACTTCTAGGCATGAGAATGTGGGAAGGATGGGCAGCTCTGGCTTCTCAATGCCTTCTTGCTTTTCCACTAGGGTTTTTTCCCAGAGAACCAGTCTGCCCTTTTGAAGAAGAGACGAAAGTAGAAAGGATGGTGGAGGACTACCTGGCAAATTCTTATCAGGTAAACAGAAAATGTACGAATGTACAAAATGACATACTTACATCCAATAGACACATTTCCTCCTAGATAGACTCATCTCCAAAGTTGTCTTAAGCAAATGAAGCCTTACTCAAGGACTGAGTCCCCAGATGAATTTCCCCAGGAAATGAAATCTCCTATACATAAAGTGTTAACTTGAAAATCATCCCGGTAACTCAGTAATTACTACTTAAGCATGACTTTCATGGTGCCAACTGCATCTTTCTTACATTGCTGGGTCGGGTGACAGGTGATAAGGCAGATGAAAGTGTCCTTTTATCAAATAATTTATTTACTCATCAGCATTTATCAGGTATCTGCAGTGTGCTCAGGAGGGTGCTACAGAGACCAATGGGACAGGAAGAGCTCCTAACCTGGTTGTGCTGAGATAAAGTGTAAGCAGTGTGCAGTGGCTCATGCCTGTAATTCCAGCTACTCAAAAGGCTGGGGTGGGAGGAACACTTCAGCCCAGGAGATGGAAGCTGCAGTAAGCAGCAATTGTGCCTGCGTGACACAGTGGGACCCTGTCTTTATATATAAACAAACAAACAGATTGGATAGATAGATAGATAGATAGATAGATAGATAGATGCTAGATAGATAAAAATTCATGTTTAGGAAGTAGTGTTCTAGTCAAAAATAAAAATTCTAAAATTTTTAAAAAATATAAAAAAAAAAAAAAAAAAAAAAAAAAAAATTTTTTTTTTTTTTTTTTTTTTTGGAGACGGAGTCTCACTCTGTCGCCCGGGCTGGAGAGCAGTGGCCAGACCTCAGCTCACTGCAAGCTCCGCCTCCCAGGTTCACATCATTCTCCTGCCTCAGCCTCCCGAGTAGCTGGGACTACAGGCGCCCGCCACCTCGCCCGGCTAGTTTTTTGTATTTTTTAGTAGAGACGGGGTTTCACCGTGTTAGCCAGGATGGTCTCGATCTCCTGACCTCGTGATCCACCCGTCTCGGCCTCCCAAAGTGCTGGGATTACAGGCTTGAGCCACCGCGCCCGGCCTGACAAAAAAGATTTTTAAAAATTTTTATGAAGTGCTGTTCGGATTGGGCAAGGTGGCTGACGCCTATAATCTCAGCATTTTGGGAGGTCAAGGTGGGCGGATCATCTGAGGTCAGAAGTTTGAGACCAGCCTGACCAATGTGGTGAAACCCCATCTCTGCTAAAAGTACAAAAATTAGCCAGGCATGGTGTTGTGTGCCTGTAATTCCAGCTACTTGGGAGGCTGAGGCATGAGAATCACTTGAACTTAGGAGGTGGAGGTTCTAGTGAGCCGAGATTGCGCCATTGCACTCCAGCCTGAGCTGAAAGAACAAAACTCTGTCACAAAAAAAAAAAAAAGGGCTGTTCAAGGCATATGCCTGTAGGAGGTCAACCTTGAGTGTTTAGACACAAGAGCTCCTGAGACATTAAACCCTGGAGTAGGTCATGGGGGATGTGAGAACCACGTATAAGTGAGTATAAGGTTCCCCTTCCTCATTCTCCAGTGAGCACTGGTGGAAGTGTTCATTGGCTCAAACCAGCATGTGTTTGATGATTTAGGATTCAGTGACGTTTGATGATGTGGCTGTGGAGTTCACGCCAGAGGAGTGGGTTTTACTGGACACAACTCAGAAATACCTCTACAGAGATGTGATGCTGGAGAACTACATGAACCTGGCCTCTGTGGGTAAGAGTAACATCATTTTGATTGGCGTGGTAGCCTGCACCTGTAGTCCCAGATACTTGGGAGGCTGAGGTGGAAGAATCGCTGGAGCTTGGGAGTTTGATACTAGCATTGGCAACATTGTGAAACCTCATCTCTAAAAAAAAAATCCTAAAAATAAAGACTAGGCCGGTCATGGTGGTACACGCCTGTAATCCCAGCACTTTGGAAGGCCAAGGTGGGCAGATCACGAGGTCAGGAAATCAAGACCAACCTGGCTAACATGGTGAAACCTTGTCTGTACTAAAAATGCAAAAAATTAGCCAGGCACGGTGGCACACGCCTGTAGTCCCAGTTACTCGGGAGGCTGAGGCAATAGAATCACTTGAACCCGGGAGGCGGAGGTTGCAGTGAGTTGAGATTGCGCCACTGCACTCCAGCCTGGGCGACAGTGAGACTTCAACTCGAAAAAAAAAAAAAGATTTTTAAAGATCCACTTTTCCTCAGAAGATTTAAGCTATTTTTCTCAGACTTTCAGATTATCTCTTTTATTTTCCATCTAGTCAAACGAAACTACCTGTTCTGTTTTTTGTTTGTTTTTTTTTTTAGACGGAGTCTCGCTCTGTCACCCAGGCTGGAGTACAGTGACACTGTCTCTACTCACTGCAAGCTTCGCCTCCCGGGTTCTTGCCATTCTTCTGCCTCAGCCTCCCGTAGCTGTTCTTTTTTTTTGTTAAGTTTATTATTTTGATATTTGCTCTTTATGCTGATCTTTCCTACTTTCCTTTCCTCATAATCTTCTCTTCCTGTTCCCCATCAGTTGTAGTTTTCGCAGAAACAGTTTGTAATAAACTATCTAAACACATCAGTTGTGTAATAAACCCCACATCTTTATAGCCTGATTTGTGACATACCAAAATCCTCAAGGTTCTCTTGCTTTTATTTTCTTTTTCCTTTTCTCTTTTCTTTTTTTTTTTTTTTGAGATGGAGTCTCGTTCTGTTACCCAGGCTGGAGTTCAGTGGTTTGATTTCGGCTCACTGCAGCTTCTACCTCTCGGGTTCAAGTGATTCCCCTGCCACAGCCTCCCGAGTAGCTGGGACTACAGGCACGCACCAACATGCCCGGCCAATTTTTTTTTTTTTTTTTAATATTTCAGTAGAGACGGGGTTTCACTGTGTTGGTCAGGATGGTCTCGATCTCCTGACCTTGTGATCCACCCGTCTCGGCTTCCCAAAGTGCTGAGATTACAGCCGTGAGCCACCGTGCCTAGCCTGTGGCTTTTATTTTCTTACTGTGTTTAATTTGAAAACAAGGACAAATGAGTCATTTTAAACTAACACATTTCTTCTCTAAACCCTTAGATTTCTTTTTCTGCTTAACTTCAGAATGGGAAATACAACCTAGAACCAAACGGTCATCACTTCAGCAGGGTTTTTTGAAGAATCAAATATTCACTGGCATACAAATGGTAAGATTCATGAGTGATGTTTCTTTTTTTCTTCTTTTTTTATTGAGATGGAGTCTTGCTCTGCCAGGCTGAAGTGCAGTGGCACCATCTCAGCTCACTGCAACCTCCAGCTCCCAGGTTCAAGCGATTCTCTCACCTCACCCTCCCAAGTAGCTGGGACTAAAGGCGTGTGCCACCACACCCAGCTAATTTATTGTATTTTTAGTAGAGACAGAGTTTCACTGTGTTAGCCAAGATGGTCTGGATCTGACCTCGTGATCTGCCTGCCTCGACCTCCCAAAGTACTGGGATTATAGGCGTGAGCCACCATGCCAGGCCATGAGGGATATTTCTTAATTTCCTCTCTCAGAAAAGATGGAGAATTCCATTCTAGAAAATCAGCCCAGTTAGTGGTGTGGTTTACATCTGTAATCCCAGCTACTTGGGAGGCTGAGGTGGGAGCATCGTTTGAGCCCAGGAGTTCAAGACCAGCCTAGGCAGTATAGCAAGATCCCATCTCTGATTTTAAAAAGAGCCTAGATGTGGTGGTTCATGCCTGTAATCTCAATATTTTAGGAGGCAAAGGTAGGTGGATCACTTGAGGTCGGGAGTTTGAGACAGGCCTGGCCAGCATGGTGAAACTCCATCTCCACTAAAAATAACAAAATTAACTGCGTGTGGTGGTGGGCACCTGTCATCCCAGTTACTCTAGAAGCTGAGGCAGGACAATCACTTACTCAGAGGCGCAGGTTGCGGTGAGCCAAGACTGCACCACTGCATTCCAGCCCAGGTGACCGAATGAGACTCTGTCTCAAAAAAAAAAAAAGGGGGGGGGAGTCAGAAAAGAAAGTGAGTCCTGTAATCCCAGCATTTTGGGATGCCGAGGTGGGTGGATCACTTTGAGACCAGCCTGACCCACATGGTGAAATTCTATCTCTACTAAAAATATAAAATTAGCCAGGTTTGGTGGCAGGCACCTGTAATCCCAGTTACCTGGGAGGCTGCAGCAGAATTGCTTAAACCTGGGAGGTGGAGTTTGCAGTGAAAAAGAAACAGCACAAATGAGAGACACTTGAGAGAGAAGTAGCCTACAACCTTGAGGGAGCAGGGTCTCTGGAGAGATAGTCTGAATGTAATGAATTTTGTGATGTTCCATACCTGTATAATTTATCACTTCAAAATACCCACAAGTACACATTCCCACATATGTAACTAGACATTGAGGATTTAAACAGGTTCATGAAAATCTACACAATTTGACTGGTTGCAGTGGCTGACGCCTGTAATCCCAACACTTTGGGAAGCTGAGGCAGGAGAATTGCTTGAGTCTAGATCAAGACCAGCCTGGGCAATAGGGAGACCCTGTCTCTACAAAAAAACAAAAAGTTAGCCAGGCATGTTGGCATGCATCTGTAATCCAAGCTCCTTGGGGGACTGAGGCAGGATGATGGCTGAGCCTGGGTGATTAATGCTGCAGTGAGCTGTGATTGTGCCATGGTACACAGCCTGGATGACAGAGTGTGTCTTAAGCCACCCCCAACAATCAAAAAGAGACAGTGTTTTGTTTGTTTGTTTGTGTTGAACAATTAGAGCCAGTGGCATAGAATTCTGGCAAGAAATCAAGAGGGTAGAAAATGAGACTATGGAAGAAAAATTGTAAAAATTATATTTATCTAAGTAGGCTGACTTGGCAGCTCATGGTTGTAATCTCAGCAGTTTGGGAGGCTGAGACAGGGGGTTTCTTGAAGAGTTTGAGACCAGCCTAGGCTACATAGCAAGACCCTGTCTCTATAAAAATAAATTGAGGCCGGGCACAGTTGCTCATGCCTATAATCCCAGCACTTTGGGAGGCTGAGGCGGGCGGATCACAAGGTCAGGAGTTTGAGACCACTCTGGCCAACATGGTAAAATCCCATCTGTAGTAAAAATACAAAAATTAGCTGGGTATGGTTGCACATACTACTTGGGAGGCCGAGGCAGAAGAACCACTTGAACCCAGCAGGCGGAGGTTGCAGTGAGGTGAAATTGCGACAGTTCACTCCAGCCAAAGTGAGACTCCATCTCAAAAATAAATAAATAAATCCAAAGATTGGCCAGGCGTGATGGTGCATGCCTATAGTCTTAGCTACACAGGAATCTAAGGCAGGATGATCACTTGAACCCAGCCAGGCATTTGAGGTTACAGTGAGCCATGATCACAGCAGTGCACTAAAGCCCAGGCAATGGAGTAAAACCCCAACTCTGAACAAAGTAAAACATGCCGTGCATGGTGGGTCATGCCTGTAATCTTACGTCTTTGGGAGGCCGAGGCAGGCAGTTCACCTGAACTCAGGAGTTTGAGACCAGCCTGGGCAACTTGGCAAAACCCGTGTCTACAAAAAAATAGAAAAATTACCCGGTGCGGTAGTGCACAACTATATTTCCAGCTACCCGAGAGGCTGAGGCATCAGGATCACTTGAGCCTGGGCGGTGGAGGTTGCAGTTAGCAGAAATTGTACCACTGTACTGCAGGCCGGGAGATAGAAGAAGACTCTGTCTCAAAAAAAAAAAAAGAAAATTAAACATTAAAAAGTAAAATAATAATTGTCATCAAAATAATGTTTATGTCTTCAGATGGGTGAAATCTCTTTATATGTCTGAAAATGTTTTAAATCCTTTATCCCCTCCTCAGCAGACAAGAAGCTACAGTGGATGGAAACTTTGTGAGAATTGTGGAGAGGTCTTCAGTGAACAGTTTTGCCTTAAGACACACATGAGAGCTCAGAATGGAGGGAACACTTCTGAGGGTAATTGTTACGGAAAAGACGTCCTCAGTGTGCACAAGGAAGCCTCTATTGGACAGGAACTTTCCAAATTTAATCCATGTGGAAAAGTCTTCACCTTAACTCCAGGCCTTGCTGTACATCTTGAAATTCTCAATGGAAGACAACCCTACAAATGTAAGGAATGTGGAAAAGGCTTTAAGTATTTTGCGAGCCTTGATAATCACATGGGAATCCACATTGGAGAGAAACTCTGTGAATTTCAGGAATGTGAGAGAGCCATCACACCTTCCTCACACCTAAAGCAATGTGTAACATTTCATACTGGAAGGAAATCCGAAAAGACTAAGAATTGTGGGAAATCCTTCACTAATTTTTCTCAACTTTCTGCACATGCGAAAACTCATAAAGGGGAGAAGTCCTTTGAATGTAAAGAATGTGGAAGATCCTTTAGAAATTCCTCATCCTTTAATGTTCATATTCAGATTCACACTGGAATAAAACCACACAAATGTACGGAATGTGGGAAAGCCTTCACTAGATCAACTCACCTTACTCAACATGTAAGAACTCACACTGGAATAAAACCCTATGAATGTAAGGAATGTGGCCAAGCCTTCACTCAGTACACGGGCCTTGCTATACACATACGAAATCACACTGGAGAGAAACCCTATCAGTGTAAGGAATGTGGGAAAGCCTTCAATAGATCTTCAACCCTTACTCAACATAGAAGAATTCACACAGGAGAGAAGCCTTATGAATGTGTTGAATGTGGGAAGACCTTCATTACTTCTTCCCATCGTAGTAAACATTTGAAAACTCACAGTGGAGAAAGGTAAATGCAAGATACGTGGGAAGGCGTGTCTGTATTCCTCACCCCTAATGTTCACCTGCGAACTCATACCGGAGAGAAACCCTTCGTATGTAAAGAATGTGGGAAAGCAGGCCGGGCGCAGTGGCTCACGCCCGTAATCCCAGCACTTTGGGAGGCCGAGGGGCGCGGATCACGAAGTCAGGAGATTGAGACCACCCTGGCTAACACGGTGAAACCCTGTCTCTACTAAAAATACAAAAAATTAGCCCAGCTTGGTGGCGGGCACCTGTAGTCCCAGCTACTCGGGAGTCTGAGGCAGGAGAATGGCGTGAACCCAGGAGGCGGAGCTTGCAGTGAGCCGAGATCGCGCCACTGCACTCCAGCCTGGGTGACAGAGCAAGACTCTGTCCCCTCCCCACCCCAAAGAAAAAAAAAGAATGTGGGAAAGCATTTGCTGTTTCCTCATGCCTAAGTATGCATGAAAGAATTCACACTGGGGAGAAATCCTATGTATGTAAGGGTATGAGTATTACCATTTAGTCCATTGGTTGCCACATTTAATTACTGGCAGTGCAGAGATCATCAGATTTGTCCTAAATGCCTTGTGGAGGTTGTAATGGCTCATGGATTGGCCTTAGATGCCATCCTGAGGGTCTGAAATTAAACCTACAGGTTCTGAATACAACTTCATGGTTGCCTGAGTCTGGGCATCTGTGAAGAAGGGTCATGGATGGTGAGGTCAGTACTGAAGCCTGCCTCACCTTGGTGATTAGATTCCTAAGATCATAGCATTAACAAGTTCTGTATGAGATACATCATGCAGATTGATCCCAGCCCCTGTTGATTAGTGGCTGCCAGTGTGGCACATTCATGTCAAAATTTACCAGAAACCAAGATGATGTAGGACCCCAGAGGTGGGTTGTTAAAAAGATGCTTCTCCGAGGGTCTCTTCTGTTCCCATGGATCCTGCAGAGCATGGCAGGTATGAAACCATCCTTAACTGCCAGTGTACTTTCACAGTGATTATTTCTGTGTCCCCTTCTTTTTATAAGAAGTGTGACAACCTTGCCTGTTCTGTTCTGTCCTCTCTGTCCATTTCAGGTGGCACAATGTAAGTGGCAGTGTGTCTTCTAGTATAATCCAGTCTCTCTTCTCTCTTCTGTTAAGATGGCTGATATAGGCCGGGCGCGGTGGCTCAAGCCTGTAATCCCAGCACTTTGGGAGGCCGAGATGGGCAGATCACGAGGTCAGGAGATCGAGACCATCCTG
>NW_012117265.1:3819706-3824432 GCF_000951035.1 Colobus angolensis palliatus
AAAAAAAAAAAAAAAAAAAAAAAGATGGCTGATATAGTCCATAAATCCACTCATGATCTCTTTATCAAATAAATGATTGTTCAGCCACACTTTGAGGATTCTCTTCAGTACAAGTTTTCTAATTTTTACAGTATGGATAGGCTGAGAATTTTCCAAATCTCCAAGTTCTGGTTCCTTTTTCCTTAACTATTTCTTCTGCAATTCAGGTCTCCTCTTTTGCATTTTTGCCGAGACCAGCTCGGTGGTGGAGACGCTAACCCAGTGGCGCTAAAGGAATTAAGACACAGACACAGAAGTAGAGTGCAGAGTGGGAATCAAGGCTGACAGCCTTCAGAGCTGAGAGCCTCCAACAGAGTATTTACTGACAGTAAGCCCGTGATAAACATTATTTCTATAGATTATAGATTAGCTAAAAGTATCCCTTGCGGGAATGAAAGGGACAGGCTGTGCCTTGTTATCTGCAGCAGGAACATGTCCTTAAGCCACAAATCACTCATGCTATTGTTTGTGGTTTAGGAATGCCTTGAGCGGCTATCCAGTTTTCTGCCCTGGGTGGGTCAGGTGTTCCCTGCCCTCATTCCAGTAAACCAGCAACCTCCAGTGTGGGCGTCATAGCCATCAGGAGCATGTCACAGTGCTGCAGAGATTGTGTTTACGGCCAGTTTCTCATGGCCTGTTTATGGCCAGATTTGGGAGGCCTGTTCCCAGCACATTTTCTTGTAAGTAGTCAGGAAGAGTGAAGCTTCCTGTGTCCTTTAACACTTTAATTACAGATCTTAGTGATACATACCCAATTTTATCTCTCTCAAGCTCTACCTTGCACTAAATGTTAGAATACAATTCTGCCAAGTTCTTCACGACTTCATATCAAGGGTTGTCTTTTCTTCATTTCCTAATAGCATGTTCCTCATTCCCCAATGACACCTCACCGGAATGACCCTTACCAACCTTATTTCCAGCTTACACATCAGAATTTTTCCAGCCTCTAATCATTTGTCAGTTTCAAGGCTGCTTCACATTTTTAGTTTTTTTGTTTGTTTGTTTTTAATTGCAGTGCCTCACTTTTCAGTGCCAAAATCTGCGTTAGTCAGCTTGGGCGTCCATAACAGGATACCACAGACCAAATGGCTTACAAATTCATTTAATTTAAAATAAATGAGGTTAAAAAAACAATTTTTTTTCTTTTCTTTTTTTTTTTTTTTTTGAAATGGAATTTCACTCTTGTTGCCCAGGCTGGAGTGCACTGGCGTGACCTCGGCTCACGGCAACCTCCACCTTCCGGGTTCAGGCAATTCTCCTGCCTCAGCCTCCCAAGTAGCTGGGATTATTAGCATGCATCCCAAATCTTGGCTAATTTTGTATTTTTAGTAGAGACAGCGTTTCTCCATGTTGGTCAGGCTGATCTCCATGTTAGTCAGGCCTGAGCTCAGGTGATCCACCCGCCTCGGCCTCCCAAAGTGCTGGGATTACAGGCCTGAGCCACTGCGTCTGTCCCAAAACACAAATTTATATTCTCACATATCCGGAGGCTGGAAGTCTGAGATCAGAGTGCCAGCGTGGTCAGCTTCTGGTGAGAGCGCTCTTCCTGGCATGTCAGTGCCCACTTCCTCGTGTCTTCACACGATGGAGACCAACAAATAGGTCAGTTGGTCTCCCCTCCCCACCCCGCCCCCTTCTCTTTTCACATACAGTCACACTGGGGTTTGGAGCTTCATGAAATTTGAGGGTCACTGGGGTCACTATATCTCTAATTCCTGAAGTGGAAAACAGAGTCATTATTTACAGATTATCTGATTGTCTATGTGGAAAGAGAAAAGAATCATTAAGTACTTTGCACTGAACAATGACGCCCAAAATTCATGTGATGAAGCTCTCTCTAGTTTCTTGCTTTACTGGACTGATTTCAACCTGCAGCACAATATCAACTAAAAGTAGTAATACCAGCATACTTATCTTTGCAGTTGTGGTGAGATATGCGCTCCATTTTATTGGCTTCGCTGTAGCTTTTTATTTTTTATTTTTTGAAGAGGTTATCTTCTGCAGGAAAGGTTTCTTCGTTATATCCAGTTTTTACGTGATGAATGATTTCCCAATATTTCATAATTTATGGGGCTGAATTCCTCTTGAATTTGTTAAATGCTTCCTGTGCATCCTCTGTGATGATCATGTTTATTTACTGATAAAAATCAAGTACCTAGAACTGCACCTAACTCATGATGGTACCTAATAAGTACTTCAATGAAACGATGTGGTGATGCATGCCTATAGGTTTAGCTACTTGGGAAGATGGCCTGAGCCCAGGGGTTCTAGACCAGCTTAGGCAACATAGCAGGACCCCATCTCAAAAAACAAACTTGAAGAAGTGAATGCATGGAAGGGCGCTTTTCTAAAATGTGATCAGGCTGGGTGTGGTGGCTCATGCCTGTAATCCCAGCAATTTGGGAGGCAGGGGTGGGCAGATCACTTGAGGTCAGGAGTTCGAGACCAGCCTGGCCAACATGGTGAAACCCCATCTCTACTAACAATACAAAAATTAGCTGGGTGTGGTGACATGCACCTGTAATCCCAGGTACTTGGGAAGCTGAAGCGGGAGAATCGCTTGAACCCGGGAGGTGGAGGTTGCATTGAGCTGAGATTGCACCACTGCACTGCATGCTGGGTGACAGAATGAGACTCTGTCAAAAATAAATAAATTAACTAAATGTGGTCTTTGTATTCATTTCTTTTCTAATGTTACATCAACCTTGTATTCCTGGATAAGCTCAACTATGACATAATGGATCATATAAAAAGACTTATTTGACTACCTTTACTAATAGTTATGGAGCTATGCTTGAATAACAGTGCAATTTTTTTTTTTGGTCCCTGAGTGATATACTGGGGCATGTTTCTACTTTTTCTAAATTCTTAATCTATAAGAATCATCTAGGCTGGGAATAGTGGCTCAGGCCTGTAATCCCAGCACTTTTGGAGGCTGAGGCAAAAGGATGCTGTGAGCCAAGGAGTTCAAACCAGCCTGGGCAAAATAGCGAGACCAGGTCTCTATTTAAAAATACTGCAAAGGCCGGGCGCGGTGGCTCAAGCCTGTAATCCCAGCACTTTGGGAGGCCAAGACGGGCGGATCACGAAGTCAGGAGATCGAGACCATCCTGGCTAACACGGTGAAACCCCGTCTCTACCAAAAACTACAAAAAACTAGCCTGGCGAGGTGGCAGGCACCTGTAGTCCCAGCAACCTGGGAGGCGGAGCTCGCAGTGAGCTGAGATCCGGCCACAGCACTCCAACCTGGGTGACAGAGCGAGACTCCATCTCAAAAAAAAAAAAATACTGAAAATATTTTCGTTTTTTTGGTTTCTTTGTTTTTGAGATGCAGTTTCACTCGTTGCCCAGGCTGGAGTGCAATGGCATGATCTCAATTCACTGCAAACTCCACCTCCCCAGTTCCAGCGATGCTTCTGCCTCACCCTCCCCAGTAGCTGGGATCACAGGCAACCTCCACCATGCCTGGCTATTTTTGTATTTTTAGTAGAGACAGAGTTTCGTCAAGTTGGCCAGGCTGGTCTCAAACTCCTGACCTCAGGTGGTCCCCATGCCTCATACTCCCAAAGTACTGGGATTACAGGCGTGAGCCACCGCGCTGGGCTAGTATTACAAAATGTTTTAAAAAGTTAAAATTCTCTCCTCTGGCTGGTCATAGTGGCTCACACTTTTAATCCTGGCACTTCGGGAAGCTCAGTCAGAAGGATTCCTTGAGGCCAGGAGTTCAAGATCAGTCTGGGCAACATAGACCCCATCTCTCCAAAAAAAAAAAAAAAAGTTATCAGGCCAGGCATAAGTGGCTCACGCCTGTAATCTCACCACTTTGGGAGGCTGAGGCAGGCAGATCACAAAGTCAAGAGATCAAGACCATCCTGGCCAACATGGTGAAACCATCTTTACTAAAAATACAAAAATTAGCTGGGCGTGGTGGTGCGCCCCTGTAATCCCAGCTACTCAGGAGGCTGAGGCAGGAGAATCTCTTGAACCCCTGAAGGGGAGGTTTCAGTGAACCTAGATCTCACCACTGCACTCCAGCCTGGCAACAGAGTGAGACTCCGTCTCAAAAAGAAAAAAAAGACAACTAGGTTGGGCATGGTGGTTCACACCTTTAATCACAGCACTTTGGGAAGTCAAGGAAGGCGGATCACCTGAGGTCAGGAGTTCCAGCGTGGGCAACGTGGTGAAACTTTGTCTCGACTAAAAATTCAAAAAATAAAATAATATTAGCCAGGTGAGTTGGCGGGCGCCTGTAATCCCAGCCATTCGGGAGGCTGAGGCAGGAGAATCGCTTGAGTCCAGGAGGTGAAGGTTGCAATGAGTTGAGATTGCACTCCAGCCTGGGCTACAAGAGCAAAACTCCATCTCATAGAAAAGAAAAAAAAGACAACTAGGGCTTGCATAAGCATTTTGAGAATATTCTAGGCATGTTTTTATATTCAAATGTGTAGCAAAAATTTATACTTTCTGTATTTTTCATTTTTGCTGGTTGTATAACTTCAGTCTCCTTTTGCATTCTGTAATGACTTTTTAATTGTTCTTTCCCTTTTCTTGTGTTAATCTTGGTAGAAAGTACCCAGGTTTGTGAGTTCTTTCAAATAATGTTTGGCTTGAAAAATCTACACTATTTCCCGCATGTTTTCTATTCCACTAATTCTGTTATTTATATAGTTACATCATCTTGATTTTC
>NW_012117265.1:3826427-3832658 GCF_000951035.1 Colobus angolensis palliatus
TGGTCTCGATCTCCTGACCTCGTGATCCGCCCGTCTCAGCCTCCCAAAGTGCTGGGATTACAGGCTTGAGCCACCACGCCCGGCCTCTTCTTTCCTTTTTATGTGAACCAGTCAGTCCTTGCTTTGACCAGTAGAAACCAGCACGACTCAGGTTTGCAAGTCCACCCTCAGGAGGCCTCTGCTAATTAAGTAGCTGCTGTTTTCAGCTAGTAATTTTGTGGCTGTTTATTACACAGTAAAGACCAACTGATACACATACCCCTTTGCCCACAAGCCAATAAACTGTGGTTCTTCAGGACACATTGGGAAATCCTCCAGAACAAGGCCCACTCGTGTTAGCAGTAAAGAATTCTGAGGCTGGCCGGGCGCCTCCCAAGACGCCCACCACCACGGTCTGGGAGCAGGAAACAGCAATCTTGCTGCAGGCTTTAGACGCTCCGGGAGCCAGACTGGATGTGGGAGCTCCAAAGGTGCAGAAGAAGGACGCCAAAAGGTTGACTTTTACTCTGTCCTGGAAATCACCCTGACTCTAGTTGTCGAGATACTTACCAGTTTTTCTGCCCTGACTGGACATGTGTAACTTTAGCCACTTACTCTGGGCGATCAACCTGATCTTCGACTCTTTCCATAGCTCATGATTCCTGTCCTAGACTGTGTACTGGAAAAAAATGTAATCCTCTTACTATAACCGTCATAACCCTAATTTAGCTCAATGGTATACAGCATGTCATGAGGATTAAGTTTTTATATCCCAGGATTTGATGTTGGAACTACGTTCACCATCCAAAAGAAAATCTTGGTCTCATGGAGCCCTCCTAAGCCAATTAGGCCTTTAACTGATCTAGGTGACCCTTTGTTGCAAAAACACCCAGACAAGGTCGATTTAACTGTTCCACCGCCATTCCTAATTTCTAAACCCCAGCTACAACGACAACATCTCCAACCCAGCCTGATGTCCATTCTAGGTGGGGTACATCACCTCCTCAATCTGACCCAGCCTAAACTAGCTCAAGATTGTTGGCTATGTCTAAAGGCCAAACCCCCCTATTATGTGGGATTAGGAGTAGAAGCCATGCTTAAAAGTGATCCTCTTTCTTGTCGTGCACGACCCTGTACCCTCACACTAGGAGATGTGTCTGGGAATGCTTCTCGTCTAATTAGCACCGGATATAACTTACCTGCTTCTCCCTTTCAGGCTACTTGTAACCAGTCCCTGCTTACTTCCTTAAGCACCTCAGTCTCCTACCAGGCACCTAACAATACCTGTCTAGCCTGCACTTCAGGTCTCACTCGCTGCATCAATAAGACTGAACCAGGACCTCTCCTGTGCCTGTTAGTTCACGTGCTTCCCCAGGTATACATGTACAGTAGGCCAGAAGGACAACTTCTCATCGCTTCCCCTGGATTACATCCCAGATTTCGCTGAGCCACCCCACTCCTTGTACCCCTCCTGGCCGGCCTTAACGTAGCCAGATCAGCCATCAGCAAGGCTGCCCTGGTTCAGGGAGGAACTAGACTAATGTCCCTGTCTCAACAGGTAGATGCTGATTTGAGCAACCTCCAGTCAGCCGTAGATATACTGCATACCCAGGTAGACTCTCTGGCTGAAGTAGTTCTTCAAAACCGCCGAGGTTTAAAGCTGCTTTTCCTCTTCCAAGGAGGTTTATGTGCAGCTCTAGGAGAAAGTTGTCGCTTCTCTGCCAATCAGTCTAGGGTCATAAAGGGTACCCTCCAAAAGGTTCGAGAAAATCTAGATAGACGCCAACAAGAATGAGAAAATAACGTTCCCTGGTATCAAAGCATGTTTAACTGGAATCCATGGCTAACTAGTCACTAGGTTAGCTGGACCCCTTCTCTTCCTGCTGTTAGGCTCACTCTTCAGGCCGTGTATATTAAACTGGTTTCTTACCTTTGTAAAGCAACGCATAGCTTCTGTCAAACTTCTGTATCTTAAAACCCAATAGTGACCCCCTTGTTATAACTGAGGAATCAATGATTTGATTCCCCAAAAGCACAAGTGGGGAATGTAATACCCAACCTTGTTTTAAAATGAATAGACTCTCCCTTAGCTGAGAAAACCGGATGGACGGACTCCATTTGACTCCTTCATTTACAAGACATCAGGGGCTCCTTACACATCCCCTTCCTCAAGGACTTAACTTGTGCAAGCTGACTCTCAAAATATCAAAGGGTGGAATTAACTGATAAGGTACCAAGGCAAGCAATGTCCGCAGTTCCCACGAATTCACTTGAGAGATAGCACCATAAAGCCCCCACGTTTCTGTCCGGCAGATGACACCCAGAGACCCCACGCCTATCACCTTGTGATGAATTTAAAGGCCCTGCACCTGGAACTGTTTGTTTTCCTGTAACCATTTGTCTTTTTAACTTTTTGGTCTGTTACACTTCTGTAAGACTGCTACAGCTAGAATCCCCCTCCCCTCTCTAAACCAAAGTATAAAAGAAAATCTAGCCCCTTCTTTGGGGCCCAGAGAATTTGGAATAAAGGACTCCTGAATTCATCTCAAAGTGTGGCGTTTTCTCTCTAACTCGCTCGGTTAAAACAATAGCTGCAGCCTCAACCTCCTGGACTCAAGCAATTCTCTCACCTTAGCCTTCTGAGTAACTGGAAATACAGGTATGTACCACCATGCCCAGCTAATTTTTTTTATTAAAAAAATTTTTTTTTTTTGTCAAGACTGTGTCTCACTACGTTGCCCAGGCTGGTCTTGAAATCCTGTTTAAGTTATGCTTCTGCATCAGCGTCCCAAAATGCTAGGATGACAAGGGTGAGTCACTGTGCCTGGCCTCTATTTCTAATGTCTAGGCAGAAACTGTTGCTGTGTTGTTGCTGTTACATGGTCTTATTACCTATTTGATACAGAGTTCAGATCGATTGTTCCTGTTCATTTTCTATTTTGGGGTTTCCCTCTATCTTTGTTGATTTTTTAAAAAATTAAATATGTCAAAGAATAAAGGGCCAAGCACAGTGGCTCACATTTGTAATCCCAAAAATGTGGGAGGCCAAGGAGGGACGATCGCCTGAGCCCAGGAGTTCGAGAGCAGCCTGGGGAACATACAGAGATCTCTTCTCTACAAAAAATATTTTTAAAAATTAGCTGGATGTGGTGGTGTACATATGTAGTCCCCGGTACTCAGACAGGAGAATTGCTTGAGCCCAGGAGGTAAATGTCAGGCCTCTGAACCCAAGCCAAGCCACCGCATCCCCTGTGACTTGCACGTATACATCCAGATGGTCTGAAGTAACTGAAGAATCACAAAAGAAGTGCAAATGCCCTGCCTCTCCTTAACTGATGACATTCCACCACAAAAGAAGTGAAAATGGCCGGTCCTTGCCTTAAGCGATGACATTACCTTGTGAAATTCCTTTTCCTGGCTCATCCTGGCTCAAAAAGCTCCTCCACTGAGCACCTTGTGACCCCCACTCCTGCCCGCTAGAGAACAACCCCCCTTTGACTGTAATTTTCCTTTATCTACCCAAATCCTATAAAATGGCCCCACCCTTATCTCCCTTGGCTGACTCTGTTTTTGGACTGAGCCTGCCTGCACCCAGGTGATTAAAAAGCTTTATTGCTCACACAAAGCCTATTTGGTGGTCCCTTCACATGGACGTGCATGACGGTAAATGCTTCAGTGAGCCATAATAACGCCACTACACTCCAGCCTGTGTGACAGAGTGAAGCCCTGTTTTTTTGTTTTGTTTTGTTTTGTTTTAAAGGAAAAAAAAGAATGTGATTTTAAACATCAGAACTGTAAGGTCCCCTGAGCTGGCCATATCATGGTCAAGCCATGGTGATATCCCCCTGCCCTGTGATAATGTACTTTGTGATAGTCCCCGCCCTTGTGCTTGTGAATGTACTTTGTAACATCCTCCCTGCCCTTGAGAATGTACTTTGTAACATCCACCCCACTGCCTGCAAAAAAAATTGCTCTTAACTCCACCACCTATCCCAAACCGAAGAGAACTCATGATAATCCCACCACCTATTGCTGTTTTGTGGGACTCAGCCCATCTGCACCCGGATGTAATACACAGACATTGTTGCTCACACATAGCCTGCTTGGTGGTATCTTTACTCAGACATGTGTAACATTTTGTGCTGAAACAGAGGAGAGCAGAACTCCTCAGGAGACCCGTCCCCTGTCCTTACACTTCCTCCATGAGGATATCCACCTATGACCTCCGGTCATCAGACCAGCCAGCCCAAGGACCGTCTCACTAATTTCGAATCAGTAAGCGGTTTTTTGCACTCAGGTAAGCGCTTTCCTTGCTCTCTACCTAACCTCTCTCGCCTCCCTTCAATTTCTCTCCTTTCAATTTCAGTTTCTCTCCCTTCCTGGTAGAGACGAAAAGGAGACACACTTTCTCCGTGCATCCAAAGACTCTGACATTGGTCACAGACTTGGGAAGACAGTCTTCCCTTGGTGTCTGATCACCGCGCAGACGCCTGCCTCGATCACTCACTCACATTCCCTTGGTAGCAGGTCAATTGTGGGGACATCTGCTTTGGCTGCTCACCCACATTAAAGTCCAGGACTCAGTCAGGGATGCCTACTGGAAGCCTGGTAGCTGCCCACATCCATTTCTCCGTGTCTCTAACTTCCTCTTTAAACTTACCTTCTCAACTATGGGAAACCTTCTGCCATCCATTCCTCCCTCTTCCCCCTTGGTCTGTGTTCTTAGAAACCTAAAACCCCTTTGACTAACACTTGACTTAAAACCTAAACGTGGCCGGGTGCGGTGGCTCAAGCCTGTAATCCCAGCACTTTGGGAGGCCGAGACGGGCGGATCACAAGGTCAGGAGATCGAGACCATCCTGGCTATCTCTACTAAAAATACAAAAAACTAGCCGGGCGAGGTGGCGGGCACCTGTAGTCCCAGCTACTCGGAGGCTGAGGCAGGAGAATGGCATAAACCCGGGAAGCGGAGCTTGCAGTGAGCTGAGATGCAGCCACTGCACTCCAGCCCGGGCGACAGAGTGAGACTCTGTCTAAAAAAAAAAAAAAAAAAAAACCTAAACGTCTTATTTTCTTCTGTAATACTGCTTGGCCCCAATACAAACTCGACAATAGTTTCAAGTGGCCAGAGAAAGGCACTTTCGATTTGTCTATCCTACAAGACCTAGATAATTTTTGTCGAAAACTGGGCAAATGGTCTGAGGTGCCTTATGTCCAGGTATTTTTTACACTTCACTCCCTCCCTAGTCTCTGCTCCCAATGCAGCTTGTCCCAGATTTTCCTTCTTTCTCTCCCATCTGCTCCTTTGGTTTCCACCCCAAGCTCAGAGTCCTCCAAATCCTACTTTTCCACTGACCCCTCTGACCACTCTCCTCCTCCCCCAACTGCTCCTTATCAGGGTAAATTGGGTCCCAATTCTTCTGCAGCCTCCACGCCCCCACCCTATAACCCTTCTCTTACCTCCCCTCTTCACACCTGGTCTGGCTTACAGTTTTGTTCTGCGACTAGCTCTTCCCAACCTTCCCAACAATTTCCTCTTAGAGAGGTAGCTGGAGCTGAAGGCATAGTCAGGGTACATGTGCCTTTTTCTCTATCAGACCTTTCCCAAATGAGCCAGCATTTAGGTAGGCTCTGTCTCATCAGACCCCACTAAATATATACAGGAATTCCAATATCTAACTCAGTCCTACAATTTAACCTGGTGTGACTTAAATGTCATCCTGACCTCTACCCTGTCCCCAAATGAACGAAAAAGAGTTTATTTTCTAGCTCGGTGCCATGCAGACAGCTGCCATCTTCATGAGCTAGACCTCCAAGAGGGCACCAGGGCAGTTGCCCGAGAGGATCCCCATGGCAATACCAGACGGACTCCCCAGGTATAGCTAGGCGAGATTACATGGTCTCCTGACTAATCGAGGGGCTCAAAAAGGCAGCATACAGCGCTGTTAATTATGACAAGCTAAAGGAAACTACCCAATGTAAAGACGAAAACCCAGCCCACTTCATGGCCCGCTTAGCAGCTACCCTTAGACGCTTTACAGCCCTAGACCCATGTGGGCCAAAAGGCTGCCTTATCCTTACTATACATTTTATCACCCAAACCACTCCTGACATTAGAAAAAAAACTCCAAAACTCCAAAAAAAACCTCCATTCTGCCGGGCGCGGTGGCTCAAGCCTGTAATTCCAGCACTTTGGGAGGCCGAGACGGGCGGATCACAAGGTCAGGAGATCGAGACCATCCTGGCTAACAC
>NW_012117265.1:3836508-3838520 GCF_000951035.1 Colobus angolensis palliatus
GTCCTGGAGCTCAAACCCAACGTTCTTTGGCTAACTCCTTCCCAGATCTCCTCGGCTTAGCAGCTGAAGACTGATGCTGCCAGATCATCTCAGAAGCCCCCTGGACCATCACGGACGCTGCACTTCAGGTAACTCTTACAGTGGAGAGTAAGTCTACCCCCTGTTTAATCGATATGGGGGCTACCCACTCCAAATTACCTTCTTTTCAAGGGCCCTTGCCCCTGTGACTTTTGTGGGTATTGACAACTAGGCTTCTAGACCCCTTAAAACTCCCCAACTCTGGTGCCAACTTGGACAATATTCTTTTCTGCACTCTTTTTTAGTTATCCCTACCTGCCCAGTTCCCTTATTAGGATGAGACATTTTAACTAAATTATCTGCTTCCCTGACTATTCCTGGACTACAGCTACACCTCATTGCTGTCCTTATGCCCAATTAAAGGCTTCTTTTTTTTATAATCTTTTTTTTTTTTTTTGAGACGGAGTCTCGCTCAGTCGCCCAGGCTGGAGTGCAGTGGCGCGATCTCGGCTCACTGCAAGCTCTGCCTCCCGGGTTCACGCCATTCTCCTGCCTCAGCCTCCCAAGTAGCTGGGACTACAAGCGCTCGCCGCCACGCTCGGCTAATTTTTTTGCATTTTTAGTAGAGACGGGGTTTCACCGTGTTAGCCAGGATGGTCTCGATCTCTTGACCTCGTGATCCGCCTGTCTCGGCCTCCCAAAGTGCTGGGATTACAGGCTTGAGCCACCGCGCCCGGCCTAAAGGCCTCTTTAATGTCTCCCTACCTTAATCCACAAGTGTGGGATACCTCTACTCCCTCCTTGGTGACTGATCAGGCACCCCTTACCATCCCATTAAAACCTAATCACCCTTACTTACCCTACTCAATGCCAGTACCCCACCCCACAACAGGCTTTAAGAGGACTAAAGCCTGTTATCACTCACCTGTTACAGCATGGCCTTTTAAAGCCTACAAATTCTCCTTACAACTCCCCTGTCCTACCTGTCCAGAAACCGGACAAATCTTACAGGTTGGTTCAGGATCTTCGCTTTATTAACCAAATTGTCTAACCTATCTATCCTGTGGTGCCAAACCCATATACTCTCCTATCCTCAATACCTCCCTCCACAACTCATTATTCTGTCCTTGACCTCAAAGATGCCTTCTTCACAATTCCTTTGCACCCCTCATACCAACCTCTTTTTGCTTTCACATGGACTGACCGTGACACCCACCAATCTCAGCAACTCACCTGGGCTGTACTGCCAGTCTGGTGAGTATCATCATTTAGTCATTATAAGCCCCCTCTTTGATTCCCCTGCTCCTCCGGGAGTCTCTCTTCCTTTCCATCCTTTCTAAGCAGCGACCCACAGGTAGAAGAAGCCTGTGGATACTCTCTTGCTGTTTGCTACCTCCCCCACTGGTAACCTGTCAAAGCACATCCCAAATAAAGCTTGTGTGCTACTGCCGCCTTGTGGTCACCTCTTTTTCCTCACTCAGCCAAGAAATCACTTGAACACCCTAAATGCTTGTATGGTTTTACTCTTTACATTTAGATCCCTAGTCCATTTGGAGTTTATTCTTGTATATGCTGTGAAGTGTGGATTTAATTTCATCTTTTCTCAGATGGCTAACCAGCTATCTTAGACCTTCCAATACAAGTGGCATTTTTTGCCCGATTTATTGGAAATGCCACTTTTTTTTTTTTTTTTCAGACGGAGTTTCACTCTTGTTGCCCTGGCTGGAGTGCAATGGCAAGCTCTCCGCTCACCGCAACCTCTGCCTCCTGGGTTCAAGCTATTCTCCTGCCTCAGCCTCCCGAGTACCTGGGATTATAGGCATGTGCCACCATGCCCGGACAATTTTGTATGTTTAGTCGAGATGGGGTTTCTCCATGTTGGTCAGGCTGGTCTCTAGCTCGTGACCTCAGGTGATCCACCCGCCTCTGTCTCCAAAAGTGCTGGAATTATAGGTGTCAGCCAACACAGCCGGCCTTTTTTTTTTTTTTTTTTT
>NW_012117265.1:3840565-3842982 GCF_000951035.1 Colobus angolensis palliatus
GGGGTTTTGCTGTGTAGCCCAGGCTTGTCTTAAACTCCTGGCCTTAAACCATCCTCCCACCTTGGCCTCCCAAAGTCCTAGGATTACAGGCATGAGCCACCATGCCCAGCCAGAAATACGTATTTGATGAAGATTAAAAAAATCAAGAGTTATAGAAAATATTATTGTATTGAAAACGTGGTTGGGCGCGGTGGCTTATGCCTCTAATCCCAGCACTTTGGGAGGCTGAGATGGTCAGATATTTTAGGTCAGGAGTTTGAGATCAGTCTGGCCCACGTGGTGAAATTGTTCTCTACTAAAAATACAAAAATTAGCTGGGTATGGTGGCGCGCACCTGTGATCCCAGCTACTCCAGAGGCTGAGGCAGGAGAATCACTTGAACCTGGGAGGCAGAGGTTGCAGTGGGCTGAGATCAGGCCACTGCACTCCAGCCTGGCCAGATCCAGTGAGATCTGTCGCAAGCAAGCAAGCAGCAAGAAAGAAAACACAATGCAATCAGCAGGTTCTAAAAAATAAGGAATGAAGAAATAAAGGCCTACAGAAAGCCTGACTGAATGAAAGAGATAGACCATGCCATTCACTGGCAGGTTTATCAATATGGAAGAATCATGGAAAGGCTCTAGGAACATGAGGAGAGACATACAAACAAGCTTTATATCTAAAAACTAAAGTAGAGGTTCCTCTTCAAAGACATTCCTTCCCATTTAATTAGAAATTAATAGTAACTTCTCTTAGAAGCAAAATTTATTGGAAGACCTGTGCTAACATTCTCAAATATCTGCTAGCCGTTATAAAGATATCAACGTACTTTATGTTCTTAGCTCCCACAATTTAGTTTAAATATTTGCCCTGGCATGCTTATACTGGTCCAAACAAGCATTAGGTCATAGCCTGTTCCTTTTCCTTATTTGAAGGTGTTTTGACCCTTCTCAGCATTCCACAAGTTACTTCCTCCTTCCTTTGTTCTCCTCTACCTTTGCCTCTTTTAAAAAGTTGTAAGTTGCTAGCCAATCAGGACAAATATAGAATGTGAGGTCCCGTTCCAGCCAACAGAAACCGGATACAGCAGTAGGGTGGAAGCATCAGGTTATAAACGACCCTGTCTCCTTTGTTTGGTGTACTCTCGTGGCAAAACTGCTGGTGAGTGTACCCTTTTTGTAGGAACTAAAAATGTCCTTGCTGAGTAAATTAAATTAATGTTCAAGTGCTATTTCTTCATGGCACCGAGGAACAAGCATTTCAAACATATATATATGTATACACACATACCATATATATGTATGCACATGTCTATACATAAATAGAGACAGGGTCTTGCTACTTTGCCCAGGCTGGTCTCAAACTCTTGGACTTGTAGAAAATGAAATAGTGGTTCCTCTTCAAAGGGACTTTCCTTCCAGTCTGAAAATAAATAGTAATCCCTCTTAGAAGCCAAATTTGGCCGGGCGCGGTGGCTCAAGCCTGTAATCCCAGCACTTTGGGAGGCCGAGACGGGCGGATCACGAGGTCAGGAGATCGAGACCATCCTGGCTAACACGGTGAAACCCCGTCTCTACGAAAAACTACAAAAAAAACTAGCCGGGCGAGGTGGCGGCGCCTGTAGTCCCAGCCACTGGGGAGGCTGAGGCAGGAGAATGGCGTGAACCCGGGAGGCGGAGCTTGCAGTGAGCTGAGATCCGGCCACAGCACTCCAGCCTGGGTGACAGAGCAAGACTCCGTCTCAAAAAAAAAAAAAAAAAAAAAGCCAAATTTTCTGAAAGATCTGTGGTAATATTCTTAAATTCTACCAGCTGTAATAAAGAAATCAATATACTCTGTGTTCTTAGCTCCCACATTTTAGCCTAGATATTTGCCCGGGCATGCCTGAACTGGTCCAAGCAAGCATTAGGTCATGGCCTATTCCTTTCTCTATTTAGAAGTTTATTTGCCTCTCTCAACAGTCCACAAGTTACTTCCTCTCTTCCTTTGTTCTCTTCTGCCTTTGCCTCTTGTTGGAAGTTCTAAGTTGCTAGCAAATCCAGTCAAGTATTGAAGGAGAGGTCCTGTTCCGGCCAGTGGAAGACGGACACAGCAGTAGGGTGGACACGTCAAGTTTAAATAACCCTGTCTCTTTTGTTAGTGTGTGCTCTTGGTGGCAAAACTGCTAGCCAGTGGCACCCATTCTGCAGAAAGTAAACTAGCCTTGCTGAGATCCTTTGTCTCAGTGTTGATTTTGCCACACTAAGCACCAGTTCCCAGCAGGCTCAAGCTATGTACCTGCCTTAGTCTCCCAAAGTGTAGGAATTACAGGTGTGAGCCACCACGCTGTCCGAGAAAAACTTTAGAGGAGCATCCCCTGGGATGCGTCCAATCCCTCATCCCTGCCCTTCCAGCCTGACCAGCCGCCTGAACCGCCTGCTAGGCCGGGTCCCACTTCT
>NW_012117265.1:3843777-3847618 GCF_000951035.1 Colobus angolensis palliatus
CCTCTGCAACCTTTGCCTCCTGGGTCAAGCAGTTCTCCTGCCTCAGCCTTCCGAGTACCTGGGATTACAGGCAAGTGCCACCACGCCTGGCTACTTTTTGTATATTTAGTAGAGACGGTTTTGCCATGTTGGCCAGTCTGGTCTTGAACTCCTGACCTTAGGTGATCTGTCTGTGACGGTCCCCCATAGTGCTGGGATTATAGGTATGAGTCACCGCACCTGGCCAACTTTTGAAAATTTTAAATTCTGTTCTTCAGTTATCTTAGGTACATAATGAAGTTAATAACACACATGGCTGGTGACTACTGAATTGTTCTGCGCAGGTCTGGACTGTCTTCTGGTCATACTGGGGGGTAACAGCATCCACAGGAGATCAGGCTGTAGGGACAAATATCAGACCAATTACTAGGGTTGTTTGAATGTAGGTTTTTTTCAGTATTAAATAGAAGTAATGGGCCAGGCATGGTGGCTCATGCTTATTATCCCAGTATTTTGGGAGGCCAAGTCAGGAGGATTGTTTGAGCCCAGGAGTTTGAGACCAGCCTGGGCAACCTGGTGAAACCGTCTCTACTAAACAAAAAAGTAGCCGGACCCAGTGGTGTGCACCTGTTGTCCCAGCTACTTAGGGGGCTGAAGTGGGAGAATCACGTAAGGCCGGGAGTTCGAGACCAGCCTGGCCAACATGGCGAAACCCTGTCTCTACTAAAAATGCAAAAATTGGCCAGGCATCCTGGTGCATACCTGTAATCCCAGCTACTCAGGAGGCTGAGGCCTGATAATCGCTTGAACCTGGGAGGCAGAGGTAGCAGTAAGTCGAGATCGCGCCACTGCATTCCAGCCTGGGCAACAGAGTGAGACTTTGTCTCAAAATAATAATAATAATAATAATAATAAGTGATGATGCCTACCTGTGGTCCTAGCTATTCAGGAGGCTGAGGTGGGAGGATCACTCGAGCCCCGGAGGTCTAGGCTACAGAGAGTCATGTTGGTGCCATAGCACTTCAACCTGGGCAACAGAGTAAGACCCTGTCTCGACAGAAAGATAGATAGATAGACAGACAGACAGATAGATAGATAGATGTAATGATAGCTATTGGGAAGGATGGTTGTAATTAAGTTAGCATGTATATATAAAGCTACTAGAGCTACTTCTGGCATTAGCAATCCCCAGTAAATGTCAGTTCTGTCATTAATACTTTTGTTACTGAGTGATGATACTGAATGGGCAATTTTTGGTGGCCTTCACATCTGTCACCTGCAGAGGCAGAACTCAGGCATAATGTTTGATGACTGATGTTTCATGCTTGCTGTTTGATGATTGATATGAACAGGATCGCAAATAACCCTGTAAAAAGAGGAATGGAGATTGCCTCTATCCACCTAGATTCATAAGCTGCCCTGAGGTGATCTTGGCATTAAGGAAGGGATGCACATCACACCATCAGCTTCAGAGAATGGCAGTCATTGATTTGTCCCGTGGTAAGTCCTTGTTGATGCTCTTTTTCAGAGATTCTGCTTTAGGTCACCCTGCACACCACAAGAGTCCAGTGAGCTGGGCCTGAGCAGGCATGCAGCTGATTGTTTTAGGAGGAATTGAAGTGAACCACAACAGAATGCTGTTTATTTGTTTGTTTGTTTATTTTTGAGACAGAATCTTGTTCCGTCACCCAGGCTGGAGTGCAGTGGTGCAATCTTAGCTCACTGCAACCTCCGCCTCCCGGGTTCAAGTGATTCTCTTGCCTCAGCCTCTCAAGTAGCTGGGACCACAAGCACATACCACCAGGCCTGGCTAATTTTTGTTTGTTTGTTTTTGTTTTTGAGATGGAGTCTCACTGTCTCCCAGGCTGGAGTGCAGTGCTGTGATCTGGACTCACTGCAACCTCTGCCTCCTGGGTTCAAGCAATTACCTGCCTCCAGCCTCCTATAATGTTTGTATTTTTAGTAGAGACGGGGTTTCATCATATGGGCCAGTCTGGTGTTAAATTCCTGACCTCAAGTGATTTGCCCACCTTGGCCTCCCAAAGTGTTGGGATTACAGGCATGAGCCACTGTTCCCAGCCAGAAGGCGGTTTTAGAATTCAGCCCTGGTTTGTGTACCTTAGGAAATGCTACATAAGCTTCATGAGTGTTACTACTATGGGCAGATAGAGAGTCACATTTTTCTGGGTGTAAGTTTCCTTGTAAAATGAAACTATTACCCTTTACCCAACAGGCAGCTCGGCCCACATCTGCTTTTCTGGGTCTAGGTGACACAGGACTACTATGGCATTTCGTGGCAGTGTTGTGTGTGTGCTGTTTTCTCGAGTGTACAGGAATATATGGGAATTTCAAGCTAGGATGGAATGACTTCTAGGCATGAGAATGTGGGAAGGATGGGCAGCTCTGGCTTCTCATACTTTCTTACTTTTCCACTAGGGTTTTTTTCCAGGGAACCAATCTGCCCTTTTGAAGAAAAGACAAAGGTGGAAGGGATGGTGGAGGACTACCTGGCAGGTGGTTATCCGGTAAGCAGAAAATGTGCTGTTGTACAAAATGACATACTTACATCCAATAGGTAGGCACATTTCCGTCTAGACAGACTTATCTCCAGAGTTTTCTTAGAGCAAATGAAGCCTTACTCAAGGACTGAGTCCCCAGATGAATTTCCGCAGGGAATGAAGTCTCCTATATGTAGAGTGTTAAGTTGCAAATCATCTCAATATCTCAGTAATTACTAATTAAGCTTGACTTTCTTGGTGCTAACTGAATGTTTCTTATATTGCTGGGTTCTGTGACAGATGATAAGACAGATGAAAGTGTCCTTTTATCAAATAATTTATTTACTCATCAGCATTTATCAGGTATCTGCAGTGTGCTCAGGAGTGTGCTACATAGGGACCAATGGGACAGGAAGAGCTTCTAGCCTGGTTGTGCTGAGATAAAATGTAAGCAGTGTGCAGTGGCTCATGCCTGTAATTCCAGCTACTCAGGAGACAGAGGTGAGAGGGACCACTTCAGCCCAGGAGATGGAAGCTGCAGTAAGCAGCAATTGTGCCTGGGTGACACAGTGGGACCTGTGTTTATATATAAATAAATAAACAGATTGAATAGATAGATAGATAGATGCTAGATAGATAAAAATTCACGTTTAGGAAGTACTGTTCTAATAAAAATAAAATTTAAAATTTAAAAATGCAAATATTAAAAAATTAAAAATAAATAGATCAGGAAAAAAAGATTTAAAAAAAAATTTTAAAGTGCTATTTAAGGCATATGCCTGTCAGAAGTCACCCTTGAGTGTTTAGACACAAGAGCTCCTGAGACATTAAACCCTGGAGTAGATCATGGGAGACCTGAGAACCACGTATAAGTGAGTATAAGGTTCCCCTTCATCATTCTCCGGTAAACATTGGTGGAAGTGTTCATTGGCTCAAACCAGCATGTGTATGATGACATAGGATTCAGTGACGTTTGATGATGTGGCTGTGGACTTCACCCCGGAGGAGTGGGCTTTACTGGACACAACTGAGAAATACCTTTACAGAGATGTGATGCTGGAGAACTACATGAACCTGGCCTCCGTGGGTAAGAGTAACATCACTTTGCTTGGCATGGTGGCCTGCGCCTGTAGTCCCAGATACTTGGAAGGCTGAGGTGGGAGAATCATTGGAGCCTGGGAGTTGGATACTAGCATGGGCAGCATTATGTGACCTCGTCTCTTACAAGAAAAAAATTCTAGACCGGGTGCAGTGGCTCACGTCTAATCCCAACACTTTGGGATGCTGAGGTGGGCGGATCATGAGGTCAGGAGATGGAGACCATCCTGGCTAACACTGTGAAACCCCATCTCTACTAAAAAAAA
>NW_012117265.1:3848053-3848432 GCF_000951035.1 Colobus angolensis palliatus
TGGGGAGGCTGAGACAGGAGAATTGCTTGAACCAGGAGGCAGAAGTTGCAGTGAGCTGAGATTGCACCACTGCACTCCAGCCGGGGCGACACAGTGCTACTTCATCTAAAAAAATAAATTAATTAAAAATAAAAACACTAGCATCATTTCTTGTAGCCTGTTATAGAGCAGATGTATGTTACATGTTTGCTTGTCAATTCTGAATACAATGGGGAATAACAGAGACAGTCCCAAGTAACAGTCCCTGCTGTAGTATTTTTTTTTTTTTTTTTTTTTTTGAGACGGAGTGAGGCTCCATCTCAAAAAAAAAGAAAAGAAAATACTGAGCTCTGGGGCATGCTGGACAGTGAGAAGTGCCACAGGGCTAGAAAAAACCACC
>NW_012117265.1:3848532-3854726 GCF_000951035.1 Colobus angolensis palliatus
AGCCAGGATGGTCTCGATCTCCTGACCTCGTGATCCGCCCGTCTCGGCCTCCCAAAGTGCTGGGATTACAGGCTTGAGCCACCGCGCCCGGCCACTGTAGTATGTTTTAATTTACTGTGGTAATCCTGGAAGCATCATCAACAGCATCAGCTTCGTGCTGTAAGAAATATACATCTTCCTTCCTATTCTTTTTTTTTTTTTCCCGAGACGAAGTCTCGCTCTTGTGCCCCAGGCTGGAGTGCAGTGGCACGATCTCGGCTCACTGCAACCTCCAACTCACAAGTTCAAGCGATTCTCCTGCCTCAGCCTCCTGAGTAGCTGGGATTACAGGTGACTACCACCATGTCCGGCTAATTTTTGTATTTTTAGTAGAGATGGGGTTTCACCATGTTGGCCAGGCTGGTCTCGAACTCCTGACCTCAGTGATCCGCCCACCTTGGCCTCCCAAAGTGCTGAGATTACATGCGTGAGCCACGGCATCCGGCCTCCTTCACCTATTTGATTTAGTAAATTGGAAACTCCAGGGTTGGGGCCCAGTCATCTGTGTTTTCAGAATCAATGAAGATGAATCTAATATACTATCATGTTTGAGATCCAGTGGCAGAGTTGTTTACCCATGAGTTGTTTACCTATCTTTTTGTTGTACTTTATTTCTGCTGGTTTTTTTTTTTTTTTTTTTTTTTTGAGACAGAGTCTCACTCCGTCGCCCAGGCTGGAGTATAATGGTGCCATTTTGGCTCACTGCAACTTCAGCTTCCCAAGTAGCTGGGATGAGACACACCTGCCACTATGCCCAGTTAATTTTTTTTATTTTTATTTTTTATATTTTTAGTAGAGATGGGATTTTTGCCACGTTGGCTAGCCCCAGTCTTGAACTCCTGACCTCAGGTGATCCACCCGCCTCGGCCTCCCAGAATGCTGGGATTACAAGTGTGAGCCACTGCACCCAGCCTGCCTACTTTATTTATTTATTTTTTGGTGACAGGGTCTTGCTCTGTTGCCCAGACTGGAGTGCAGTGGTGCAATCTCTGCTCACCGCAACCTCCGCCCTCCCAGGTTCAAGCGATTCTCCTGCCTCAGCCTCCCGAGTAGCTGGGATTACAGGCAAGTGCCACTGTGCCCAGCTAATTTTTGTATTTTTAGTAGAGAAGGGGTTTCACCATGTTGGCCAGGCTGGTCTTAAACTCCTGGCTTCAGGCAATCCACCCACCTCAGCCTCCCAAAGTGTTAGGATTACAGGCATGAGCCACTGTGCCCAGCCTACTTTATTTCTTACTGAAATAAAAGTTTTAGTGCTTTACAAGTGTGTACATCAGTCTGAATTTTGGGTTTAATGGGTCAGATATAACCAATCTTTTTTGGGCACAGAAATGGAGGTCTTAGCTTTTTTATCTCTTTTGTAATAATTACATTGCTTTTATTAGAAATATGTCTCCTGGCCAGGTGTGGTGGCTCATGCCTGTAATCCCAGCACTTTGGGAGGCTGAGGTGGGTGGATTGCCTGAAGCCAGGAGTTTGAGACCAGCCTGTCCTACATGGTGAAACCCCATCTCTACTAAAAATACAAAAAATTAGCCAGACGTGGTGGCACACACCTGTAGTCCCAGCTAGTCAAGAGGCTGAGTCAGGAGAATCGCTTCAAAATGGGAGACAGAGGTTGCATTGAGCCAACATTGTGCCACTGCACTCCAGCATGGGTGACGGAACGAGACTCCATCTCAAAAAAAAAAAAAAGGAGATTTTTAAAGATGCACTTTGCCTCAGAAGATTTAAGCAATTTTTCTCCGAGTTTTGGATATCTTTGAGTTTTATTTTCCGTTTTGTCAAACATTCCTATGATCTAATGAAACTACGTGTTCTGTTTCTTTATTAACTTTATCATTTTGATATATGTTCTTTATCTAGATCTTTCCTACTTTCCTTTCCTGAAGATATTCTCTTCGTGTTTTCCATCAGCTTTAATTTTCTTTTCTTTTCTGAAGTCTCCCTGTGTTGCCCAGGGTGGAGTGCAATGGCACCGTCTCGGCTCAGTGCAGCCTCTGCCTCCCGGGTTCAAGCGATTGTCCTGCCTCAGCCTCACCAGTAGCTGGGATGACAGGCATGCACCACCATGTGCGGCTAATTTTGTATTTTTAGTAGAGATGGGATTTCTCCAGGTTGGTCAGGCTGGTCTTGAACTCCTGATCTCAAGTTATCCACCTGCCTCAGCCTCCCAAAATGCTGGGATTACAGGTGTGAGCCACCGCTCCCGGCAGTTTTAATTTTCACAGAAGTAGTTTATAATAAACTATCTAACACATCAGTTGTGTAATAAACCCCACATCATTATAGCCTGATTTGTGACATACCAAAATCCTCTAGCTTCTCTGGCTTTTATTTTATTGCTATCTTTAATTTGAAAACAAGTAAAAATGACTCATTTTAAACTAACATTTCTTCTCTAAAGGCTTACGTTTCTTTTTCTGCTTAACTTCAGAGTGGGAAATACAACCTAGAATCAAACGGTCATCACTTCAGCAGGGTTTTTTGAAGAATCCAGTATTCAGTGGGATACAAATGGTAAGATTCATGAGGGATATTTCTTAATTTCCTCTCTTAGAAAAGATTGAGAATTCCATTCTAGAATATCAGTGCAGTCAGAGGTGTGGCTTACATCTGTAATCCCAGCTACTTGGGAGGCTTAAGTGGGAGGATCATTTGAGCCCAAGAGTTCAAGGCCAGCCTAGGCAGTATAGCAAGATTCCAGCTCTGATTTTAAAAAGAGGGTGAATGTGGTGGCTCACACCTGTAATCCCAACATTTTGGGAGACTGAGGTGGGTGGATCAGTTGAGGTTAGGAGTTTGAGACCAGGCTGGCCAACATGGTGATACTCCGTCTCTACTGAAAATACAAAATTAGCTGAGTGTGGTGGTGGGCATCTGTCATACCAGTTACTTAGGATGCTGAGGCTGGAGAATGGCATGAACACAGAGGCAGAGGTTGCAATGAACTGAGATTGCACCACTGCATTCCAGCCTGGGCGACTGAGTGAGACTGTCTCAGAAATGAAGTAAAACTGAGTCTGTAGTCCCATCACTTTGGGAGGCCTAGGCAGGTGGATCACTTGAGGTCAGCACTTTGAGACCAGCCTGGCCAATGTAGTGAAACTCTTATCTCTACTAAAAATACAAAGGTAGCCAGGCATGGTGGCAGACACCGATAATCCCAGTTACATGAGAGGCTGAGGCAGAATTGCTTAAACCCAGGAGGTGGAGGTTGCAGTGAAAAAGAAACAGCACAAATGAGAGATACTTGAGAGAATTAGAGAAGTAGCCTGTACCGTTGAGGAAGCAGGGTCTCTGGAGAGAGAGTTTGAATGTGGTGAATTTTGTGATGTTTCATTCCTGTATAACCTGTCACTTCAAAATACCCACAAGTACACATTCGCACATAAGTAACTAGACATTGAAGATTTAAACAGTTTCATGAAAATCTACACTATTTGGTTGGGTGCAACGGCTGACACCTATGATCCCAGCACTTTGGGAAGCTGAGGCAGGTGAATCGTTTGAGCCTAGAAGTTCAAGACCAGCCTGGACAACGGAGACCCTGTCTCTACAAGGAATAAAAAATTAGCCGGGTGTGTTGGCATGCGCCTGTCATCCAAGTTCCTGGGGCGACTGAGGCAGGATGACGGTTTCAGCCTGGGAGATTAAGGCTGCAGTGAGCTGTGATTGTGCCATGGTACCCAGCCTGGGTGACAGAGTGAGACCTTGTCTCAAACCACCCCCCACAATAAAAAAAGAACTACAGTTTTTTTGTTTGTTTGTTTGTTTTTTAAAAATTAGAGCCAGTGGCATAGAATTCTAGCCAAAGTTCCCATCATTCAATCTGGGAGAAATCAGAAAGTCAGGAAATAAAAACAAGGGAGAAAAATTGTAAAAATTATAATTATCAAAGTAGGCAGACATGGTAACTCATGGCTGTAATCCCAGCACTTTGGGAGGCTGAGGCAGAGGGGTTTTGTGAAGAGTTTGAGATCAGCCTAGGCTACATAGCAAGACTCTGTCTCTATACTGATAAATTGAGGCTGGGTGTAGTGGCTCATGCCTGTAATCCCAGCAATTTGGGAAGTCGAGGCAGGCAGATCACGGGGTCAGGAGTTCAAGACCAGCCTGGCCAACATGGTGAAACCCAGTCTCTACTAAAAATTCCAAAACTAGCTGAGTGTGGCTGCATGTGCCTGTAATCCCAGCTACATTCGAGGCTGAGGCACGACAATCACTTGAGCCCAGGAGGTGGAGGTTACAGTGAGCCGAAATCTCGCCACTTGCACTCCAGCCAAAGTGAGACTCCATCTCAAAAATAAATAAACTGAGGTGGGGCGTGGTGGCCATGCCTGTAATCTCAGCACTTTGGGAGGCCGAGGCAGGCCAATCACCTGAGCTCAGGAGTTTGAGACCAGCCTGGGTAACTTGGCAAAACCCTGTCTCTACAAAACAGAAAAATTAGCCAGGTGCAGTGGTGGGCATCTGTATTCCTAGCTACTTGGGAGGCTGAGACAGGAGAATCACTTGAGCATGGGAAGTGGAGGTTGCAGTTTGCTGTGAGTGTGCCACTGCACTCCAGACTGGGAGACAGAACAAGACTTTCTCTCAAAAAAAAAAAAAAGTAAATAAACATTAAGAAGTAAAATAATAATTGTCATTAAAATAATGTTTCTGTGTTCAGATGGGTGAAATCTCTTTAATATGTCTGAAAATGTTTTAAAACCTTTATCCCGTCATCAACAGACAAGAGGCTACAGTGGATGGAAACTCTGTGACTGTAAGAATTGTGGAGAGGTCTTCAGTGAACAGTTTTGCCTTAAGACATACATGAGAGCTCAGAATGGAGGGAACACTTCTGAGGGTAATTGTTATGGAAAAGGCGTCCTCAGTGTGCACAAGGAAGCCTCTGTTGGACAGGAACTTTCCAAATTTAATCCATGTGGAAAAGTCTTCACTCTAACGTCAGGCCTTGCTGTACATCTTGAAGTTCTCAATGCAAGACAACCCTACAAATGTAAGGAATGTGGAAAAGGCTTTAAGTATTTTGCGAGCCTTGATAATCACATGGGAATCCACACTGATGAGAAACTCTGTGAATTTCAGGAATGTGAGAGAGCTATCACACCTTCCTCACACCTAAAGCAATGTGTAGCAGTTCATACAGGAAATAAATCCAAAAAGACTAAGAAATATGGGAAATCCTTCACTGGTTTTTCTCAACTTTATGCACATGTGAAAACTCATAAAGGAGAGAAGTCCTTTGAATGCAAAGAATGTGGAAGATCCTTTAGAAATTCCTCATGCCTTAATGATCACATTCAGATTCACACTGGAATAAAACCACACAAGTGTACATACTGTGGGAAAGCCTTCACTAGATCAACTCAACTTACTGAACATGTAAGAACTCACACAGGAATAAAACCCTATGAATGTAAGGAATGTGGCCAAGCCTTCGCTCAGTACTCGGGCCTTTCTATACACGTACGAAGTCACAGTGGAGAGAAGCCCTATCAGTGTGAGGAATGTGGGAAAGCCTTCACTACATCCACAAGCCTTACTCAACATACAAGAATCCACACAGGAGAGAAGCCTTATGAATGTGTTGAATGTGGGAAGACCTTCATTACTTCTTCCCGTCGTAGTAAACATTTGAAAACTCACAGTGGAGAAAAGCCCTTTGTATGCAAGATATGTGGGAAAGCATTTCTGTATTCCTCACGCCTTAATGTTCACCTGCGAACTCATACTGGGGAGAAACCCTTCGTATGTAAAGAATGTGGGAAAGCATTTGCTGTTTCCTCACGCCTAAGTAGACATGAAAAAATTCACGCTGGGGAGAAACCCTATGAAAGTAAGGGTATGAGTGTTACCATTTAGACCATCAGTTGCCATCTTTAATTATTGGCAATGACACCAGAGATCAGATTTGTCCTAAATGCCTTGCGGAGGTTGTAATGGCTCATGGATTGGCTTTGGATGCCATCCTGAAGGTCTGAAATTAAACCTACAGGTTCTGAATACAACTTCATGGTTGCCTGAGTCTGGGCATCTGTGAAGAAGGGTCATGGATGGTGAGGTCAGTACTGAAGCCTGCCTCACCTTGGTGATTAGATTCCTAAGATCATAGCATTAACAAGTTCTGTATGAGATACATCATGCAG
>NW_012117265.1:3855441-3857723 GCF_000951035.1 Colobus angolensis palliatus
TGAATCCCACTCATGATCTCTTCATCAAATAATTGTTCAGCCACACTTTCAGGATTCTCTTCAGCACAAGTTTTGTAATTTTTGCAGTATGGATAGGCTGAGAATTTTCCAAATCTCCAGGTTCTGGTTCTTTTTTCCTTAACAGTTGCTTCTGCAATTCAAGTCTCCTCTTTGGATTTCCCTGTAAGCAGTCAGGAAGAATGAAGCTTCGTGTGTCTTTTAACACTTTAATTACAGATGTTAGTGATAAATACCTAATTTTGTCTCTCTCAAGCTCTACCTTGCACAAAATGCTAGAATACAGTTCTGCCAAGTTCTTCACCACTTCATATCAAGGGTTGTCTTATTTCCCAATAGCATGTTCCTCATTCCCCAATGACACCTCACCAGAATCACCCTTGCCAACCTTATTTCCAGTTTGCACATCACAGTTTTTCCAGCCACTACTCATTTGTCACTTTCAAAGCTGCTTTACATTTTTAGTTTTGTTGTTTCTTTGTTTTTAATCTACCTTAATGAGCTCAGGCCACCATAACAAAATACCACAGACCAAATGGCTTACAAATTCATTTAATTGTAAATAAATCAGGTTAAAAACATTACATTCTGCCTGGCGCGGTGGCTCAAGCCTGTAATCCCAGCACTTTGGGAGGCTGAGATGGGTGGATCATGAGGTCAGGAGATCGAGACCATCCTGGCTAACACAGTGAAACCCCATCTCTACTACAAAATACAAAAAAAAACTAGTTGGGTGAGGTGGCGGTTGCCTGTAGTCCCAGCTACTCCTGCTGAGGCAGGAGAATGGTGTAAACCCAGGAGGTGGAGCTTGCGGTGAGCTGAGATCGGCCACTGCACTCCAGCCTGGGTGACAGAGCAAGACTCTGTCTAAAAAAAAAAAAAAAAAATTCTCACATCTCTCAAGGCTGGAAGTCTGAGATCAGAGTGCCAGCATGGTCAGCTTCTGGTGAGAGCGCTCTTCCTGGTATGTAAATGCCTACTTCCTCATGTCTTCACAGGATGAAAACCAGCAAATAGGTCTCTTTCTTTCTCCTCTCTCCTTCCTCCTCTGTCCTCTCTCCCCACCATCTCTCTCTCCCCCTCCCTTCCCCACCCATCTCTCGACATCATTTCATGATACTTCCTAAAGACTCTATTTTCACATACAGTCACATTGGGATTTGAAGCTTTAACATAGGAATTTTCGGGGTTATCATTCAGTCCAAAGTACTTGGTATGATTCTTTTCTGTTTCCACATAGATAATCACATAATCTGTAAATAACGACTCTTATTTTTCCACTTTAGTCGTTAGGTTATACATATATATTTTATTCCTTGGTTTACTGGACTCATTTCAACCTCCAGCACAACACCAACTAAAAGTAGTAATACCAGCATAATTGTCTGCAGTTCTGCTGAGATATGTGCTCTATTTTATTGGCTTGGCTGTAGGTTTTTATCTTATTTTTTGAAGAGGCTCTTACAGGAAAAGTTTCTTTTTATATCCAGTTTTTACATGATGAATGATTTCCCAATATTTCATAATTTATGGGGCTGAATTCCTCTTGAATTTATTAACTGCTTCCTGTGCATCCTCTGTGATGATGTTTATTTACTAATACTCAAGTACCTAGAACTGTACCTGGTCCATGATGGTACGTAATAAATACTTCAATGAAATGATGTGGTGATGCATGCCTGTAGTTCTAGCTACTTGGGAGGATGGCCTGAACCCAGGGGTTCTAGACCAGCTTAGGCAACATAACAAGACCCCATCTCAAAAAAAAAAACAAAAACGAAAACAACAAAACAAAACAAAAAAACTTGAACGAGTGAATGCATGGAAGGACTTGTTTCTAAAATAAATGCGGTCAGGTTGGGTGTGGTGGCTCATACCTGTAATCCCAGCACTTTGGGAGGCAGGGATGGGTGGATCACTTGAGGTCAGGAGTTGGAGACCAGCCTGGCTAACATGGTGAAACCCCATCTCTACTAAAAATACAGAAATTAGCTGGGTGTGGTTGTGTGCACCTGTAATTCCAGCTACTCGCGGGGCTGAAGCAGGAGAATCGCTTGAACCTGAGAGGTGCAGGTTGCATTGAGTGTAGATTGCACCACTACACTCCAGTCTTGGTGACAGAGTGAGACTCCATCAAAAGTAAAATAAATGTGATTTTTGTATTTATTTCTAGTTTCTAGTATTTATTTCTAGTGTTACATCAACCTTGCATTCCTGAATAAGCTCAACTGAGACATAATGGATCATTTTAAAAGACTGTTTGA
>NW_012117265.1:3858948-3860184 GCF_000951035.1 Colobus angolensis palliatus
ATGGTCTCGATCTCCTGACCTCGTGATCCACCCGTCTCGGCCTCCCAAAGTGCTGGGATTACAGGCTTGAGCCACCGCACCCGGCCAATTTTTTGTATGTTTAGTAGAGACGGGGTTTCACAGTGTTAGCCAGGATGGTCTCAATCTCCTGACCTTGTCATCTGCCCGCCTCGGCCTCCCAAAGTGCTGGGATTATAGGCGTGAGCCACCACGCCCGGCTTTTGTTTTGTTTTGTTTTGAGACGGAGTCTGGCTCTGTGCCCAGGCTGGAGTGCAATGGCATTATCTCGGCTCGCTGCAACCTCCACCTCCCGGGTTCAAGCGATTCTCCTGCCTCAGCCTCCGAGGAGCTGGGACTACAGGCACCCACCACCACTCCCAGCTAATTTTTGTATTTTTGGTAGAGACGGGGTTTCACCATTTTGGCCAGGATGGTTTCAATCTCTTGACCTCGTGATCTGCCCTCCTCGGCCTCCCAAAGTGCTGGAATTACGGGTGTGAGCCACTATGCCCGGCCCTGAGTGATATTTATATGTAGATTATGACTGTCATATACTGTACTGGGGCATGTTCCTACTTTTTCTAAATTCTTAATTTATCTCTATGCTATAAGATTCTAGACCGGGAATAGTGGCTCAGGCCTGTAATCCCAGCACTTTGGAAAGCTTAGGCAAAAAGATCACTTGCGCCCAGGAGTTCAAGACCACCCTGGGCAACATGTTGAGATCACATCTCTATTTAAAAATACTACAGGCTGGGCACGCTGGCTCACGCCTGTAATCCCAGCACTTTGGGAGTTGGGGTGGGCTGATTAAGAGGTCAGGAGTTCGAGACCAGCCTCACCAACATGGTGAAAGTGCATCTCTACTAAAAATACAAAAATTAGCCAGGCATGGTGGCGCGCGCCTGTAATACAGCTACTTGGGAGGCTGAGGAAGAAGAATTGCCTGAACCCAAGAGGCAGAGGTTGCAGTGAGTTGAGATTGTGCCATTGCACTCCAGCTCTGGGCGACACAGCAAGGTTCCATCTCGGAAAAAAACTACAAAAAATTTTAAAAAATAATAAAAGTTAAAGTAACATGAGGCCAGGCGCGGTGGCTCAAGCCTGTAATCCCAGCACTTTGGGAGGCCTAGACAGGCGGATCACAAGGTCAGGAGATCGAGACCATCCTGGCTAACACGGTGAAACCCCGTCTCTACTAAAAAATACAAAAAACTAGCCAGGCGAGGTGGCGGG
>NW_012117265.1:3866682-3867814 GCF_000951035.1 Colobus angolensis palliatus
CTCTCCTCTCCTCTTACTCTATCACCCAGGCTGAGTGCGGCGTTGCAGACACAGCTCACTGACCTCCTGGGCTCAAGCAATCTTCCCACCTCAGCCTCCTGAGTAGCTGGGAGTACAGGGATGTTCTACCACACCCAGCTAATTTTTAAATTTTTTGTAGAGGTGGTCGCTTGCTATGTTGGCCAGGCTGCTCTCAAACTCCTGGGCTCAAGCAATCCTGCCTCACCCTGTCAAAGTGCTGAGATTCCAGGCGTAAGCCACTTCACCAAGCCACTACTATTATACTTAGTGCATTTGTTTTTTGTTGTTGTTGTTTATTTTTTGGTTTTTGGTGTTTTTGTTTTTGAGATAGAGTCTCACTGTGTTGCCAGGCTGGAATACAGTGGTGCGGTCTCGGCTCACTGCAACCTCTGCATCCCGGGTTCAAGCAATTCTCCTGCCTCAGCCTCCTGAGTAGCTGGGACTATAGGCGTGTGACACCACTCCCAGCTAATTTTTGTATTTTTTGTAGAGACAATGTTTCATCATGTTGGCCAGGATGGTCTCAATCTCTTGACCTCACGATCAGCCCGCCTCAGCCTCCCAAAGTGCTGGGATTACAGGCGTGAGCTACCGTGCCCAGCCTACTTAGTGCATTTGTAGCAATATTCACTACTGATAAGATTCTGCAGTTTTTTAATGATTGTACTGTTTTTATCAGTGATAAAAACAAGATATACATATATCTTGTACTGGCATCATAAAAAGCTTTAGCAAGATTTGCTTCATTTTTAATACTCTGAAAGGATTTATGGAGAATTAGGACCAACTGGATCTTGAAAATTTCATGTAATGTAAAAATGTCTGGCTGGGCATGGTGGCTCAGGCTTGTAATCTCAGCACTTTGGGAGGCCGAGAAGAGAGGATCACTCTAGCTCAGGAGTTTGAGAACAGCCTAGGCAATGGAGTGAGATACCATCTCTACTAAAAAAACAAACAAACAAACAAAAAAACAAAAAAACAACGAGTTTAGCTGCTGTGTTCCTTCCATCCCAACTACTTAGTACACTGAGGCAGGGCGTTTACTTGAGGCCAGGCGTTCAAGGCAATAGTGTACAACTATTACATACCACTTTTTTTTTTTTGAGACGGA
>NW_012117265.1:3877721-3878760 GCF_000951035.1 Colobus angolensis palliatus
GTAGAGACAGGGTTTCATCATGTTGGTCAGGCTGGTCTCAAACTCCTGACCTCAGGTGATCTGCCTGCCTCAGCCTCCCAAAGTGCTGGGATTTCAGGTGTGAGCTACCATGCCTGGCCTAAGGGATACATTTTTTAAAGTTAATTAAGTTATTTATTGATGAATGACAGAGTCTCCCTCTGTCATCCAGGCTGGAGTGCAGTGGCACGATCTCAGCTCACTGCAACCTGCAGCTCCAGAGCTCAAGCGATTCTCCTGCCTTAGCCTCTCAAGTAGCTTGGATTACATGCATCTGCTACCATGCTGGGCTAATTTTTGTATTTTTAGTAGAGATGGGGTGTTGCCATGTTGGCTAGGCTGGTCTGGAACTCCTTAGCTCAAGTCATCTGCCTGCTTCGGCCTCCCAAAGTGCTGGGATTACAGGTGTGAGCTGTCATGCCTGGTCAGGGATACATTTTAAAACCCTGGTTGACAGCCTAAACCTAGGCTGTTCTGTGACCAGAGGGTCCCTCACCTGGGAAAAGTGTTTATACTGATAGATGACCTAGGCCGCCTTTTTTTTTTTTTAAGATGGAATCTCCCTGTGTCACCCAGGCTGGAGTGCAGTGGTGCAATCTTGGCTTACTGCAACCTCCATCTCCTGGGTTCAAGCAATTCTCCTGCCCCAGCCTCCCCGAGTGGCTGGGATTACAGACACATGCCACCAAGCCCAGCTACTATTTTTGGTATTTTTAGTAGAGACAAGGTTTCACCATGTTGGCCAGGCTGGTCTCAAACTCTTGACCTCAGGTGATCCGCTCATCTCGGCCTCCCAAAATGCTGGGATTCCAGGAGTGAGTCACCGTGCCCAGCGACATAACTGCTCTTGTCTGACCTGTGTTCAGTTTATGCCTGCCTGATCATCACTCTGACACTGGAAACCTGACCTTGTGTTCCCACCAGCTCCCTGGGGAAATCTCAATCAGGGGCAGTCCCTGGTTCTTCGTGCAAATTCAAAACACCACCACAATAGGACATAATTTCTTTTTTTTTTTTTTTT
>NW_012117265.1:3878810-3879733 GCF_000951035.1 Colobus angolensis palliatus
CGATCTCCTGACCTCGTGATCCGCCCGTCTCGGCCTCCCAAAGTGCTGGGATTACAAGCTTGAGCCACCGCGCCCGGCCGATTCTTTGTACATTCTTATCTCTAGCCACAGGCTTGAGCTGATTGGGTGTGGTGTTCTATTTTTTTTTGAGATGGAGTCTCCCTCAGTCACCCAGTCTGGCGTGCAGTGGCACGATCTTGTCTCACCGCAAACTCTGCCTGTTGGGTTTGAGCGATTCTCCTGTCTCAGCCTCCTGAATAGGTGGGACTACAGGCACACACCACTATGCCCGGCTAATTTTTGTTTTTTAGTAGAGACGGGGTTTCACCATATTGGCCAGGCTAGTGTCGAACTCCTGACCTCGTGATCCACCCGCCTCAGCCTCCCAAAGTGCTGGGATTTAAAGGCCTGAGCCACCATGTCCAGCCTCTTTGTTGATTTATAAAAATAATGAATATGTAAAGGAATAAAGGGCCAAGCACACTGGCTCATGCCTGTCATCCCAGCAACGTAGGAGGCCAAGGCTGGGCGGTGGCTCATGTCTGTAATCCCAGCACTTTGGGAGGCCTCAGCAGGCGGATCACAAGGTCAGGAGATCAAGACCATCCTGGCCAACATGGTGAAACCCCGTCTCTACTGAAGATACAAAAATTCACCGGGCGTGGTGGCTGGCACCTGTAGTCCCAGCTACTCGGGTGGCTGAGGCAGGAGAACCACTTGAACCCAGGAGGCGGAGGTTGCAGTGAGCCAAGATCGATCCACTGCACTCCAGCTGGCAACGGAGGGAGACTCCGTCTCAAAAAAAAAAACAAAAGTGAGAGGCCAAGGACGGAGAATTGCTTTAGAGTTATTGAATATGAATTTGAAATTTCTCTTCAAAGAGTTAATATGTCAGTATGCTCAATTCTTTTTTTTTTTTTTTT
>NW_012117265.1:3887049-3889254 GCF_000951035.1 Colobus angolensis palliatus
GGCGAGACATCCCCATTGGTGGGGGGATTGAAAAAAAAAAAAAAAAACTGGCCAGCAACCTAGCTTAAAGGATCCTCACATACTGTGGCAATGACTCTGTGCACAGATCAAGGAAGGAAAAGCCGCAGGAACCGGTAAAGTATTTCCTTGGTGGTCGGGACCAAGGTAAGAAAGCCGCAGGGGCGGGGGTGGGGTGGGGGCGGTGAAGTACTTCTTGGTCAGGGTGGCTAAGAGGTTAAAAAGAGGCGAGACATCCCCATTGGTGGGGGGATTGAAAATCACACAAACCTCCAGTAGTAGAAAAGGTGAGAAATTTCCAGAGGGGAAATTGAACCTCACCCCAAAAGGCAAGAAATTTCCAGTGAAAATTGAGCCTCACCCCAAAAGGTGAGAAATTTCCAGTAAGGGAAATGGAACCTTGAACCTTACCCCAAAACCATCAAGATGGGAAATACCCCAAGCAAGACAGGGAGCAAGTAAAGATGGTAACAAAGCTATTCCCCCGGATAGCCCCCTAGATCTTATGCTGAAACACTGGAAGGATAATGAAAGGACTAAACATAGGAAAAAGCAACACGTGATAAAATATTGTTGTTTTGTTTGGACTCAGGGACCCATCCTCAATCCCTCAATCTTCTGGCCACAATTTGAATCGAATGAGGATGTAATGTGTCAGCTTCTAATCTGATATGTTAATAATAAAAGTACAGTGTCTCAAGAAGGACTTGGCTATGCCCTTTGTTGGAGGCAAGGACCTGCCCTCCTTTTTCCCTTAAATAGGGAAGAACCCAATCTGGCCCTTCAAAATGAGAAGTCAGAGGAGCCAGCTCTCATGCCTAAAGACTCCAGCACATGGGATCCCCTAGACTATCTTCCCCCATTCAGTGTCCCCAATCTTTCCCCTCAGACAGCCCCTGTCACCTCAGACCGTGTTCCAAATTCCCTCTCTGCTCACGTTATTCCTCCTCCTTATAACCCTGACTTGGAAGTTACCATCCCATCAGCCTATTCCCCACCCCAACCTAAATACCCCTCTCTAAAAGGACTCCAGCATGAGGTAGAACAATGTAAAAAAGATATTCAGAATTTCCCACTTCCCTCCGTACCTAAGAGGTCAGCCCCCGACCCTCTTCCCTTTGAAAGAGATACCACAAGGAGTGGGGGCCGTTGGCTTTGTACATGCTCCCGTAACCAGTTGAGAAGTCCAGAAATTTTAAAAGGAGCTTAAACCGCTACTAGATGACCCTTACGGAGTGGCAGACCAAATTGACCAATTCTTAGGAACTCAGTTATACACTTGGGTCGAGTTAATGTCCATCTTGGGCATCTTCTTTTCAGGGGAAGAAAGGAGTATGATTTGTAGGGCTGTTTCGGTAGTCAGGGAACGTGAGCACCCTCCCGACGTTCCTACTGTGGAGCAGAAATTCCTCCCCCGAGACCCCCAGTGGGACAATAACAGTGCAGATCACTGGGAAAACATGCAGGACCTAAGGGAGATGATAATAAAAGGAATTCAGGAGTCAATACCCCAAACCCGAAATCTTTCTAAAGCACTTGATATACAACAGGAAAAGGATGAAGGGCCTATGAGATTCCTAGACAGACTGAGGGAGCAAATGAGGCAATATGCAGGCCTCAATTTGGATGATCCCCTTGGGCAAAGAATGTTGAAACCCCAATTTGTCACTATAAGTCGGCCAGACATTTCAAAAAAGTTACAAAAAGAGACAATTGGGAAGACTGTCCTCTAAGTGAGCTTCTTAGGGAAGCTCAGAAAGTGTATGTGAAATGGGACGAAGGAAAACAGAAACAAAAGACAAAACTTGTGTTTTCCACCTTCCAACAGCTGGCTGCAAACCCAGGTACTTCTAGACAGAGCTTCCGGGGAGACAGAAAGTATAAAGGGTCTGAACCCTCGTTTAAAGGACCCCAGCCTCCATCTGGAGGACCAAGGTCCTCATCTACCAGGCCCCCTAAAGAGTATGGGGGAGCAGGGTTAAAGAACTCCAGAACTAAGAGGGAAGAAGGACAGGATAGGTGCTATAGATGTGGAAGAACAGGCCACTTCAAGAGAGAATGTCCTGAACTAAGAAAGGAGAAAGAAGCCCTTCCACTCGGCCGGGCGCGGTGGCTCAAGCCTGTAATCCCAGCACTTTGGGAGGCCGAGACGGGCGGATCACGAGGTCAGGAGATCGAGACCATTCT
>NW_012117265.1:3890464-3892230 GCF_000951035.1 Colobus angolensis palliatus
AAAAAAAAAAAAAAAAAAAAAAAAAATCAGATGTCGTATCGGCTAGTACAGGACCTTAGAGCCATCAACCAAATAGTCCAGACTACCCACCCCGTTGTCCCCAAACCTTACACCATTCTTAGCAAGATTTCATATAATCATCCATGGTTTACTGTAATAGATTTGAAGGATGCTTTTTCGGCGTGTCCCCTGGCTGGAGATAGCCGACATATATTTGCTTTTGAATGGGAGGATCCCCACTCAGGGCGGAAACAACAATATCGATGGACAGTCTTGCCCCAAGGGTTCACAGACTCCCCTAATCTTTTTGGCCAAATTTTAGAACAAGTATAGAAAAAGTTGTCATCCCAGAACAAATATGCCTTCTTCAGTACATTGACCACATCCTTATATTTGGTGAAGATAATAGAGAAGGTAACTGACTTCTCTACACATATTCTTAATCATCTGTAGTTTGAGCGGCTACAAGTCTCAAAAAGAAGACTTCAGTGTGCAGAGCCTGAAGTTAAATATTTAGGCCACTTAATAAGTGCAGGCAAGTGAGGAATAGGGCCTGAACAAATTGAGGGAATTGTGTGTCTACCCTTGCCTCAAACTAAACAAGGACTCAGGAAATGTTTAGGGTTAGTCGGATACTGCCACTTATGGATTGACTCGTATGCACTGCACAATAAACTGTTATATGAAAAACTTGCTCAGGAGAAGCCTAACTGTCTCCTGTGGACATCTGAGGAAGTTGATCAAGTCGAGAAGCTGAAGGAAAGGCTCATAACTGCCCGTGTTTTAGCCTTACCCTCCCTAGAAAAGCCATTCCACCTTTTTGTTAATGTGGACAGAGGGATAGCTTTAGGAGTGCTGACTGAAGAACACGGAGGCCGCTGGCAGCCTGTAGCCTTCCTATCAAAGGTCTCAGACCCAGTCACTTGTGGATGACCTCGATGCATCCAGTCCATCGTGGCTACAGCAATACTAGTCAAGGAAAACAGAAAGTTAACCTTTGGAAGAAAATTGACAGTAAGTACGCCTCACCAAGTTAGAACTATCTTAAAACACAGAGCAGGGAGATGGCTTACTGACTCAAGAATCTTAAAGTATGAGGCCATTCTGTTGGAAAAGGATGATTTATGGCCGGGTGTGGTGGCTCATGCCTGTAATCGCAGGACTTTCAGAGGCCGAGGCAGGTGGATCACAAGGTCAATAGATCGAGACCATCCTGACCAACATGGTGAAACCCCATCTCTACTAAAAGTACAAAAATTAGCTGGGCGTGGTGGCACACGCCTGTAGTTCCAGCTACTTGGGAGGCTGAAGGAGGAGGATCGCTTGAACCTGGGAGTTGGAGGTTGCAGTGAGCCGAGATGGCACCACTGCACTCCAGCCTGGTGACAGAGCGAGACTCCGTCTCAAAAAAAAAAAAAAAGGATGATTTAACATTGACCACTGATAATTCACTCAACCCAGCAGGTTTCCTAACAGGCAACTGAAATCTAAGGAGGAAACACACGTTTAGATTTAATTGATTACCATACAAAGGTTCGACCAGACCTAGGAGAAACCCCCTTCCAGACTGGACAGCACTTATTCATAGATTGTTCCTCCTGGGTGATTGAGAGAAAAAGACACAATGGGTATTCAGTGATTGATGGAGAAACTCTCATAGAAATAGAGTCAGAGCCGGGCGCGGTGGCTCAAGCCTGTAATCCCAGCACTTTGGGAGGCTGAGACGGGCGGATCACGAGGTCAGGAGATCAAGACCATCCTGGCTA
>NW_012117265.1:3894600-3901437 GCF_000951035.1 Colobus angolensis palliatus
CTACCTCAGCCTCCTGAGTAGCTGGATTACAGGCACCTGCCACCATGCCCAGCGAATTTTTGTATTTTTAGTAGAGACGGGGTTTCACCAAGTTGGCCAGGATGGTCTCCATCTCTTGACCTTGTGATCCACCTGCCTCGGCCTGGGATTACAGGTGTGAGCCCCCATTCCCGGCCATGCTTGGCTAAATTTTTTTGTATTTTAAATAGAGACGGGGTTTCACCATGTTAGGCAGGCTGGTTTTGAACTCCTGACCTCAAGTGATCCTCCAGCCTTGGTCTCCCAAATTGCTAGGTTTACAGGCATGAGCCACCGCACTTGGCAAAATAAATTTATGAACCAAATTTCTACTGTTCTTGGGTCTATTTTTAGATATTTTATTAGTCTGTTTCTGCTTCATGTGCTGCTACCACATATTTTAATTATAGAGGCTTTATAGTATGTCTTATTTATTTTATTTTAATATACTTTAATTATTTGCCTTGTGTGAAAACTGTCAATAGTATGTTTTAACATCTGCTACTCATCATTGCTTTTATTTTTCTTTTCTTGGTTATTATCAGATATTTGTTCTTCCACATAAACTTTAGTATCAATGTACCTAACTCCAGAAAAAACTTTTAATGTTTTTATTGGGATTATGTTACATTTCTGAATAAACCTGGGGAGAATGTCTGGTGTCAATGCTATTTTATAATGTAGGAAATGTGGTCCTGGCCCATGTGGTAAGATCAGAAAAATAATAGAAATACTTGTTTTTGGCCAGGCGTGGTGCCTCACACCTGTAATCCCAGCACTTTGGGAGGCCAAGGCAGGCGGATCACTAGGTCAGGAGATCAAGATCATCCTGGCTAACACGGGGAAGCCCCGTGTCTACTAAATATATAAAAAATTAGCCAGGTGTGGTGGTGGGCGCCTGTAGTCCCAGCTACTCGGGAGACTGAGGCAGAATTGCTTGAACCCGGGAGGCGGAGCTTGCAGTGAGCCCAGGTCGCGCCACTGCACTCCAGCCTGGACAACAGAGTGAGACTCCATCTCAAATAAATACATAAAGAAAGAAAGAATGAAGAAATAAAGGCCTACAGAAAGCATGACTGAATAGAAGAGATAGACCATGCCATTGACTGGCAGGTTTATCCATATGGAAGAATTGTGGAAAGGCTCTAGGAACATGAGGAGATATATACAAAAAAGCTACACACACACACACACACACATATATATTTTTTAATAGAGAAAGGTGTAGGGTCCAGCCCCACAGGGTCCGTGGGTTTTTCTCCCCATGTGCGGAGACTAGAGATTGTAGAAATAAAGACACAAGACAGAGATAAAAGAAAAGACAGCTGGGCCCGGGGGACCACTACCACCAAGAAGCGGAGACCGGTAGTGGCCCCGAATGCCAGGCTGTGCTGATGTTTATTGGATACAAGACAAAGGGGCAGGGTAAGGAGTGTGAGCCATCTCCAGTGATAGGTAAGGTCACGTGGGTCACGTGTCCACTGGACGGGGGGCTTTCCCTGACTGGCAGCGGAGGCAGAGAGAGAGAGGGAGTGAGAGACAGCTTACACCATTATTTCTGCACATCAGACTTTTAGTACCGTCATTAATTTTGCTACTATTATCTAAAAGGCAGAGCCAGGTGTACAGGATGGAACATGGAAGTGGACTAGGAGCGTGACCACTGAAGCACAGCATCACAGGGAGACAGGTCTCCGGATAACTGTGGGCGGGCCTGACTGATGTCAGGCCCTCCACAAGAGGTGGAGGAGTACAGTCTTCTCTAAAATCCCCTGGGGAAAGGAAGACTCCCTTTCCTGGTCTGCTAAGTAGCAGGTATTTTTCCTGGACACTAACGCTAACGCTAGACCACAGTCCGCTTGGCAACAGGCATCTTCCCAGATGCTGGCGTTACCACTAGACCAAGGAGCCCTCTGGTGGCCCTGCCCGGGCATGACAGAAGGCTCACACTCCTGTCTTCTGGTCACTTCTCACTATGTCCCTTCAGCTCTTATCTCTGTATGGCCTGGTTTTTCCTAGGTTATGATTATAGAGCGAGGATTATTATAATATTGAAATAAAGAGTAATTGCTACAAACTAATGATTATTATATTCATATATAATCATATCTATGATCTATATCTAGTATAACTATTCTTATTTTATATATTTTATTATACCGCAACAGCTCGTGCCTTAGTCTCTTGCCTTAGCACCTGGATGGCTTGCCGCCCACAGAAATGATGTTGCTATTTTGCCCACGCTTGTCTTGAACTCTTGGACTCAAGCTATACACGTGCCTTAGTCTCCCAAAGTGTTGGAATACAGGCATTAGCCACTGCGGGCAACAGGGAAAAGCTATGCAGGAGCATCCCCTGGGGTGCGTCCCATCCCCCATCCCTGCCCTTCCAGTGGGTCTGGCCAACTGAACCGATGGCTAGGCCTCGTCCCACCTCTAAATCGCCCCCGAGTATGGGCCCCACAGTTCCTTCCAGAGGCCCGGTTCTAACTTCACCTTTGGCTCTGGACCTGTTTCTGCATCCCCCTCCCTGAGCCAACCCTAGACTTGTCCGCACCCACCCAGGAGCAAACTAGAATTTCTGTGTTGGAATGGGTCCTACGTGGCTGAAACTCGAACCCAGGAGCCCCGCCCGGGCCCGGGCCCCGAGCGGAAGTGACGTCAGCGCACCATCGCCATCTTTTCCGGCGCTGGCTCCGCATGGTCAGTGCCATTTCGCCTTTATCGTGGTGGAGTCCACCGTGTCTGTGGTGAGTGCCGCCTGCTTGGGGATCCCTGAGATAGTAGCGGGGGTGGTAAAGGAACGATTGGGCGCGGTCGCCCAGGAGCTCTGGGATCCGCCTCGTTTCACTGTCTTCTCCAGGGGCCGTCGGTCCTCCCGGCGCGGCCAGTTGCCAGAGGCCGCAGGCTCAGTCGGTCCCGGTGAGGAGCCAGGTCGGGAAGTGTGTTTGTCCCGCCTCCGCGCGGTGTTTTCTGGAGTCTTTTCAACCGCTGTGCTCCCCTGTTCAAAACCTTGGAAAGCAACCTTTGTGAATTTTTTTTTCTTTCTGAAAGTAAAAGGATTTCTGCGTTCCAGTCAGGTTGGCTGCGGTCCCGCATCCCCCCGCCTCAGGAACCTGGCGATTCCGGCGTGTTTCTGGTGAGCACCGGCAGAAAATTGGTTTCAAGAGGGCTCTGACTTCCATTTCTTTGTTAAAAAATGCATCGTCTGAGAATCTGGCATTGTCTTTATGTCCTTTACTTATTTTTGACTCATTACTTTCGGATGGAAAAAAATATAGTCGTTTAGGGCGTGCCTATTTCTGCATGTAAATATGAACACGTGTAGACTGTAAGCCTTTAGTTTCTTATTTTTATTTTCTTGGACTTAATTTTTTGTTGTTGTTGTTACCAGCTACAAGACTTTCTACAAAAAAAAGGCAGGCCGGGCGTGCTGGCTTACGCCTGTAAACCCAGCACTTTGGGAGGTGGAGGCGGGCAGGTCACCTGAGGTCAGGAGTTCGAGACCAGCCTGGCCAACGTGATGAAACCCTGTATTTTCAGTAAAAAATACAAAAATTAGCCAGGCGTGGTGGCAGGCCCCTGTAATCCCAGCTCCTCGGGAGGCTGAGGCAGGAGAATTGCTTGAACCTGAGAGGCTGAGGTTGCAGTGAGCCGAGATCTGCCACTGCACTCCAGCCTGGGCGACAAAAGTGAAACTCCGTCTCAAACAAAAGAAAGTAAGAAAGGCAGTAATACACAGCTATTCTCTTCATCTGAAGTTCCTAGGTCTGTATTTCCCCCACAGAGCCTTAAAACAGGGCCCACAGGAAGAGAGGATGGAGGCTTTTGTTTTTTTGAGAGGGAGTCCCGCCCAGGCTGGAGTGCAGTGGAGCGATCTCAGCTCACTGCAACCTCCACCTCTTGGGTTCAAGCAATTCTGTTGCCTCAGCCTCCCGAGTAGCCGGGACTACCATGCCCAGCTATTTTTTTTTTTTGTATTTTTAGTAGAGGTGGGGTTTCACCATGCTGGCCAGGCTGGTCTCGAACTCCTGACCTTGTTATCCACCCGACAGCCTCCAAAGAGCTGGGATTACAGGCGTGAGCCTCCGCTTCTGGCCACAAGGATGGAGGCTTTATTATGCTGATACTAGAATTATTTATTGAAATCAGAATATTATTCTAGTATTAGTGTAATAAAGTTTCTAGTATCTATTGAATTTATTAGCAGCATGTTTGGATTAAGTGTAGCTTTTACATGTTTTTTTCTGAAAAATTTGATCCTAAGGAAAACTTGAACATCTAACACACCCAGTCTGGATTTTTTTTTTTTTTTTGAGACAGAGTCTCGCTCTGCCACTCAGGCTGGAGTGCAGAGGTGCGATCTTGGCTCACTGCAACCTCTGCTTCCCAGGTTCAAGTAATTCTGCCTCCCTAGTGTTAGGCATGTCCATGTGAAGAGACCACCAAACAGGCTTTATGTGAGCAATAAAACTTTTAATCACCTGCCTGCAGGGGGACTGAGTTCGAAAATGGAGTCAGCAAAGGGAGATGGGGTGGGGCAGTCTTACAGGATTTGGGTAGGTAGTGGAAAATTACAGTTAAAGGGAGTTATTCTCTTTACAGAGATCCCCGCAGGGGCGGGGATCACAAACTGCTCAGTGGGGAGCTCCTGAGATTCATTCTCCAGGAGAAGAATGTTACAAGGTCAATTGATCAGTTGGTGGGGCAGGAACAAATCACAATGGCGGAATGTCCTCAGTTAAGGCGGGAACTGGCTGTTTTTGCTTCTTGTGTTTCTTAGTTGCTTCAAGCCATCTGGATGTATACGTGCAGGTCACAGGGGATATGATGGCTTATCTTGGGCTCAGAGGCCTGACACCTAATAGCTGGGACACAGGCATACGCCACCACACCCAGCTAATTTTTTTTTGTATTTTAGTAGAGACGAGGTTTCACCGTGTTGGCCAGGCTGGTCTCGAAATCCTGAACCAAGGCAATTCATCTGCCTCGGCCTCCCAAAGTGCTGGGATCGCAGGTGTGAGCCACCATGCCCAAACACTTACTTTTTTAGCATTGTGCTTGTTTTCTTTCTCCTCAGGTAAATACATCTTACGGTGAACAATTTGAGTGTAAATTGAGCGTAATTGCACACTTGATGCTTGACCTTTAAATACTTGGTAAAACATCTCCTAAAAAAAAGGCATTGTCATTCTGAAACCACAATACTAGTATTTCATTTAAATAAAAAATAATAATGTCATCTAATGTCTACTTTATGTAATAACTGAAATTCTCTGCATTGATTCAACGTATGCTCTTGAATGTTTTTTGGTCTAAGATCCATTCAAAATGTATCCATTTTTACATTGCAAATTGTTAATGTTTTCAGTGTCTTTTTATCTAAAACAGTTATTATTGTATATTATATTGACTTTCGGAGAGTCACACTGTGGGGTATGATGAGATTTCTCTTCAAATAATCTCATCAATCTTTTTTTTTTTTTTTTTGAGAGGGAGTCTTGCTCTGCCACCCAGGCTGGAGTGCAGTGGCCGGATCTCAGCTCACTGCAAGCTCCGCCTCCTGGGTTTACGCCATTCTCCTGCCTCAGCCTCCCAAGTAGCTGGGACTACAGGCGCCCGCCACCTCGCCCGGCTAGTTTTTTGTGTTTTTTAGTAGAGACGGGGGTTTCCCCGTGTTAGCCAGGATGGTCTCGATCTCCTGACCTCGTGATCCGCCCGTCTCGGCCTCCCAAAGTGCTGGGATTACAGGCTTGAGCCACCGCGCCCGGCCGTTTATCTTTTCAGGTAATCAACTTTGTTTTATTGATATTCTGTATTGTTTTTTATTCTCAATTTTGTTTATTTGGCTATGGTCTTTATCCTTTTGATGTAATTGTGAGTCTGGTTTGTTTTTGCTTTTCTAGTATCTTAGGGGATATCATCCGGTTATTTTAAAACTTTCTACTTTTTGTATGTACGTGTTTATTGCTGTAAAATACTCCCTTAGTACTGCTTTTATCCCATAGATTTTGGTATGTTGTAGTTTCACTTTCATTTGTTTTAGGAAATATTGTAATTTCCAAATTTCTGTGTGCTTTTGTCCCATGGATTTTCATATGTCAACATACCAAAACAATGTTCCGTTGTGTTGTTGTTTTGTTTTTTTTTTTTTGAAGAGGCAGGGTCTCCTTATGTTGCCCAGGCTGGTCTCAAAGTCCTGGGTGCAAGCAGTCTTCCTGTGCCAGCCTCCCAAAGTGCTGGGATTATAGGCATGAGCCACCATTTTGAGACTGTGAATCAAGGTTCCTCTTGTTTGTGATTTCTAGTTTTATTCCTTTGTGGTCAGAAAAGATGATATGATTTCTACATTTTTGAATTTGTTGAGACTTTTTTTGTGGCCTAAGATATGGTCTATTCTCGAGAATATTCCATATGCTGAGAAAAGGAATAAATCTTCTGTAGCAGTAGGATAAAATGTCCTGTTTTAGTTAGGCCTTTCTGGTTTAGTGTATTGCTTAACTTCTTCTGTGTTTCTTTGTTGATTTTCTAACTGGATGATCTGTCCATCACTGAGAGTGGGGGGTTAAAATCCCCTGCTATTACTGTATTGCAGTGTGTATCTCCCTTTAGATTTATTAATATTTGCTTTATGTACTTGGGTGCCTCAGTGTTGGGTGCATAAATATTGACAGTTTTTATATCCTCTTGCTGAATTGACCCCTTTGTCATTATATAGTGACCTTCGTTTTTTTTTGTATTTTTGAGACAGAGTCTTGTTCTGTCTCCCAGGCTGGAGTGCAGTGGTGTGATCTAGGCTCACTGCAATCTCCACCTCCTG
>NW_012117265.1:3902327-3902895 GCF_000951035.1 Colobus angolensis palliatus
CTTTGGTTATTTCTTTAATAAGCTTTCAAAACTTACCCTTGCACTTGCTGCATTCCCTCTTGAACACCAGTGATTCCTAGGTTTGGTCTTTCAAGGTAATTTTCTGTGTCTTGCAGACAATCTTAGTTCCTTTTCATTCTTCTCCTCTGGCTATATTTTCAAATAGCCTTTCTTCAAGCTCAGTGAATCTTTCCTCTGATCCATTTTGCTGTTGAGAGCCTCTACTGTGAATTTTTGAGTTGAGTATTTCTCAGTTATAAGATTTCTCTTTTTTGTTGTTGTTAATATATTCTAAAGTTTTTTTCTGACACATTTCTGAGTTGCTCTTCTGTGTTATCTTGGAGATCACTGTATTTCCTTAAAAGTGCTATTTTGAATTCTTAGGGAACTCACGTATTGTCATTTCATTAGGTTCAGTCACTGGTAATTTTTTTGTCCATTTTGGGAGGTCATGGTTCCCATTTGCTGTTTCTTGTGGATGTACATCTGTGTCTGCATTGAAGGATTATTTATTACAGTCTTTGTCTGGCTTGTGGTTTTTATTGGATATGTTTTCTTTACCTGTTTG
>NW_012117265.1:3903275-3914028 GCF_000951035.1 Colobus angolensis palliatus
TGGAGACAAGGTCTCTCTGTCACCCAGGCTGGAGTGCAGTGGTATGATCATGGCTTACTGCAGCCTCTGCCTCCTGGGCTGAAGCAGTCCTCTCCCGAGTAGGTGAGGTGCACACCACCACACCTGGCTACTTTTTGTACTTTTTAGTAGAGATGGGTTTTCATCCTGTTGCCCAGGCTGGTCTTGAACTCCTGAGCTTAAGCGATCTGCCTGTCTCAGGCTCCCAAAGTGATTTTCTTTCTTTAAAATTTCCCTAGGTCACTGCCTCCTTTTCAGCACTAGATGGAATCTTAAGCCCACGTTTGCCTCTGCTCTAGCAAACTATCAAGAATACTGTCCATCCAGAATGAGGGAGTCCTAAAGGGCATATTCCAGCACTGTGGGCAGGCTGGCTGTGTGTTCATGCCCAGGTGACCTGTGTAGCATACCCCTACAGTATGGTGCTCCTGAACAGCCACTCTGATTTGACTTTCTCCTTTGGCCGAGATATAAAACAGAGTTTCCAGGGCTGGGGATGGTAGTCTTGCCTCCCCTCTTTGTCCCTGGATGTCCTCAGGGATGTTTCTCCCTTCAGACACTTGTGTGATGCTTCCTGTGGATTGAGACAGGGAGGGACTGATCTTTTACCAGGGAACCCAGGATGGTGGAGAAGGCGGTTGTCCACCTTGATCTCATTTTTTTTCCAGTGTAGAAACTGTGAATTGGTAGAAATTTTCCATGTTCTTGGAAATTTGATTCTCTTAACGTCTCCTTGGAGTTTTTTCACTTCTTTGTAGCCCCAGAAACTGCCTAATTTTTATATTTGAGATCAGGGACATTGCTGGTGATAATTTTCCCAATGTGTATTTGGTTTTGGTTTTCTGTAAGGGGGTTGAAACCAGCTTGCTTCTGTGCTACCATTTTGGAACCATTAATGCTTCATGCTTCTAATAAAGCTGTCTAAGGTATTTTCAGGCAGGGCACAATGGTTCATGCGTGTAATCCTAACACTGGGAGGCTGACGTGGGAGAATTGTTTGAGACTAGCCTGGGCAACATAGTGAAACCTCAGGTCTATAGTAAAAAATAATAATAATAATAAAATAAAAAAAAAATAATTTTTAAAAATTAGCCAGGTGTGGTAGTATGTGCCTATAGTCCCACATGCTTGAGAGGCTGAGGCAGGAGGATTGCTTGAGCCCAGGAATATGAGGTTGCAGTGAGCTATGATTGCCATCACTCTAATCCAGCCTGGGTGACAGAGTAAGAGCCTGTCTCTAATTTTTAAAAATGTGTTTTCTACTTCCTATTCATTGGATATGATCAGTATAGTGGTATCAACATAGTGTACCAGTGTGGTGTTTCATGGAATGTCATTTTCTCTGGGGACTAAGTTAGACAGAGACCTGGAGAACTGACACATGCTAGGGGCAATGCTGTGAAGATACACTGTTGGGCCTGCCAGGTGAAAGGTAACTGAGTCTTGTTTTTTTCAAATTGGTATGGAGAAGAGACATTAGCTATGTCAGTGCCTGCATACCAAGTGACAGAAATTATGTTGATTTATCTAGTAAAGACATTACGTTTTGAAAAATGGCTAAGTTCATGATTTATGAATGATTTTGGTGTGGTAATTGAGTGAGAGGTTATGATTCTCCACTGGGATAAGTCTAGTTTTTGGCTACTGTAGTTTAGACTTTTTTACATGGATAGAGCAGTATTCAAGTGCAGAGATTGGCACACTATGGCCCATGGGCCATGTCTGTCCCTCTGCGTGTTTTTTATATATAAAGTTCAATCAGAACACAACCGTATTCGTTTGTTTACATTTTCTATGGTGTTTTCCATGCTACAACAGTAGAGTTGAGTAGCTGCAACAGAGACCTTGTGGCCCCTAATGCCTAACGTATATTTTGTGGCTCCTTAGAGTAGGATTTGTTAACTGCTTATCTAGTTCATTTCTGGGGACACCACGATCGGTTAGCCACCACCACAGACCTCTGTAGGTCAGGGCATTCTGATTACTGGTACATTTCCACTGTCCTTGATAGTTGATTTTCTCACCTTGTCTTTGGTGACTAAATACTACTCTCTTGATTTCTGCTCTTCTGGGTCCCCCCTTCATCTCGATTGAAAGCAGGGAACTCAGCTGGGCACGGTGACTCAACGCCTGAAATCCCAGCACTTCGGGAGACCTGGGTGGGCAGATCACCTGAGGCCAGGAGTTCGAGACCATCTTGGCCAACATGGTTAAACCCTGTCTCTACTAAAAATACAAAAAATAAAATAAAAAAAATTAGCCGAGTGTTGTGGCAGGCGCCTGTAATCCCAGCTACGTGGGAGGCTTAGGCAGGAGAATCACTTGAACCCAGGAGGCAGAGGTTGCAGTGAGCCTAGACTGCGTCATTGCATTCCAGCCTAGGCAACAAAAGCAAAACTCAACAAACAAAACAAAACAAAACAGGGAACTCATCTCACTGATGGTATTCTTTGCAGTCATACCTGTCCTATGAAGGAGAATACCAACAGGGCTTTTCAAGAATTACGATACTCCTCCCACTACTCTCAATAACCTTTGTGAAGAGAGTGTCTTCTGCTCTGTCAACAAAGGGTGGGGGAGTGGGCTATACAGATGACACATAGTAAATCCAGTGCAACACTCCTGTCTCTCTAGGATTCTCTTCTTCACATTATGCCAGGGAGGCTCCGGCATATGAGCCTCATTAATTATAACAATTTCAGCCCTGAGAACATAAGAAATAGCTTTATTTCAGGGGTGTCCTAAAGAAGCTCTCTGATTTTTTTTTTTTTGTTGGACGGAATCTTGATCTGTTGCCCAGCCTGGAGTGCAGTGGCACGATCTCGGCCCACTGCAGACTCCGCTTCCTGAGTAAAAGCGATTCTCCTGCCTCAGCCTCCTGAGTGGTTGGGACTACAGGCACCTGCCACCATGCCTGGCTAATTTTTGTATTGCTTGAACCAGGGTGGGCAGCGGCAGAGGTTGCAGTGAGCTAAGATTGCGCCACTACACTCCAGCCTGGGTGACAGAGCAAAAATCTGTCTCAAAAAAAAAAAAAGAGAGAGAGAGAGAGATGTAATACTACTCATGATATTAAAAAAGCTACAAAAGACTTAATATTCAAACTATTGACAATATTGTTTTAAAAAAAATGATCTCGGCAAGGCACGGTGGCTCACGCCTGTAATCCCAGCACTTTGGGAGGCTGAGGTGGGTAGATCACCTGAGGTCAGGAGTTCAAGACCAGCCTGGCCAACGTGGTGAAATCCTGTCTGTATAAAAATACAAAAAAAAAATTAGCCAAACCTGATGGTGGGTGCCTGTAATCCCAGCTGCTCGGGAGGCTGAGGCAGGAGAATCACTTGAACCTGGGAGGTGGAGGTTGCAGTGAGCTGAGACCGTGCCATTGTACTCCAGCCTGGGTGACAGAGTGAGACTGTGTCTCAAAAGAAAACCAAAAAACAAAATAATGATCTCTCTTTGCACTTGCATTATTTCCTATTTGGATACACGTTTTAATGGTTTTTATTTAATTTTTTTCGAGACAGAGTCTCACTTTATTGCCTCGGCTGAGAGTACAGTGGCACAATCATGACTCACTGCAGCCTCGACCTCCCTGGGCTCAGGTGATTCTCCCAGCTCAGTCTCCCAAAATTCTGGGATTACAGGCATGAGCCACTGCGCCCAGTCTTTAATGGTTTTAAATGTGTATTTAAGTTTGGATAGTGGGTATTTGGTCAGAGATAACCAGTCTCCTCAGGGCACAAAAAGATGAGATATATGAAATTTGAGCTCTTTTAAAGTAGTTTCACTACTCTCTTTAGAAATATAGTTATTTTTTCTTGGTTATGTTTGTCGTTTCCTTCATAAGCCTCTTCCATTGGTGTATCTTTCCCTCTGTACAGGACCTGTTCAAACTCAGTCTGTCTCTTGACTGGAGGAGGAGGAGGAAAAGTTGAGCACATTGCCAACTGGAGTTCTCTAAGGTGAGTGTGAAGAACATTCCTAGTCAATGATAAGTTCAGTATGTTGGGAAGCATAATGAAGATATATTTAAAAGATGTACTTTGTCACAGAACATGGGACCATTGGACTTGGAAGTTTTAGGGTATCTTCAACTTTCCATATTTCTCCTTTTCATCTAACCCAGACTTTCATGTGATTTTGCAAACGATGTGCTCTTATATCTTTTTGCTTATGACTTTTTTTTTTTTTTTGAGACAGAGTCTCACTCTGTCGCCCAGGCTGGAGTGCAGTGGCTGGATCTCAGCTCACTCCGCCTCCCGGGTTTACGCCATTCTCCTGCCTCAGCCTCCCGAGTAGCTGGGACTACAGGCGTCCGCCACCTTGCCCGGCTAGTTTTTTTGTATTTTTTTTTAGTAGAGACGGGGTTTCACCATGTTAGCCAGGATGGTCTCGATCTCCTGACCTCGTGATCCGCCCGTCTCGGCCTCCCAAAGTGCCAGGATTACAGGCTTGAGCCACCGCGCCCGGCCTGCTTATGACTTTAACGTGTGCTCTTTATCCAAATCATTTCTACTTTCCTTCCCTAATAATACTATTTCTGTTCATTATCTCATTTAATTTCTATAGAATAAATTGTTTAAAAAGTTACTAAATTGCCGAGCGTGGTGGCTCATGCCTGTAATCCCAGCAGTTTGGGAGGCTGAGGCGGGTGGATTTTTGAGGTCAGGAGTTCGAGACCAGCCTGGCCAACATGGAGAAACCCCATCTCTACTAAAATTACAAAATTAGCCGAATGTGGTAGCGCATGCTTGTAATCCCAGCCACTTGGGAGGCTGAGGCAGGAGAATCGCTCGAACCCAGGAGGCAGAGGTTGCAGTGAGCCGAGATCGCGCCACTGCACTCCAGCACTCCAGTCAGGGTGACAGAGTGAGACTCTGTCTCAAAAAAAAAAAAAAGAAATTACTAGGTTTAGACCCCAAGTCCTTATGATTGCCAAATATTAGTCATGTATAAACTGTTCAAATCTATGTTTGTTTAATTTTTTTGAGTGTGCTGAATATGAAAAACACAAATGAGCTTTATAATTCTGACTTATTTAACCTACCGTTTTGTTCTCAGACCCTATTTTTTTTCTTTTTTTCTGTTTTACTTCAGAATGGCAAGTTAAAACCAAAGTGTCAGCACTTCAACAACTTTTTTGGCTTAAAACATCAAACGGCATACAAATGGTAAGATTAAGATTTCTTATTTACCACACTCAAAAAAGATTGGGAATTCAGTTATAAAGAATCAGCAAAAATGAGAGATATTTGAGAGAGGTAACATTTACTCAAGCAGGAGGAATGTCTCTAGAGCAAGGGTCCCCACTGGCACTGTTTCTATTAGAGTTAGGAACTGGGATGCACAGCGGGAGGTGAGCGGCAGGTGAACAGAACTTCATCTGTACGTATAGCCATTCCCCATCACTCGTATTACTGCCTGTCTTATTACTCTGCCCGTCAGATCAGTAGTAGCATTCGATTCTCAGAGAAGCGCAAACCTTACTGTGAAGCACCCATGTGAGGGTTCTAGATTGTGTGCTCCTTATGAGCCTGATGATCTGTCACTGTCTCCCGTCACCTAGATGGGACTGTCTAGTTGCAGGAAAACAAGCTCAGGTCTCCTGCTGATCCTACTTTATGGTGAGTTGTATAATTATTTCATTATATGTTACAATGTAATAATAATAGAAATAAAGTCACAGTAAATGTAATGTTCTTGAATCATGCTGAAACCGTCCCTATCCCACCCTCATTCCACCCCTGTTTGTGGAAAAATTGTCATCTATGAAATTGGTCCCTGGTACCAAAAAGGTTGGGGACCTCTGCTGTAGAGGGATACTCATAATGAATTTGGGGATACCCTAATTCTGTCTTAAAACTTCGTGCTTCAGCGTTCTCACAAGTACAGATTATCACATATGTAGCTAGATAGATAATAAAAATAATTTCATGAAAATATATAGGAATTATTTCAAGGTTCTTAGAGCAAATGGCACAGGGTTCTTGCAGGTTTTCTTCATTCAACTTGTAAAAAATCCATGGGGCAGCAACTGTATTCATGTAATGAAAATGGCAAAAATTATAATAATAATGTGTCTGATTTCAGATGGGTAAAATCTATTGATAAGTCTGAAAAATCCTTTAATCATCATTCATCCCTTTATTAACAGGCAGAAATCCACAATGGAGAGGAACTCTGTGACTTTATGGAAAATGGAGAACTCTTCAGTGAACACTCATGCCTTAATGCACACATGGGAACTGAAAATACAGGGGACACTTATGACTGTGATGAGTATGGAGAAAACTTTCCCATGTTACACAACAGTGCCCCTACTGGAGAGACGCTTTCTGTGTTGAATCAGTGCAGAAAAGCCTTCAGCCTGCCACCAAATGTTCACCAGAGGACGTGGATAGGAGACAAGTCCTTTGAATACAGTGACTGTGAGGAAGCCTTTGTTGATCAGTCACATCTTCAGGCAAATAGGATAACTCACAATGGAGAAACACTCTATGAACAGAAGCAGTGTGGGAGAGCTTTTACTTACTCCACAAGCCATGCTGTGTCTGTTAAAATGCATACTGTAGAAAAACCCTATGAATGTAAGGAATGTGGAAAATTCTTTAGATATTCTTCATATCTTAATAGTCACATGCGAACCCATACTGGGGAGAAACCCTATGAATGTAAGGAATGTGGGAAATGCTTCACTGTTTCTTCACACCTAGTTGAACATGTAAGAATTCATACTGGAGAGAAACCTTATCAATGTAAGGAATGTGGAAGAGCCTTCGCTGGGCGCTCAGGCCTTACTAAACATGTACGAATACACACTGGAGAGAAGCCCTATGAATGTAACGAATGTGGGAAAGCCTACAATAGGTTTTATCTACTAACTGAACATTTTAAAACTCACACAGAGGAGAAGCCCTTTGAATGTAAGGTATGTGGAAAATCCTTCAGAAGCTCTTCATGCCTTAAGAATCACTTTAGAATTCACACTGGAATAAAACCCTATAAATGTAAGGAGTGTGGGAAAGCATTCACTGTTTCCTCAAGCTTACATAATCATGTAAAAATCCATACTGGAGAGAAGCCCTATGAATGTAAGGACTGTGGGAAAGCCTTTGCTACATCTTCACAACTCATCGAACACATAAGAACTCACACTGGAGAGAAACCGTATATATGTAAGGAATGTGGGAAAACCTTCCGTGCTTCTTCACACCTACAGAAACATGTTAGAATTCACACTGGAGAGAAACCCTATATATGTAACGAATGTGGGAAAGCCTACAATAGATTTTATTTGCTTACTAAACATTTAAAAACACACTGAAGAAAAACTCTGAATGTAAGGAATTTGGAAATCTTTTAGGAATTTCTCATACCATAATTACCACATTTGAATTCACACTGAAGAGAAATCTTATTGGTACAAAGAATGTGGGGAGGCCTTCAGTTATCCCCATTCACTTTGAAGACATGAAAGTACTTGTATTCTCTGTGTCCCCCATAAATTTTAGGAATGTTAGGGCGCCATTGGATTTTTTTTTTTTTTTTTTTTTTTGAGACAGAGTTTTGCTCTTGTGATCATCCAGGCTGGAATGCAATGGCATGATCGCGGCTCACTGCAACCTCTGCCTCCTGGGTTCAGGCGACTCCTGCCTCAGTCTTTGAGTAGCTTGGATTACAGGCGCCCTCCACCACGCCCAGCTAATTTTTGTACTTTATTAGTAGAGATGGGGTTGGCCATGGCTGGTCTTGAACTCCTGACTTCAGGTGATCCACCCGCCTTGACCTCCCAAAGTGCTGGGGTTACAGGCATGAACCACTGCACCCGGCCTTTTTTTTTTTTTTAGTTGTTGTTAATACACATTCTTCTCCTCAAGCGATTGGATTGTGATCACAATCCAACATTTGAGAACTCACCCTGGGGCCATACAATATAGGAAACACAGAAAGCCCTCATTATTTCCTTAGGCCTTTCTAAGTATGTAAGATGTTGCAATGGAGAGAAACCCTATTGATACAAGATACAGGCATGCCCTGTAGATATTGCGAGTTTGGTTCCAGACTACCACTATAAAGCGAGTATCACAATAACGAATCATACAAATGTTTTGGTTTCCCAGTGCATATAAGTTAGGTTTACATCATATGGTAGTCTCTTGTGTGCAGTTGTGTTACGTCTAAGTAAAGAACCTTACTTTAAAATACTTTATTGCCAAAAAGTGCTAATGATGATGTGAGATTTTGGCGAGTTGTAATCTTTTTGCTTGTAGTAGGTCTTGCCTCAGTGTTGATGGCTGTTGGTCAGGGTGGCTGTGGCAGTTTCTTAAAATAAGACAGCAGTGAAGATTGCTGCATTGATTGACTCTTCATTACATGAAAAACTTCTCTGTAGCCTGCGATGCTGTTTGATAACATTTTATGCATAGTGAAACTTCTTTTAGAATTGGACTCAATCTCTCAGACTTCGCCACTGCTTGATCAACTAAGTTGATGTAATATTGTAAGTCTGTTGTCATTTCAACAGTGTTCACAGCATCTTCACCAGGAATAGATTTCATTTCAGGAAACCACTCTTTTTGCTCATCTGTACAAAGCAACCTCTCATCTGTTCAAGTTTTTTCACGAGATTGAAACAATTCTGTCACATCTTGAGGCTCCATTTCTAATTCTAGTTGTCTTTTTTCCATCACATCCACAGTTACTTTTTCCACTGAAGACTTGAACCCTTCAGAGTCACCTCTGAAGGTTGGAATCAACTTCTTCCAAACTCTGGTTAATGTTGGGTTTTTTTTTTTTTTTTTAGAGACAAGGTCTTGCTGTGTTGTTTGTGCTGGAGTACAAGTGGGTATTCACCAGCACGATGAGAGCACACGGTAGCCTTGAACTCCTGGCCTCAAGCAATCCTCCTGCCTGTGCCTCCTGAGTAGCCAAGACTCCAGGCACACACCACCACACCTGCCTTAATGTTGATATTTTGGCCGCCTTCCATGAATCATAAATGTTGTTAATGGCATCTAGAATGGTGAACCCTTTTTGCAAGGTCTGCAATTTAATTTATCCAGATCCCGTCAGAAGAAGCATTATTAGTGGCAGCTCTAGCTTTACGAAATGTATTTCTTAATACATTGGAAAGTCAGAATTATTCATTATTCCTTAATCCATGGGCTGCAGTTAGCAGACATGAAAACGTTAATCTTGTCTATACCTCCATAAGAGCTCTTGGTTACTAGGTGCATTATCAGTGGTAATATTTTGAAAGGAATCTCTGAACAGTATGTTTCACAGTGGGCTTAAAATATTCAGTAAACCATGCTGTAAATAGATGTAAATAGATACCACAAGGAGATTAGATGTAGCATAATTCTTAACTGGCTCTTGGATTTTTAGAATGGCAATTGAATATTAACACTCATTTAAAGTCACCAGCTGCATTGGCCTCTTAACAAGAAAGCCAGCCCAGGCTGGGAAAAGTGGCTTACAGCTGTAATTCCAGTGCTTTGGGAGGCTCAGGTTGGAGGATCACTTGAGGTCAAGAGTTCAAGACCAACCAGTACAACGGAGCATGACCCTGTCTCTACAAAGTAAAGAGTCAGCCCGTCCTTTGAAGTCAGATATGGCTTACCTAGAGCTATGAAAGTCCTAGACAGCATCTCCTGAAGTAAAGCTGTTTTGTCTCTGTTAAAATTGTAGTAGAGCTACCTCTGCCAGGTATCTAGATATTCTGGAAATGCTTGCTGCAGCTTCCACATCAGCAATTGCTACTTCACTTTGTACTTTTGTTATAGAAATGACTTGTTAAACCTCACAAACTGATCTTTGCCAGTTTCCAGCATTTCTTCTGCAGTTAATTCACCCCTCAGCCTTCATAGAATTAGAGTTAGGGCCTTGCTCTGGATTAGGTTTTGGTTTAAGGGAATGCTGTGGCTGGTCTGATCTATCCAGAGCACTAACACTTATTCCATGTTAGTGGTGAGGCTGTTTTCCTTTCTTATTATCTGTGTTTTCACTGGAGTAGCACCTTTAGTTTCCTTCAAGAACGTTGCATTCACAACTTGGCTAACTGGCACAGGAGGCCTAGATTTTGGCCTATTCCAGTGTTTTGTTTTTGTTTTTGTTTTTAGAGACATAGTCTCGCTTTTGTCCAGGCTGGAGTGTAGTACAGTTATAGCCCATTGCAGCCTCAAACGCATGGGTTCAAGTGATCTTCCTGTCTTCTGAGTAGCTAAGACCGCAGGTGTGCACCACCATGGCCAGCTAATTTTTTGTTTTTATTTTTTTAAAGAGGCAGGACTTTACTGTTGACCAGGCTGATCTTGAACTTAAAACCTCAAGTGATGCTCCCCTATCTGCCTCCCAACACGGTGGGATTATAGGTGTGAGCCCCTGCCCCTGGCCTTTATCTTGGCTTTTGACATGACTTTTTCACTAAGGTTAATCATTTCCAGCTTTCGATCTAAAGTGAGAAATGTGCAACTTCTTTTTTCACTTGAACAGTTAAAGGCCATTGTTGGGTAATTAATTGGCCTAATTTCAATATTGTTGTGCCTCAGGGAATTAGGAGGCCTGGGAAGAGGGGGGAGTGGCCAGGTGGAGGAGTGAGAGCATAGCATTTATTAAGTTTGCTGTCTTCCAAGGTTGTGGGTGGTTTTTTTTTTTTTGGAGACGGAGTCTCGCTCTGTCGCCCGGACTGGAGTGCAGTGGCCGGATCTCAGCTCACTGCAAGCTCCGCCTC
>NW_012117265.1:3914424-3918020 GCF_000951035.1 Colobus angolensis palliatus
TTAGCCAGGATGGTCTCGATCTCCTGACCTCGTGATCCGCCCGTCTCGGCCTCCCAAAGTGCTGGGATTACAGGCTTGAGCCACCAAGCCCGGCCTCCAAGGTTGTGGTTTGTGGTACCACAAAACAACTACAATAGGAACATCAAAGATCGCAGAGCAGCCGGGCATGGTGGCTCACACCTGTAATCCCAGCACTTTGGGAGGCTGAGGCAGGTAAGTCATGAGGTCAGGAGTTCGAGATCAGCCTGGCCAACATGGTGAAACCCCGTCTCTACTAAAAATACAAAATATTAGCCAGGCGTGGTGGCAGGCACCTGTAGTCCTGGCTACTCGGGAGGCTGAGGCAGGAGAATCGCTTGAATCCGGGAGATGGAGGTTAGAGTGAGCTGAGATTGCACCACCACACTCCAGCCCAGGCGACAGAGTGAGACTCCGTCTCAAAAAAAAAATAAAAAAATCACAGAGCACCACGATAAGTATAATAATAAGGAAAATCTTTGAAATATTGTCAGAATTACCAGGATGTGAGAGACAAAAGTGAGCACATGCTGTTGGAAAAAATGGTATTACAGATTTATTCAACATGACATTGCCACAGGACTTCTACTGGTGAAAAATATCTGTAAAGTGATGAAGCGAAGTAGCATGCGGTATGTCTAGTTATTGCTGTAGTGGTTTCCAAATGGTGGTTTTCTTTTTTTTCTTTTCTTCTTTTTGTTGGTTTGCAACGGGGTCTTGCTCTGTTGCTTAGGGTGTGGAGTGCAGGGGCACGATCATGGCTCCCTACAGCCTTGACCTCCTGGGCTCAAGTGATCCTCCCATCTCCATCTCCTGAGTACCTGGGACCACAGGCACATGCTAACACACCCAGTTAATTTTTTTACTTGTAGAGCCAAGGTCTCACTATGTTGCCCAGACTAGTCTCAAACTCTTGGGCTCAAGCAGTCCTCCTGCCTCAGCCTCCCAAAGTGCCGGGATTACAGGTGTGAGCCACTGCACCCAGCCCAAAAAGTGATTTTCTAATTCCATAGTTTCTTCTACATTTCTTAATTGGAATTTTGTAAGGAAGAGTTATCCTTATTCATTTATTTACCCATTTACTTGTAGGAGCATGTATCATAAATTCTTACTCTTTGGGGTATAGTTAGCTACTGTAAATTTGATGCAGATATTTTTCCAGATTCAATAAGTAGGATCCCCATCAAGCTATCTTCTGAATCTAAAAATGTATTCTCCTAATTTCGTGGGTATATAATTATTTTCTGGGCGACAGTCTGTTCATGGTACGTTTGTCTCCACCCTAGAATCAGAAAAATCTAGTTTCTTTTAATGCAGAATACTATTTAGAAGCTGCAGTCTCTGTGTGGGGTGGTGTTCCTAGGTAATAGTGCCCTGGCTTTTAGGTCCTGTCTGGAGGATGTGGGAAACATGCATAATTATCTATACATATCCACACACATTGATACCTATATTTCTATATGAAAAATGTGACCACATGCCAACACTTTTAATTCCACCGCAACACTACTGGGTTATTTCTTGCCTTCCAGATTCCCTTCTCTGTAGCTATCTTTCATCACTTGCAAAAAATAGCACTTGCTCAATCCTAGATTAAAATATAAGCTACTCTCAGAATTGATAACTCACACCACTGTTTTTAAAAATCTGCTAACCAGAATTCAGTTTTTATTCACAGCTCTTATCTTTAGCTCAGGGCCTAATATAAAAGCACTAGGTTTAAAACTTACTTGGTCAGCAGCAATCCACTTCTAGGTACATGTCCAAAGGAACTGAAGAAACCATCTCAATGTGTGAATGCCTACCTGTGTTCATTGCAGAATTATTCAGAAGAGCCAAGAGGTGGAAGCAAAGTAAATGTCCATTGACAGATGAATTGGTAAACAAAATACATACAATGCAATATCATTTAGCCTTAACAAAATTCTGCCATATGCTACAACATGGATGTGACTTGAGGACATTATGCTAAGTGAAACCAGCTGCAAAAGGACAAATACCACCCAATTCCACTTACATGGGGTATCTAATGTCAAACTCAGAAGCAACAAAGTACTGCGGTATTTGCCACAAGCTGGTGGAGGAGAAAATGAGTTGTTCGATGGGTACTGAGTGTCAGCCATGCAAGATGGAAAAGCTTTTTGAGATTTGTTGTATAAAAATATGCATATAGTTAATAATGTTCGGTACACACAAAGTATGTGAAAGGGTAAATTTTATGTGTTTTTATCATAATAAAAATTGTAATAAAAGAAAAGTTACTTGGGTCAATTTTGTGTTTTTTCCCCCTGTTTATTGTTGAATTTTTATCCATTTGATAGAAAGTTCATTTCAGTAATTCCTGTTCATTTTCCATTTTGTGTCACATTGTTATCCTTGTTGATGTTTTTTAAATTAGATATATAAAACAGGCCAGGCACGGTGGCTTATGCCTGTAATCCCAGTACTTTGGGAGGCCAAGATGGGTGAATCACCTGAGACTGGGAGTTGGAGACCAACCTGGCCAACATGGTGAAATCCTGTCTACCGTAAATTATTATCCTGTATACCGTAAAAAATTAGCCAGACGGCTGGGTGCTGTGGCTCATGCCTGTTATCCCAGCACTTTGGGAGGCTGAGGCAGGCAGATCACAAGGTCAGGAGTTCAACACAAGCCTGGCCAGTATGGCAAAATCCTGTCTCTACTAAAAATTCAAAAATTAGCTGGGCATGGTGGCAGGTGCCTGTAGTTCCAGCTACTGAGGAGGCTGAGGCAGGAGAATGGCGTAAAACCCGGGAGGCGGAGCTTGCAGTGAGCTGAGGTCCGGCCACTGCACTCCAGCCTGGGCGACAGAGCGAGACTGTGTCCCCCCCCCAAAAAAAAATTGGTTAGTAAAAAATAATTTAAAACGCTGTGTCAAATCTTAATTTTAATAAGTAATCTAGGTTTAATTATTGAAAATTAGGTAACGAAATGGATTGTTTATAAATAAACTTCATGTAATTTAAAATCTTAAATAATACTCATATCCAAATAAGATATAAAGCAAACAAATTACTGAATAAATATAAGTTCATTCTTGGCTTCTTAAAATTTCTTTCTCTATAAAAAAAAAAAAAAATTTTTGAGACGGAGTTTCACTCGTCACCCAGCTGGAATGCAATGGCATGGTCTCGGCTCACTGCAACCTCCACCTCCCAGGTTTAAGCAATTCTGCCTCAGCCTCCCAAGTAGCTGGGATTACAGGTGCCCGCAACCACGACAGGCTAATTTTTGTATTATTAGTAGAGATGGGGTTTCACTATGTTGGCCAGGCCCGTCTTGAGTTGCTGACCTCAAGTGATCCACCTGTCTTTGCCTCCCAATGTGCTGGGATTACAGGCATGAGCCACCGCACCCAGCTGGCTTCTTAAAATGTCTAAAAAGACTAGATATATTTTGGTCTATTACTCAAAATACAAATTTAGGAAAAAGCAATTTTCGTGCAAGAATCTTATGTGGGCTGGGCGCGGTGGCTCAAGCCTGTAATCCCAGCACTTTGGGAGGCCGAGACGGGCGGATCACGAGGTCAGGAGATCGAGACCATCCTGGCGAACAC
>NW_012117265.1:3918276-3921466 GCF_000951035.1 Colobus angolensis palliatus
ATCTCAAAGAAAAAAAAAAAAAAAAAAGAATCTTATGTGGTAAATTTTTGTCCTAACGTAAAATGATTGGTTGTACCAATATAAAAAGAGAAAACTGTAAGACTAAGGCTGAAAGTTTAAGAAAATGGTTACATGTCTAAACAATTTCAATAGGATTTATGAAAGATCGGCCTTACGGACAGTTTAATGTCTGATTGTGTTGGCTAGGATTGAAAAGAAGTTGTACATAGTTTTGTTTTGTTTTTTTTCCCCTAAAAATTAAACAGTGGTGTTGGGTGCACTGATACAGGACCAGAGTCTGGTCCTCTATGTTGAAAACAAACTTTTTTTGGACATATTTATCTGTGCTTAATAAATTTGCAAGACGTTTCGTTTGTTCTAAAATCTGTTAGCAGCCATCTTCCAAGCTCTAATTTCTATTTCTGCCAGATTTTTCCGAGATTGATTTAATTTCTTTCTTTCTTTCTTTCTTTTTTTTTTTTGAGACAGAGTCTCGCTGTGTCGCCCAGGCTGGAGTGCAGTGGCCGGTTCTCAGCTCACTGCAAGCTCCGCCTCCCGGGTTTACGCCATTCTCCTGCCTCAGCCTCCCGAGTAGCTGGGACTACAGGCACCCACCACCTCGCCTGGCTAGTTTTTTTGTATTTTTTAGTAGAGACGGGGTTTCGCCGTGTTAGCCAGGATGGTCTTGATCTCCTGACCTCGTGATCCGCCCGTCTCGGCCTCCCAAAGTGCTGGGATTACAGGCTTGAGCCACTGTGCCCGGCGATTGATTTAATTTCTGTAGTTTTCAGGTTTTAAATACTATCCTCGTCATTTAAAACCGTAATTTTCTTTATCGAGGTGGAATTTCACACAGTTAAAAAAATTTGTAGAGATGATGATATGGTTTGGATATGTGTCCCTACCCAAATCTCATGTTCAGCTGTAATTCCCAGTGTTAGAGGTAGGGGCTGGTGGGAGGTGACTTGATCATGGGGGGCGGATTTCTCATGGGTCATTTAGCACTACCTGCCTGGGTACTGTCCTCGTGATAGATACTGAGTTCTTGTCACTTGATTTGGTCATTTAAAGGTGTGTAGCACCTCCCCCTCTCTCCTGCTCCTGCTTTGGCCATGTGACATGCCTGCTCCTCAGCCTTCTGCTATGATTGTAAGTTTCCTGACCTCCCCAGAAGCCGAGCTCATGCCAGCAGCCTGCTTCCTGTCCAGCCTGCAGAACTGTGAGCCGATTAAACCTTTTTTCTTTATAAATTACCCACTGTTAGTTATTTCTTTATAGCAATGCGAGAACAGACTAATACAGGTGGCATCTCGCTATGTTGCCCAGGCTGGTCTCAAACTCCTGGCCTTAAGTTATTCTCTTGCCTCAGCCTTCTGAAGTGCTGAGATTACAGGAATGAGCCACCATAAACAGAACCAGCCAATTTGTTGAGGTAGAGTTTTGGTTTTCAGATTTCTCATTCATATCTCAGAGGATCAACTTTTCTTGCATCTCAATGTGTGACATTTGCAGGTCATACATCATTGCCTTCTTTTTTTTCACATTGAGAAGGCCTGGAATGGTGACTGTCTCCAACTTTTTTGTCTGCTCCTGTAAGTTTTTTCTTTGGTTCGAAATCAGTTATTATGGCCTGACACTGAAATATTTATCATGAAGGCCTAGAAAAGCAATGTATTTCTTCTGTATAACTTGATTCTGTATTCTTGGCTTTTCTTGATGTATCTAAATTGTTACACGCGTAACCTGGGACATATTGCTAACTAAATTCAAGCACGCTTTTCATCAGGTTCAACTTCCAGGTTTTTTTTTTTTTTTTTTTTTGAGACGAAGTCTTGCTGTGTCGCCTGGGCTGGAGTGCAGTGACCGGATCTCAGCTCACTGCAAGCTCCACCTCCCAGGTTTATGCCATTCTCCTGCCTCAGCCTCCCGTGTAGCTGGGACTACAGGCGCCTGCCACCTCGCCCAGCTAGTTTTTTTTTTTTATTTTTTAGTAGAGACGGGGTTTCACCGTGTTAGCCAGGATGGTCTCAATCTCCTGACCTCGTGATCCGCCCGTCTTGGCCTCCCAAAGTGCTGGGATTACAGGCTTGAGCCACCGCGCCCGGCCAGGTTTTTCTTTGGTAGCTGGTCTAAGAAAGGTTTTACAAGAAATTATCGAGATAATCTCCTGTGTTGCCTTTATTAAGTTTTTTATCACTTGAAAAAAAAAAAAAAACCACACACAAAAAATCTGGTTGGGCATGGTGTTTCATGCCTGAATCCCAGCAGTTTGAGAGGCCAAGGTGGGAGGATCGCTTGAGTTCAGGAGTTCGGTACCAGGCTGGGCAACATGATGAAAGCCCATCTCTACAAAACACACACACACACACACACACAGTTAGCTGGGTGTGGTAACGTGTGCCTGTAGTCTCAACTACTCAGGAGGCTGAGGTGGGAAGATCACTTAGGTCTGGGAGATCAAGGCTGCAGTGAGCTTTTGTGCTGCTGCACTCCAGCCTGGGCAACTGAGTGAGATGCTGTCCCCCATCTACCCCAAAATAAATAAAAAGAAACAACAAAAAACTCTGGGCTTTAAAAGAATTCATTTTTTCCCAGTAACTCTCTATATTCCTGTTAATGACTTTTGATTATTGCTGTATTTACATAGATTACTAACAAGTGACCTATTAATCAAATGTTTTGAGCCTTTTAACATCTTTGACAAACTTCCCCAAATGCAAATTCTTTTTATTTTATTTTATTTTTTTTTTTTTGAGACAGAGTCTTGCTCTGTCACCCAGGCTGGAGTGCAATGGCACGATCTTGGCTCACTGCAATCTTTGCTTCCTGGGTTCAAGTGATTCTCCTGCCTCAGCGTCCCGAGTAGCTAGGATTACAGGTGTGCACTATGACGCCTGGCTAAGTTTTGTATTATTGGTAGAGGTGGGGTTTCACCATGTTGGCCAGTTTGGTCTCGAACTCCCAACCTCAGTTGATCCTCCTGCCTTGGCCTCCCATAGTGCTGGGATTACAGGTGTGAGCCATCACGCCTGGCCTTCTTTTTTATTTTTTATTTTTTTGAGACGGAGTCATGTGCTGTTGCTGAGGCTGGAGTGCAATGCCATGATCTCAGCTCACTGCAACCTCTGCCTTCCAGGTTCAAGCAATTCTCCTACCTCAGCCTCCCAAGTAGCGGGGATTACAGACACCC
>NW_012117265.1:3921746-3931033 GCF_000951035.1 Colobus angolensis palliatus
TCGCCAGGATGGTCTCGATCTCCTGACCTCGTGATCCGCCCGTCTCGGCCTCCCAAAGTGCTGGGATTACAGGCTTGAGCCACTGCGCCCGGCCATGCCTAATAATTTTTGTAGTTTTGTAGAGATGGGGTTTCATCATGTTGGTCAGGCTGGTCTTGAACTCCTGACCTCAGGTGATCCATCTGCCTTGGCCTCCCAAAGTGCTGGGATTACAGGCATGAGCCACCATGTCTGGTCTGTTTTTATGACTTTTATTCAAAAGATTGTTCTTTGCTCAAATGTTTTGTTTTTTTTTTGGAATTAAGAAACTGTTCTATCTTAACTTACCTCTAATATACATCTGTTTGATAAAGTATACTTTTTTGAGCCAGGGTCTCGCTCCGTCACCCAGGCTGGAGTGCAGTCATGCTGCTGTAGGACAGGCAAGCTTCAAATTGGGACTTAGGCCATGAGGGTTTTTGGCTTTGGCCAGGAAATAATTCAGGGTGAGCTGGTGATAGAAGAAAGACGCTTTATCAAAGAAGCAGTGTTACAGCTCTGGTGGTGTTACAGCTTTGTGACTGCTCTTATGGGGAACCTCATAGGCAGTGTGCTGAGAGTAGGAGCTCAGAGTAGCAGCTCAGGGCAGGTTTGCAGTCATATTTATACCTACTTTTAATTACATGTAGATTAAGGGTCAGTTTATACAGAAATTTCTAGGAAAAGGGTGGTAACTTTGGTCATCGGGTCGTTGCCATGGAAAGGGGTGGTAACTCCGGGTGTTGCCGTGACAATGGTAAAGTGACATGGCTCACTGGTGGGTGTTTCTTATGGAAAGCTGCTTCTGCCCCATCCCTGTTTTAGCTAGTCCTCAATTTTGTCCAGGTCTGAGCCCCACCTCTGGAGTTGATTCTGCCTCCTACCTCAGTGTGATCATTGCTCACTGCAGCTTCAGCCTGCTGGGCTCAGGCAATCCTCCTACCTCAGCCTCCTGAGTAACTGGAACCATAGATGTGCGTCACTGTGCCTGGCTAATGTTTAATGCCTGCCCCAGCTGCCTGGCTTCTCCCTGCTGTCCACGCCTCCTCCTATCTTGGAGCAAAGTCAGGCCAAGCTGGCTCGCCATGAACAGCGGGACAGACATGAGAGAGTCCAGGGGGGAAAGGGGTAGGTCCCTGGTAAGGTTTCTCCTTCTGGCCAGAGAAGGCCTGAAGGCTGGTGGCTGGGCCGCCAGTCCCAAGAACTGGAGTGGTAACTGGTGCCTTTTCCAGGCCTTCCCATGGCCACCCATGGGCAAATTGGCATGCACTTCCTGCCCTCTGAGGCTCACAAAGTCCCCCTGGCTCAGCTAGAGCTGAGCAGACAGTGCCACTAGCAGAAGAGAGGAGGCTAGTGCTGACACCCTCAGAGACCCGCAGAGACCACCGAACAACTTGCCTGAGAAGTGCTACTCTCTCCAGCGCCCCCTCTCTGCTGAGAACTGAACACTCGACGAACAACCTGCCTGCCCACAGAGGGGAGCTACTCACTGTGGGTCTCCTCTGAGCTGTTCTTTTTTTTTTTTCTTTCTTGAGACAGAGTTTCGCTCTTGTTGCCCATCCTGGAGTGCAATGGCACAATCTCAGCTCCCTACAACCTCTGCCTCCTGGGTTCAAGCGATTCTCCTGCCTCAGCCTCCCAAGTAGCTGGGATGAGAGGCATGCGCCACCACACCTGGCCAATTTTGTATTTTTAGTAGAGATGGGGTTTCTCCATGTTGGTCAGGCTGATCTTGAACTACCATCCTCAGGTGATCCACACACCTCGGCCTCCCAAAGTGCAGGGATTACAGGCGTGACCCACTGTGCCTAGCTCCTTTGAGCTGCTCTTAACACTAAATAAAGCTCCTGTTCTTCTTCAGCTTGGGCAAAAGTACCACAGGCAACAGAAGTTTTCCAGGGGAAGATAATTGACACCTCAAAGATCCCACAACAGTAATAGTCAACAAACATTGGCTACCCTTACATTTTTACAACTAAATATTAAAATTTGAGATAAAACCATTAGAATCAAAGGAATATAATAAGATTGGCATGAGTAAATCTACGAATGGCACAGAAGGATTTAGAAACTGATACAGGTACATATAGGAATTATTGTTTTTAAAAAAAGGTGAATGGCCGCGTGTGGTGGCTCAAGCCTGTAATCCCAGCACTTTGGGAGGCCGAGACGGGCGGATCACGAGGTCAGGAGATCGAGACCATCCTGGCTAACACGGTGAAACCCTGTCTCTACTAAAAAAAATACAAAAAACTAGCCGAGCGAGGTAGTGTGCGCCTGTAGTCCCAGCTACTCGGGAGGCTGAGGCAGGAGAATGGCGTAAACCCAGGAGGCAGAGCTTGCAGTGAGCTGAGATCCGGCCACTGCACTCCAGCCTGGGCGACAGAGCGAGACTCTGTCTTAAAAAAAAAAAAAAGGTGGATACAAGTGTGTGTCCATAATAATTCAAAAGTTTAATGTCATAAAATTAGGAGTAACAAAATTTTAAAAACTTTGAGAGTACAACTATTATGTATCCATAATGATTAAAAAAAATTTTTTTTGAGATGGAGTCTCGCTATGTCACCCAGGCTGGAGTACAGTGGTGCGGTATTGGCTCACTGCAACCTCAGCCTCCGGGGTTCAAGCAATTTTCCTGCCTCAGCCACCCGAGTAGCTGGGATTACAGGTGCGTGCAACCACGCCCAGTTAATTTTTGTATTTTTAGTAGAGACGGGGTTTCACCATGTTGGTCATGCTGGTCTTGAACTCCTGACCTTATGATCTGCCCGCCTCAGCCTCCCAAAGTGCTGGGATTATAAGTGTGAGCCACTGTGCCTGGCCCAGTTAAAAAAAAAAAGAATTTAATGAGGTAGAAGTTCATATCAACAGGTTAAAGGTAGTGCATTAGCCTAGTCTCACACTGCCCTAATTTATAAAGAAATTTATAAAGAAAAGAGGTTTAATTCCACAGGCTGTACAGGAAACATGGCTGGGGAGACCTCAGGAAACTTTCAATCATGGCAGAAGGTGAAGGGGAAGCAGGCAGGACTTCACATGGTGGAGCAGGAGAGAGAGAGCACAGGGGGAGGTGTTACACACTTTTAAACAACCAGTTATCCTGAGAATCCTATCATGAGACTGTGCTGGGGGATGATGATAAACCATTAGAAACCACCCCCATGATCCAATCACCTCCTACCAGGCTCCACTTCCAACACTGGGGATTACATTTGGGTGGGGACCCAGAGCCAAACTGTATCAGGCAGTTTCTCTCAATAAGTGGTGCTACAAAAATTGGCCCTCTTTTTGGATGAAATAAAATTGGATCCACTACTCCACACTACATGCCCAAATACATTCAATTAAAAGATATAGGCCGGGCGCGGTGGCTCAAGCCTGTAATCCCAGCACTTTGGGAGGCCGAGACGGGTGGATCACGAGGTCAGGAGATCGAGACCATCCTGGCTAACACGGTGAAACCCCGTCTCCACTAAAAAATACAAAAAACTAGCCGGGCGAGGTGGCAGGCGCCTGTAGTCCCAGCTACTCGGGAGGCTGAGGCAGGAGAATGGCGTGAACCCGGGAGGCGGAGCTTGCAGTGAGCTGAGATCCGGCCACTGCACTCCAGCCTGGGCCACAGAGTGAGACTCTGTCTCAAAAAAAAAAAAAAAAAAAAGATATATATGTGTGTGTGTGTGTATGTACGTAGGTGTATATATACATATATATATATATGCCTCTTATTGTACACTTTGAAGGCGAGGTTAATTAAGTCCTGTTGTGGGGTTTGAGGGTCAGAATCTAATTTTTGGAGCTTTTTCTAATCTTGGGAGAAGATTGGGTAATAAAATGCATATTGAGAATAAGAAGGCCTTGTGGCCCCTCTGGGTCTAGGGTGGTCAAGTGTCTAAAAGTTGTTGCCAAACAGGCCATGAACTGGACTGGGTTTTTATATTTGATGAAAAAGAGCCTAAATGCTAACTGATTTGGGAGAGGTCGGATGAAGAAAAAGGAACATTAACCTTGACTATGCCTTCAGCTCCAGCCACCTCTCCAAGAGGAAATTGTTGGGCAGATGGGGGAAGGCTAGTCACGGAACGAAACTGTAAGCCGGACCAGGTGTGAGGAGGGGAGGCGATAGAAAGATTATAGGGCGGGGAGCAGAGGCTGAGGAAGAATTGGGACCTGGCTTGGCTTGGCGAGGAGCAGCCTGGGGAGGAGGGGAGAGGTCAGATGGGTCCGCAGAAAAGGACGATTCAAAGGACTCAGGAAAGAAAGAAGAAAGATTTGGGATGAGTCGCACTGGGAGCAGAGACTAGGGAGGGACAGATGTGTAAAGAATGTCTGACGTCAGGCACCTCAGACCATTTGCCCATTTTATGACAAACATTATCTAGATCTTGTAGGATGGAGAAATCAAAAGTGCTGTTTTCTGGCCATTTAGAACCATTGTCAGGTTTGCATTGGGGCCAAGCAGTGTTGCAGAAGAAAATAAATTGTTTAGGTTTTAGGTCAGGTGTGAGTTGAATAGGTTTTAGGTTCTTGAGAACACAGGCTAAGGGAGAAGAATGGGGAATGGAGGGTGGAAGTTGCCCATAGTGAAGGAGATACGTTTAAAGACAAAGGTAGAGACATGGAGAAGGCAGTGGGGTGGGGGTGAGCAGCCAAAGCAGGCATCCCTGCAATTGACTTGCCACCAAGGGAATGTGGGTGAATGACCAAGGCAGGAGTCCCGGGGGTGATCAGACACCAATGGAATGTAGGTGAATAATCAGGCAGGCGTCCCCACAGTGATTCGCCACCGAGGAAAGACTGTCTTCCTGAGTCTGTGATTGGTGCCACAGTTTTGGGTCCGCAGATAAAATGTGTCTCCTTTGTCTCTACTAGAGAGGAAAAATAGCTGGAATTGGAAGGACAGGGAGATTGAAGCGTAGTGAGAGAGGCTGGAGAAGAGAGTGAAGAGACCGCTTACCCAACTTGAAATTGGTGAGATGTTCCTTGGGCTGGTCTGAGGATCCGAGGATCCGAGGTTGTAGGTGGAGCTCCTCACAGAGTGAGGGTGAGGACCGGGGCCGGTCTCCTGAGGGAGTCCCCCGTCCTGGGTTTTGGAACCAAATGTTACAGGCATCTGTGTGTAGAACAGGCTTTGTGTGAGCAACAAGGCTGTTTATTCACTTGGGTGTAAGTGGGCTGAGTCTGAGAAAGGAGTCAGCAAAGGGAGATAGGGGTGGGGCAGTTTTACAGGATTTAGGTGGGTAATGGAAAGTTACAGTTAAAGGTGGTTACGTTTTGCAGGCAGGGCCGGGGGTCACAAGGTGCTGGGTGGGGAACTCCTGAGACTCATTGCCCAGGAGAAGAATGTCACAAGGTCAAGAGATCAGTTGGGGTGAGGCAGGAACAAATCACAATGGTGGAACATCATCAGTTAAGGCAGGAACTGACTGTTTCACTTCTTTTATGGTTCTTCAGTTGCTCCTGGCCATCTGGATGTATACGTGCAGGTCACAGGGGTTATGATGGCTTAGCTTGGGCCCAGAAGCCTGACAAGGAGTTCAAGACCAACCTGGCCAGCATGGCAAAACTCTGTCTCTACTAAAAAGACAAAAATTAGCAGGGTGTGGTCGGACGTGCCTGTAATCCCAGCTACTTGGGAGGCTGAGGCAGGAGAATCCCTTGAACCTGAGAGGCAGAGGTTGCAGTAGGCTGAGATGGCTCCACTGAACTCCAGCCTTGGTGACAAAATGAGACTTTGTCTCAAAAAAAAAAAAAAAAGAAAAAGAAAGCAAAGACGTTTTAAAGCAAGGCAAAAAACCCAGAAATTATTTTTAAAACCAATTCTTTTGGCTGCATAGAAAATGTTTTTTACATCAAATGTTGAAATAGTAACACAGCAAAATACGTAGTTATGTATTTTCTAGATGCATAACACATTGGCTCCTTCCCCTACGGGCCCGCCCCGCTGTGGCCTCGCCGGCAGGCCTGGCTGTAACTTCAACCTTTTCTTCTGGGCCTGGCCCCACCTTCCTCGCCGCCCCCGAGAGTGGGCCCCGCCGCTTGCCCGTAGCCCGGCCCACAGGCCTGGCTCTAACCTCGATCTTGTCCTCTGGGCCCACTTCTGCCTGCAGCCCCCGCGCTGAGCCCACCCTAACGTCCTCCGCAGCCAAGCAGGAGAAAACTAGAATTTTGCCACCTGGAGGATGTCTTACACGGCAGAAACTCTAGTACCAAAACCCCGCCCGGCCCGTGGCGGAGAGCTGAAAGGACGTCAGCGGGGCGCCTTTCATTCTGTGACGTCAGCTGTGAGCGCCCGAGAGTCTTTTTGCCTTTCAGAGTTAGGGCCTCTCTGTCGTTGGTGAGTTCCGCGGAGATGAAGTGGTTTGGGGGTAAAGGACGGGTTTGGCCCGGACCTTAGAGAGGCCTGGCCCACTCCTCTCGCGTCCGTAGGGGCCGCTAGCGTCCGCTCGGACCGTCGCTCCCTGGGAGGAGTCGGGCATCTAGTTGCGGTATCCGCAGGGTGTTTTCATCTGTGCTCCCCTCTCCAAAGGCCTCCAAAGCAGCCTTTGTGAATTTTTTTCCAGCAGGAAAATAATTTCCGCCTTTTGCATCTACGTTGGCTCCGTCCCCAGGGTCCTTCCGGTTCAGGGACCTGGCGATTTCTGAGTTCGGTAAGCACTGGGTAAAAGTTGGTTCTAGGGGGCCTTTACTGTCTTTTCTTATGCAAACGAATATTTCATCTGTAAGTTTGGTTTCGTCTTTGCGCGTTGTATTTTATTTTTGACTATTACTTTCATGGCGAAAGATAAAGATACTTATTAGGTTTATAGGGTGTGCATATTTGTGTATGTGAATACAAACGTTTGTGGACCGCCAAGTCTTTGTACTAAAGAATACTAAAAATAATAACCTATTCTCTTCGAATGGAGTTCCTAGGCCCGTACATCCCAAGACAGCTTCACAATCAGACCTCCAGAAGAAAAGGATGAAGGCTTTGTTATTTTAGTATCACAGTCATCAAATTTACAGTTAACTGGGTGGTTGGATTTAAGAGTTCGAAACCAGCCTGGCCAAGATGGTGAAATCCCGTCTCTACTAAAAATCCAAAAAAAAAGAAAAAGAAAAAGAAAAACTGGGTGTGGTGGAGGGATCTTGTAATCCCAGCTACTTGGGAGGCTTAAGGCAGGAGAATCACTTGAACCCAGGAGGTGGAGGTTGCACTGAGCCGAGATCACGCCACTGCACTCCAGCCTGGGTGACAGAGTGAGACTCTGTTTCAAAAACAAACAAACAAACAAAGGATGTGTGTATTTTAAGCTACATTGTTTATATATCAATGAAAAAAAAAAAAAGTTGGCTGGGTACGGTGGCTCACACCTGTGATCCCAGCACTTTGAGAGGCTGAGGCAGGAAGATCTCTTGAGCCCAGGAGTTTAAGACCAGCCTGGGCAACACAGCAAGACTCCATGTCTCCAAAAAAAAAAAGAAAGTAAAATATTCTATACAGATGCCACTAAACTGAATGTTTGTGGGCTTAGTCAGCCCTAGGACCCCCAGTTTGAGACCCTTGGGAGTAGGTGTGATCCATACCAGGAGTCCAGAACTGTGGTTTTTGTGACTTTAGGGTTTTAGTCTTATTGGTAGAATGAGGTCTGTAGAGTTTTTGTGAATTTGGTTCATGGATAATTAACTGTGGAACGTTCACTGTTAATCATTATTTGACTCCCATTCTGTAGGTCATTGTTTGAGCCACTGTTTCATGTTTAATGATTGTCATTAATTTTTTTTTTTTTTTTTTTTTGAGACGGAGTCTTGCTCTGTCACCCACCTAGGCTGGAGTGCAGTGGCGCGATCTCGGCTTACTGCAACTTCCACTTCCCAGGTTTGAGCGATTCTCCTGCCTCAGCCTCCTGAGTAGCTGGGATTACAGGTGCACACCACCATGCCCAGCTAATTTTTGTATTTTTAGTAGAGACGGGGTTTCACTGTGTTGGTCAGGCTGGTCTTGAACTTGTGACCTCATGATCCGCTGGCTTCGGCCTCCCAAAGTGCTGGGGTTACAGGCGTGAGCCACCGTGCCCGGCCAAGTAAAACCAAACTTTGGTGGAAAAAAATTAACCAGATAAATACTATGAAAAGGTCTTCTCTTTGAAGACCCATATAGCAGACCAGTGTTAGGCACAGAGCAGTTTGGCCTTGCCTCTGTGACAGTGTGACCTGGGAATGCAGGTTTGTTTAATTTGAGTGTTTCCAATCAAGGCCCTGTTGAGGCTACCCAATACTTAAAGTGTATTGTGAGGTTTGTTTTTTTTTTTTAATGTGTGTGTGCAAAACTTGTACTTGCATTCAGGTTCTGGTTTACCGCTTCAAGTTTTTTTTTTTTTTTTTTTTTACTTATTTTTATTTTTATTTCTTTAGAGATAGGGTCTTGCTATGTTGTCAAGGCTGGTCTCAAACTTCTGGACTGAAGCAATCCTCCCACCCTAGCCTCCCAAAATGCTGGGATTACAGGCATGAGCTACTGCCCCAGCCAATGTATATGTTTTGATGACTGATGATGAAGTACTGCTTGTTGATTATTGATTAATACCAACAGGAATCCCAGTAACCCTGTTTAAAGAGGAATGGAGATTGCCACTGTCCGTTTAGATTAATGAGGTGTCCTGAAGTGATGTTGGCATCAATGAAAGGAGGGTTCTGGCACATTCTCATCTCACAGGATGGCAGCTGTTGATTTGTCCCATGGTAAGCCCTGTTGCTCTTTTTCGGATATCATGCCCTAGGTTCCCCCTGCACAATATAGGGTCTCGTGGTTTGGGCTGCTGGTCATGTTGCTGATTCGTTTGGGAGGTGCTGAGGGGAGCCAGAATGTGCTCTTTTGTGAGTCAGCCCTTGCCTGGCTATGAGTTTTGGAAAGAGTACTGCATAATCTCCTTCACGAATTTTAATCAGCATGCTAGAGTCACATGCTCTGGGTGTGTATTTTCTTATGGGTGAAATGACACCATTATGTACTTTTCCTGACGGGCAGCACAGCTCATCGTCACCTTTAGGACTGCTCTGGCATTGTATGGCAGTAGGTTGTATGTTTGTGTTTTCTTTCTTTCTTTTTTTTTTTTCTGATACAAAGTCTCACTCTTTTGCCCAGGCTGGAGTGCAGTGGCGTGTCCATAGTTCACCACAGCCTCAAACTCCTGGGCTCAAGCAATCCTCCCACCTCCGCCTCCCAAGTACCTGGGACTACAGGCACATGCCACTGTGCCAGACTGATTAAAAAATTATTTTTGGCTGGG
>NW_012117265.1:3931463-3933787 GCF_000951035.1 Colobus angolensis palliatus
TTTTTGTAGAGATGAGGGGGTCTGTGTGCACTATGTTGCCCAGGGTGGTCTTGAACTCCTAGGCTTAACAATCTTCCTGTCTCAGCCTCCCCAGGGAGGTGAGACTGCAGGTGTGCATTACCACGCCAGGCTCGTTGTGAAATTTTTTTGTAGATACGGAGTCTCACTGTGTTGCCCAGGCTGATCTCAAACTCCTCACCTCAAGCAGTCCTCCCACCTCCCAGAGCACTAGCATTACAGATGTGAGCCACTGCAACTGGCCTCGTGTGTGTTTTCCTGATTTTGCAGGAATATGTGGGAATTTCATACTAGGAGGTAATGACCTCTAGGTAGGTGGATGTGGAGATTATGGTCAGCTTGGAGTTCTCATGCTTTTCGTTTTCTTACAGGGCATTATCTTTCTGGGGACCCAGTTTGCCTTCATGAGGAAAAGACACCAGCAGGAAGGATAGTGTCTGACTGCCTAACAGATTGTTATCAGGTAAAAAGCAGCTGTGTCCTTATACGTAGTGACATACTTGCATCCACCAGGTAGACACATTTCCCTCTAGACAGACTTGTCTCTAGGCTTCTTTGTTTTTTTTTTTTTGAGACAGAGTCTTGCTCTTTTGCCCAGGCTGGAGTGCAGTGGCGCGATCTCGGCTCACTGCAAGCTCCGCCTCCCGGGTTCACGCCATTCTCCTGCCTCAGCCTCCCAAGTAGCTGGGACTACAGGGCCCGCCACCACACCCATCAAATTTTTTGTATTTTTAGTAGAGACGGGGTTTCACCATGGTCTCAATCTCTTGACCTCGTGATCCGCCCGCCTCAGCCTCCCAAAGTGCTGGGATTACAGGAGTGAGCCACTGCGCCCGGCGTCTCCACGCTTCTTAAAGCAAATAAAGAGTCACTCAAGGACTGAATCCCCATTTGAATTTCCCCAAAGAATGGGGCCTCCCATATAGGAAGGTGTTAACTTGAAAATCATCCCAGGCCGGGCATGGTGGCTTACACCCATAATCCCAGTACTTTAGGAGGCTGAGGCAGGCAGATTGCTTGAGTACAGGAGTTCAAGACCAGCCTGAGCAACATAGTGAGACCCCGTCTCTACAAAAAATTTAAAAATTAGATGGGCAAATTGGTGCATGACTGGACTCCCAGCTACTTGGGAGGCTGAAGTGGGAGGATCACTTGAGCCCTGGAAGTTGAGGCTGCAGTGAGCTGTGATTGCATCACTGCACTCTAGCCTGGACAACAGAGTGAGACTCTGTCTCAAAAAAATAAAAAAAATAAAGTGTCATTTCCTCAAGTTGTTTATCAGCATTGATCAGATGTCTGGAACGTGCTGAGCAATGTGCTCAAATAGATGGAAATAAGATGAGATCTTGGCCAGGCGCGGTGGCTCATGCCTGTAATCCCAGCACTTTGGGAGGCCGAAGGGGGCAGATCATGAGGTCAGGAGTTCGAGACCAGCCTAGCCAGTATGGTGAAACCCGATGTCTACTAAAAATAAAAAAATTAGTTGGAAATGGTGACACGTGCCTGTAATTTCAGCTACTTGGAAGGCTGAGGCAGGAGAATTGCTTGAACCGGGGAGGCGGAGGTTGCAGTGAGCTGAGATCGCACCACTGTACTCCAGCCTGGGTGACAGAGTGAGACTCCATTTCAGGAAAAAAAAAAAAAAAGATCTTCTTAGTCTGGCTGTGCTGAGATAAATTCATATTCAAGGAGTGCCATTAATGAGCTATGAGTGGAGGAGATGACAGTGAATATGTTTAGGGAGTGCGGAGTTTCTAGGACCCTAAACCCTGGGGCTGGCCATTGCAGCCCTTGGAATCCTGCATAGGCATTGGGTCCCCCTTCCTCATTCTCCAGTAAACGCTGATGGACTTGTTAACTTGGCTCCAACCAGTGTTGTGTGTGATGCTTTAGGATTCAGTGACCTTCGACGATGTGGCTGTGGACTTCACCCAGGAGGAGTGGACTTTACTGGACCCAACTCAGAGAAGCCTCTACAGTGACGTGATGCTGGAGAACTACAAGAACCTGGCCACAGTGGGTAAGACTGGCCTCATCCCTTGCAGCCTCCTGTGGAACTGATATGTACTTACTGTTTTGCAGCATTGGCAATGTCAACTCTGAATACAAAGGACATAGTCCCTGTCCTAAATAGATTTTAATCTACTGTGACCATTATCAAAGTGTGGTCCAAGATTAATAGCAACACCATCTGCCTGTTAGAAATGTACATTTTCGCCGGGCACGGTGGCTCAAGCCTGTAATCCCAGCACTTTGGGAGGCCGAGACGGGCGGATCACGAGGTCAGGAGATCGAGACCATCCTGG
>NW_012117265.1:3935582-3949677 GCF_000951035.1 Colobus angolensis palliatus
AAAAAAAAAAAAAAAAAAAATTCTAGCAATAAACAAAACAGTTCATAAGTTTTAAATTTCTCATCGTTCCCAGTAGCATGATGAAATCTTATGTCATCCTGCCTGGGATGTGAATCATCCATTTGTCCAGTATATCTATGCTGTGTACATCACTTGTCAGTCACGTAGTGGTCATCTCAGTTACCAGATAGAAGAACCACAGTATGTACAGGGTTCAGAACTAGCCATGATTCAGGCATCCACCTGGGGTCTTAGAACATTTCTTTAATTGTTTAGATATACGCTCTTTTTTCAGAAATTTCCTACTTTCATTTCCTGATACTCTCTATTCACTATCAGTTTTAATTTTCATAGCGTCAATTTGTAATAAACGATTGAAAAGTTTTACCCCATGTCCTTGTCTTGGCCAGTTTTACTCCCTTTGGATCATTTACATCAAAAACAAATTTTTAATGTAGCCCAGATCCCCAAATGTCTTTCTGCTTTTTCTTGCCATGTTTAATTTGAAACAAATAGAAATGAGTCATATGTTTTCAACTCTTTCCATTTCTTTCTCCAAATCCTTTCATTTGTTCTTGTTGTGGTTCACTCTCTTGCCAAGGCTGGAGTGTAGTGGTGTGATCTCAGCTCCTTGCAACCTCTGCCTCCCAGATTCAAGAGATTCTTCAGCCTCAGCCCCGCGAGTAGCTGGGATTACAGGTGCCCACCACCACGCCCAGCTAACTTCTCTATTTTTAGTAGAAATAGGGTTTCGCCATGTTGGCCAGGCTGGTCTCAAACTCCTGACCTCAAGTGATCCACCTGCCTTAGCCTCCCAGAGTGCTGGGATTACAGGCGTGAGCCACCGTGCCTAGCCTGAGTCCTTTTCTTTGTTTGTCTGTTTTGTTTCAGGATGGGAAATGCAGCTTGAAACCCAATGGTCTACACTTCAGCAGGACTTTTTGATGGGTCAGAAATCCATCGGGATACAATTGGTAAGATTTGCAAGGGATATTTTTTATCTTCCACCCTCAGAGAAAATCAGGAATTCTATTATGGGAAGTCAGCAAAAATAAGAGATATTTGAGAGAAGTTGCATACACACAAGAGGGAGCGAAGAATCTGGGGATGCTCCAAATGTATTGTGAAACTTGTTTCTTCAGAGCTTTTACACATTCCCACATATGTAGCTAGGCATTGAGTTTTGTTTTTGGTGTTTTTTTGAAACGAAGTATTGCTCTGTCACCCAGGCTGGAGTGCAGTGGTGCAATCATGGCTCAGTATAGTCTTGACCTCCTGGGCTCAAGCGATCCTCCTACCTCAGCCTCCCTTAGTAGCTGGGACTACAGGCATGCCCCACCACACCCAGCTAATTCTTTAAAATTTTTGTGCAGACAGGGTCTTGCTGTGTTGCCCAGGCTATTCTCGAACTCCTGTGCTCAAGTGATCCTCCACCTCAGTTTACAGAAGCGCTGGAATTACAGGCATGAGCCACCACATCTGGCTTAGACTATGAATTGCTTTTGGTTTTTTTTGTCGAGACAAGGTCTTGCTGTGTCACCCAGGCTGGAGTGCAGTGGCACAAACATGGCTCACTGAAGCCTTGACCTCTTGGCTCAAGTGATCCTCCCACCTCAGCCTCCTACGTGGTTGGGACTACAGGAATGCACCACCATGCCCAGCTAATTTTTTTTTTTTTTGAGACGGAGTCTTACTCTGTCACCCAGGCTGGAGTGCAGTGGCACAATCCGGCTCACTGCAAACTCACCTCCTGAGTTCATGCCATTCTCCTGCCTCAGCCTCCCGAGTAGCTGGGACTACAGGCGCCCACCACCACGCCTGGCTCATTTTTTTGTATTTTTAGTAGAGATGGGGTTTTGCCATGTTAGCCAGGATGGTCTCGATCTCCTGACCTTGTGATCCGCCTGCCTTGGCCTTCCAAAGTGCTGGGATTACAGGCGTGAGCCCAACTCAGCTAATTTTTTGATATTTTTTGTAGAGATGGAGTTTCGCCATGTTGCCCAGGCTGGTCTCTAACTCCTAGGTTCAAATGATCCACCCACCTTTGCCTCACAAAATGCTGAGATTACAAATGTGAGCTACTGCACCCATGACACTGAATTTCAAAAACAATTTCTTGGAATTCTGCAGAAATATGTTTTTATTATTATTATTATCTTGAGATGGCATCTCATTTTGTTGCCCAGGCTGGAGTGCAGTGGCACAGTCTTGGCTCACTGCAACCTCCGCCTCCAGGTTCAAGCGATTCTTCTGCCTCAGCCTTCCAAGTAGCTGGGATTACAGGCATGTACCACCAAGCCCAGCTAATTTTTGTATTTTTAGTAGAGACAGGGTTTCACCATGTTGGCCAAACTGGTCTTGAACTCCTGACCTCAGGTGATCTTCCCCAACTTGGGCTCCCAGAGTGCTGGGATCACAGGCGTGAGCCACCACACCTAGCCAAGATTAAAGCAGATGGCACAACATTCTAGAATAAGAGTTAAGTTGTACCACTTAAAATAAATCTACAGGGCAGGACCTGAATGCGAGTAATAAAAATGGCATCAATTATAATCACCATTATAATGTTTGTAGCTTCAGATGGGTACGTCTGTTAATATGTTTGAGAAAAATCCTTAAATCATCATCATCCCTTCAACAGGAAGGGAAACACAACGGAGGGGAACTCTGTGACTGTGAGCAGTGTGGAGACGTCTTCAGTGAACACTCATGCCTTAAGACGCACGTGAGAACTCAAAGTACAGGGAACACTCACGACTGTCATTGGTATGGAAAAGATTTCCTTACTCTGCATGAGAAAACCTCTACTGGTGAGAAGTTTAATCAGAGTGAAAAAGTCTTCAGCCTGACACCAAATATTGTATACCAGAGAACTAGCAGACAAGAAAAGTCATTTGGATGTAGTCACTGTGGAAAGTCCTTCATTAACGAGTCATACCTTCAGGCACATATGAGAACTCACAATGGAGAAAAACTCTATGAATGGAGGGATTATGGGCCAGGTTTTATTGACTCCACAAGCCTTTCTGTGCTTATAGAAACCCTCAATGCAAAAAAGCCCTACAAATGTAAGGAATGTGGAAAAGGCTATAGGTACCCAGCCTACCTCAGTATTCACATGCGCACCCACACTGGGGAGAAACCATATGAATGTAAGGAATGTGGGAAAGCCTTCAATTATTCCAATTCATTTCAGATACATGGAAGAACTCACACTGGAGAGAAACCCTATGTGTGTAAGGAATGTGGGAAAGCCTTCACTCAGTACTCGGGCCTTAGTATGCATGTACGATTGCACAGTGGAGACAAGCCCTACGAATGTAAGGAATGTGGGAAATCCTTCCTTACATCCTCACGCCTTATTCAACATATAAGAACTCACACTGGAGAGAAACCTTTTGTATGTGTTGAATGTGGGAAAGCCTTTGCAGTTTCCTCGAATCTTAGTGGACATTTGAGAACTCACACTGAAGAGAAGGCCTGTGAGTGTAAGATATGCGGGAAAGTATTTGGGTATCCCTCATGTCTTAATAATCACATGCGAACGCACAGTGCCCAGAAACCATACACCTGTAAGGAATGTGGGAAGGCTTTTAACTATTCCACCCACCTTAAAATTCACATGAGAATCCACACTGGAGAAAAACCCTACGAGTGTAAACAGTGTGGAAAGGCCTTCAGCCATTCCAGTTCATTTCAAATACATGGAAGGACTCACACTGGAGAGAAGCCCTATGAATGTAAGGAGTGTGGGAAAGCCTTCACGTGTTCCAGTTCTTTTAGAATTCATGAAAAAACTCACACAGAAGAGAAACCCTATAAATGTCAGCAGTGCGGGAAAGCTTACAGTCATCCCCGTTCACTTCGAAGACATGAACAAATTCACTAGTGAGAAACTCTGTCCGTGTAATACGTGTGGGAAAGCTCTCATTTGTTCCAGTTCACTTCAAAGACATGAATGAACTCACTCTGGAGAGAAGAAAGTCTATGAAAATTACTTAATTCCTGTAATGCCAGCACTTTGGGAGGCTGAGGTGGGCGGATCACTTGAGGTCAGGAGTTTGAGGCCAATCTGGCGAAACCCTGGCTCTACTAAAAATACAAAAAATTTAGCCAGGCATGGTGGTGGCAGGTGCCTGTAATCCCAGCTACTTGGGTGGCTGAGGCAAGAGAATTGCTTGAACCCAGGAAGCAGAGGTTGCAGTGAGCAGAGATTGTGCCACTGCACTCCAGCCTGGGCGACAGAGTGAGACTCCATCTCAAAAAAAAAAAAAAAAAAATTATTTGATTAAATTGAGTCTGTTAGGGTACATCCCTAATCCAATCTGACTGGTGTTCCTATAAGAAGAGAAAGACACAACTGGGATGACAAATAGAGAAGATGATGTGAAGTCATGAGATGATAGCCATCTGCAAACCAGAGGGCCAGGACAGATCCTTCTATCAAGGCCGCCAGCCCTGCTGGCACCTTCATCTTGGGCTTCCAGAACTTTGAGCAAATAAACTTCTCTTGTGTGAGAAAACACCCAGTCTGTGGTGTTTTGTTGTGGCGGCTCTAGCAAGTGAATACAGTAAGCAATAAGCAAAAACATTTATAGATTGTCCAAAAGCCTTAATATTCACATGCAAAGCCATGCTGGAGAGAAACTATATGAATGTAAGACATGGGAAAGCCTTCATTGAGTCGTCAGTCCTTTCTACATGCAGGAGGAATTACGTAGGAGAGAAATTGTATGAATGTAAGGCACATGAAAAAGCCTGTGAATGTTCACTGTATTTTAATATTCACATGCAAGTTGTCTGGATATAGACCGTATGAAAATAGAGGGGAAAAAAGGAAAGAAAGTTTCTTTTACTGTGAAAGTAAGGAATGTGACCCAGTACACCATATTGGAACTTGGAGTGGACCGAAACCCCATTAGGATTGTGGAAAAGCTTACGTTAATGTTTTCTACCTTCTAGAAGGTGTAAGAAGTCAAACTGGAGAGACGCCTTCTACCTGTAATGCATGTAGGAAGCCTTACATTAATTCCACAGAAATTTTTTTTACACATCTAAAATTACCTCAAAACCCTGGGAAGGTAAGGAATGTGGTATATCCTTTAAATATTTCAAATGCCATAATATTTACCTGAATTCTCATAATACTGTATTTTTTTAAGTAGTGTTAGTACTTTATACTATCAAAATAATCCTAAATCCTCCCTCTCAGACCTTCCTTCATTACTGTATTTCACTTATATGCATATACACACACACACAATTAGCATATGTAATCTAATACATTGTAGCTGTTTTTCAGAAGTTACCTGTTAGATCAATTAACAATTAGAAAAATAAACATTGTTATTTTACTTCACTTCTATGCTCAAAGTTGGATGTAATTCTTATACTTGATTCTCAAAACTGAAAGCATTTCCCCCTCAGGCTTCTATGAAAATTTTTGTTATCTTTGATATTCTGTTATTTTTAAATGATATGCCTAGGTATAGGTTTTTGGTGCTTGTCCTGCTTGGTGTTTGCTTAGCCTCCTGGATTTGTGTTTTGGCGTCAGTTAATTTTGAGAAATTCTGTCATTATTGTTTCAAATGTTTCTTTCCCTTTTTTTGCTTTCCATCTGATATTTCCTTTATATGTAGGATACAACTTTTCTAGGTATCCCACAGTTCTTATATCTTGTTTTTTTATTCTTCTCTTTGCTTTTCAGTTGTGGATGTTTCTACTGATATATTCTCTTTTCTACTGACATATTCTCAAGCTCTTTAGTTGACTTTTTTCTGGCCAATAATAAGCCTACCAAAGACATTCTTCGTTTCTGTTGCTGTCTTCAATCTCTAGCAATTCTTTGTGGCTCTTAGAATTTCCATTCTGTATTTACACTGTCTGTCTGTTCTTGGATGCTGTCTGCTTTATCCAGTAGAACCCAGGGCATATCAATCATAATTGTTTTAAATTCCCAGTCTGATAATTTCAGCAATCCTGCTATGTCTGGTTCTGGTTCTTACTCTTTCTCTTTAAGTTTTGCCTTTTAGTATGCTTGTAATTTTTCCTTAGCTGGACATGGCATACTGGATAAGAGGAACTGCTGTAAGCAGGCCTCTAGTAATGGTAGTAAGCTGTGGTGAGAGGGGCAGTGTTCTATTGTCCAGGGATTAGATGTCACTCTTTTTTTTTTTTTTTTTTGAGACGGAGTCTTGCTCTGTCGCCCGGGCTGGAGTGCAGTGGCTGGATCTCAGCTCACTGCAAGCTCCGCCTCCCGGGTTCACGCCATTCTCCTGCCTCAGCCTCCCGAGTAGCTGGGACTACAGGCGCCCACCACCTCGCCCGGCTAGTTTTTTGTATTTTTTAGTAGAGACGGGGTTTCACCGTGTTAGCCAGGATGGTCTCGATCTCCTGACCTCGTGATCCGCCCGTCTCGGCCTCCCAAAGTGCTGGGATTACAGGCTTGAGCCACCGCGCCCGGCCTAGATGTCACTCTTTTAGTGAGTCTGTGCCTCTGCACTGTGAACTTCATAGTTTTTCCCACCCTTTAGTTGGGTCAGGATATATAGAGTTGGCTGGAGTTGGATATTTCCCTTCCTGCAGGTCACTGAAGCTCTGACTAAAATTCTGGGTGTGGTGGCTTATGCCTATAATCCCAGCATTTTGGAGGGCCAAGGCAGGCGGATCACCTGAGGTTGGGAGTTTGTGACCAGACTGAATCGCTGGAATCCAGGAGGTGGAGGTTGCAGTGAGCCGAGATTGTGACACTGCACTCCAGCCTGGGCAACAGAGCGAGACTCTGTCTCAAAAAAAAAAAAAAAAAATCATCGATGCTCAGCCCTTCTTGAACATGAACTCATAGTGAACAGAGCCCTATGAATGTGAGGAATATTGAGAAGCCATCACTAGTTACTCACTCAAACCTTATTGAATGTGTGAGAATTTACTCCGGAGAGATGCCCTTTCAGCATAAGAAATGTTGGAAAGGATTTGTATAATCTTTCCTTTTTAATATCCACATCCAAACTCACTGGAGAAAAACCCTAAAAATGTAAAGCAATGTTGAAAAACCCACAGTTATTTAAATTCATTTCAAGTATGTGAACTCACTGTAAAGAAATCCTATGAATGTAAGTAGTATGATATATTATTGAATTTTTTTTTTTTTTTTTGAGATGGAGTTTTGCTCTTGTTGCCCAGGCTGGAGTGCAGTGGCTCAATCTCAACTCACCACAACCTCCGCCCCCTCAGATTCAAGTGATTCTTCTGCCTCAGCCTTCCAAGTAGCTGGGATTACAGTCATGTACCACTACGCCTGGCTAATTTTGTATTTTTAGAGGAGGCAGGGATTCTCCATGTTGGTCAGGCTGGTTGACTTCCCAAAGTGCTGAGATTACAGGCATGAGTCACCACACCCAGCCAGTTCTTCAATTCTTAAAGTCCCTTTCCATATCATTAAAGAACTCACACTGGAGAGAAACCTTATCAATGTTAGAATTGTGGGAAAGCCCTCTGTTGTTCCCATTTACCTGAAAGATGTGAACAAAGTCACACTGTAGAAAAATGCTGTGAAAGTTGGGAATCTGGAACCACTTCTGTATTATCTCACGTCACAATGAACTTGTGAGAATTCACAGTGGCAGGAAACTCTAGGTATATGGAAAATATGGGAAAGGCTTCATTTACTCCTTAGGACAGATACCACAAAACTCCCACTTGGAGAAAACCTATGTTTATAAGGAATGTGGAAAATCTTCACTTATTCCTCAGGCTTTAAGGTATATGTCGGGATTCTCAGTGGAGAGAAGCCGTGTTGATGTAAGGAATGTGGGAAAGCCCTTGCCTGCTACTCAGTCCTTGATAAACATTTTAGAACACAAACTGGAGAGCAACTGAATTCAAGAAGTGTGGCAAAACCTTTTTATGTTCCACAAGCTTTAATCATACACCGATGTATGCTGGAGAAGAACTTGATGAATCTAATAAGTGGAATGGCCTAGATCAGGGGTCCCTAAACCCCTGGGCCATGGACTGGTACTGGTCTGTGGCCTATCAGGATCCAGGCCACACAGCAGGAGGTGAATGTAGGATGGGCAGATATTACTGCCTGAGCTCCACTTTCTGTCAGATCAGCAGCGACATTCGATTCTCATAGGAGCATGAACTCTGTTGTGAACTGCACATGCAGGGGATCTAGGTTGCATACTCCTTATGAGAATCTAATGCCTGATGATCTGAACTGGAACAGGTTAATCCCCAACTCTAGTCCATGGGAAAAATGTCTTCCACAAAACTGGTCCCTGGTGCCGAAACGGGGACCGCTGATCTAGATTTTGTCCCATCCACCCATTAACATATTAAGGCTTTCATCCCTGGGACCTCAAGATAATGGTATTTGGAGACGTGGTTTTTTTGAAGAGGTGATTTTAAAATGAGGCAGTTAGAATGGGGCCCTCATTCAGTATGACTGGTTTCCTTATGAGAAGTGAAAGAGATACCAGGGTAGCAGGAACAGATTTTTATGTGAAGTGACCAGAGATGGTTACCTGCAAGGCAAGGAGAGATTCCTGGAGGAAATGCTTCTTTTAAGGCTCATTATAGAGGAAATCATCCTTATCTACACTTCGATCCTGGACTTCCAGCCTCCAAAATTATAAGCAAATAAATTTCTGTTGTTTAAGCCATCCAATGTGTGGGGTTCATTTTTTTTGTCAACTCTAGCGAAATAATGCAGCAAAGAATGTGAGAAAACCTTTAGGTATTCCATAGTCTTTAATATTCATGTTCAGAGTTACAATGGAGAGAAACCTTATGAATGTAAGGAAGTGTTTTCTGTCTGTGTTTGTGTGTGTGTGTGTGTGTGTGTGTGTGTGTTTGAGACACATTCTGCCTCTGTTGCCCAGGCTTGAGTGCAATGGCATGATCTTGGCTCACTGCAACCTCTGCCTCCTGGGTTCAAGCGATTCTCCTGTCTCGGCCTCTGGAGTAGCTAGGATCACAGGCACGTACCACCATGCTTGGCTAATTTTTGTATTTTTAGTAGAGCTGGGGTTTCATCATGTTGGTCAGGGTGGTCTCGAACTCCTGGTCTGAAGTGATCTGCCCACCTCGGCTTCGCAAAGTGCTGGGATTACAGGCGTGAGCCACCACACCTGGGCTCTTTTTAGTCTTTGGTCTGCTAAACGTGAGAAATCATGCAGTAGACCATTTCAGTGAATCTAAAGCATGTGAAAAACCATTTTATTATCCCTTAAAGCATCCGAACTCATCTGGTGAAAGAACTTACATCAAGTGAGAAAAAATAAAAATATAAAGAAGAGGTTTCTTGTAGTATGAAATCAAAGAAGGTGATCTTGCACAACATGGAAGAGCTTAGAGTGGATTGAAACCCTATCATAAGGAAATGTGGGCCGGGTGCAGTGGCTAACACCTGTAATCCCAGCACTTTGGGAGGCTGAGGTGGGCAGATCACTCGAGCCCAGGAGTTTGAGACCAGCCTGGGCAACATAGTAAAACCTCATCTCTACAAAAGTACAAAAATTAGCTGGGCACAGTAGTGTGCGTCTGTAGTCCCAGCTACTGAGGAGGCTGAGGTGGGAGGATCACTTGAACCCAAGAGGTGGAGGTTGCAGTGAGCCGAGATTGTGCCAGTGCACTCCAGCCTGGGTAACAGAATGAGAACCTGTCTCAAGAAAAAGTTGACTCAAAAGTAAGAGGAAAAAAGGAATGTGGCAGGGCTTTTAAAAACGTTTCATACCTTATAGAAGGTGTAGAAACTCAGTGGAGAGAAACCTGCTTGTAAATCAAGTGGAATCGCCTTTGTTCATTCTTAAGGCTTCTTTTGTACATCGTAAATTGCTGTGAAGCCATGGGAAGGGGAAAAGTGGGATACAACCCTTAGATATTTCACATGCAGATACTATGATCTGCCTGATGGAGCCACCAAGCCTGTCCCTTCTTTAAAAAGTCAGGTAGGGGGCCTGGCATGGTGGCTCATACCTCTAATCCCAGCACTTTGGGAGGCCGAGGTGGGTGGATCACTGGAGGTCAGGAGTTCGAGTCCAGCCTGGTCAATATGGTGAAACCCCGTCTCTACTAAAATTACAGAATAGCCGGGTGTTGTGGTGCATGCCTGTAATCCCAGCTACTTGGGAGGCCTGGGCAGGAATTCAAGACCAGCCTGGCCAACATGGCAAAACCCCATCTCTACTAAAAGTACAAAAATTAGCCATGCATGGTGGTGGGCACCTGTAATCCCAGCTACTCAGGAGGCTGAGGCAGAAGAGTTGTTTGAACCCAGGAGGTGGAGGTTACAGTGAGCTGAGATTGTGCCACTGCACTCCAGTCTGGGTGACAAGAGCAAAGCTCCATCAAGAAAAAGAAAGAAAGAAAGAGAGAGAGAGAGAAAGGAAAATAAAGAAAGAAAAAGAAAAAGAAAGAAAGAAAAGAAAGAAAAAGAAGGAAAGAGAAAGAAAGAAGAGAGAGAAAGAGAGAGAGAGAAAGGAAGGAAAGGAAAGGAAGGTCAGGTAGGGGCTCTCAGCACTTTGGGAGGCCAAGATGGGAGGATCACCTGAACCCGGGAGTTCACAACCAGCCTGGGGCAACATAGCAAGACTCTGCCTCTATTAAGAAAAAAAAAAAAAAAGGTCAGATAGGGACCTAGTACTAATCTCTTTCTGAAACTGGATGCTTGACAGCTCCAAGGAATTCAGTGACCAGCAAGGGACTGTCCCAGTAGGCTTTGCTGGTCACATAGAAATGGAAATGGAATGAGTGCAGCAGCCTGACATTAGCAGCCTTGTGGCTTTACCTATCGGCAGCTATATCTTTTGGAAAGACTTTATCATAATTTTATCATGCATTCCTCTACCTGAAGCTAAGCTGCTGGCTCAAGGGGACTCTTATTGCCTGGGTGGGCCTCTTCAGTCACGATTGGAAGAAGCTGAAAGCTGAATGTGTCCACTGGGTTTCTGCAGGCATCCAGCCTTGGAGTGCAATGGCATGATCTTGGCTCACCGCAATCTCCACCTTCCAGGTTCAAGCGATTTTCCTGCCTCAGCCTCCTGAGTAGGATTACAGGCATGTGCCACCACGCCCGGCTAATTTTTTTGTATTTTTGGTAGAGACGGCATTTCTCCACGTTGGTCAGGCTGGTTTTGAACTCCCAGCCTCAGGTGATCCACCTGCCCGCCTCAGCCTCCCAAAGTGTTGGGATTACAGGCATGACCCACTGTGCCCAGCCGTGGAAGCCTTTCTGTATCACTCTTGTTGCAAACAAGATAATTCATTCTGGGGGTACATTAAAATAAATGACATGAAGATGAAATTGTCTTTCTGTGTGTCCTATTCTCAGATAAGACTTGTGGTCCCTTAGTTTTCTGTGGTGGTTTTATATGATTAAATTTGTTTTTGAAAGAGTTTCTGAATATATTACTTGTTCTGTTATGCACATTTGATATATTAGCGCTTTCTTCATGACTGCAGCTGTAAACACTTTCTCATTTGCATTATATGTTCATTTAGCAGTGAGTTTGTCTTTAACTGCCAAGATAAGGTTTTGTTTTGTTTTTCCATAAAATCCAGATTCTGCAAAACTTGGTGATTTTTTGTTTTTGTTTTGAGATGGAGTCTCGCTCTTTCACTCAGGCTGGAGTCCAGGGGTGCAACCTCTGCTCACTGCAACCTCTGCCACCTCCCCTGGCTGTCATGAGGGATTATTAATAGATGCTTTTAGATAGTCCTCTCTAGTGCCGTTGATAATTGGTCATACCATGGGTCTACCTAGCATTTCTTTTCTTTACTTTTTTTTTTTTAAGGTGTGCATTTTCATTCAACGTGTCAAGTCAGTGTACAGGTAAGCCCTGGCTGCCTCCATTCCTCCACCCGCTCCCAGGGAGACCAAAAGCCTTTATACATCTCAAGTTGGGGGACAAAAAAGGGGGGCCATGATGGCTGATAATTCAAAATTAAACAAAATAAAAATATGAAGGCAAAGTTTTTTTAAAAATTGCATTATATAATTTGAAAGCAAGGCTATCACCACCCCATGTGAACTTGGGAGAGGACTGGGCATTCTCCTTAGAAGTGGGGTGGCTTTTGGGAGAGCAAGGGACTTCCTGTAAGAATGCACCTCCCAGCTGGGCGCAGTGGCTCACGCCTGTAATCCCAGCATGGGAGGCTGAGGCAGGTGGATCATGAGGTCAGGAGTTCGAGACCATCCTTGCCAGTATGGTGAAACCCCATCTCTACTAAAAATACAAAAATTAGCTGGGTGTGGTGGTGCACCTGTAATCCCACCTACTTGGGAGGCTGAGGCAGAAGAATCGCTTGAACCCAGGAGGCGGAGGTGCAGTGAGCCAATGTTGTACCACTGCATTCCAGTCTGGGCGACAGAGCAGGACTCTCTTGAAAAAACAAAAAAAGAGAATGCCCCTCCCAATATTTAGAATGACTATTAAAAGAAAGAACAATGTATAATCAAGTCCTGAGCTGCATTGTAGAACATTTGGGATGCCTTACTCCAACTAACTGCTGTCACCTTCACCATTCCAGGTTTTAAATCTTAAGTCAAAAAAAAAAAAAAAAATTGCCAATCTCACCTTATTTTCTGCATAAGTTAGGTTTTTGTCAAGAAAGGTTATAATGTAAGTCACCATCTGTATAGAACTATTTGCAGTAGGGTGGACAATGCAGAGGCCAGACTCCTCGTATTCCTGCTTGCTGATCCACATCTGCTGGAAGGGGAACAGCAAGACCAAGATGGAGCCGCTGATCCATACAGAATATTTGTGCTCAGGAGGAGCAACGATGTTGATCTTCTTCATGCTGGGAGCTGTGGTGGTGATCTCCATCCTGTTAGCAATGCCAGGGTACATGGTGGTGTCGCTGGACAGCACTGGGTTGGCATACTGGTCTTTGCAGATGTCCATGTCACATTTCATGATGGAGTTGAAGGTAGTTTCGTGGATGCCACGGGATTCCATGCCCAGGAAGGAAGACTGGAAGAGTGCCTAGGGACAGCGGGGACCCCTCGTTGCCAATAGTGATGACCTGGCCATTGGGCAGCTGGAATCTCTTCTTCAGGGAGAAGCTGGAGGCCATGTGCAGGGACAGCAGCGCCTGGATTGCTATGTACCTGGATGGGGTGTTGAAGATCTTAGACATGATCTGGGTCATCTCATGGTTGGCCTTAGGGTTCAGGGGGGCCTCAGTCAGCAGCACCGGGTGCTCCTTGGGAGCCACATGCAGCTCATTGTCGAAGGTGTGGTGCCAGATCTTCTCAATGTCGTCCCAGTTGGTGATGATGCTGTGCTTGGTGGGTATTTCAGGGTCAGGTTGCCTCTCTTGCTCTGGGCCTGTTCACCCACGTAGAAGTCCTTCTGACCCATGCCCACCATAATGCCCTGGTGCGCGGATGCTCCACAATGGAGAGGAAGACGGCCCAGGAGACATTGTCACCCGCAAAGTTGGCCTTGCACATGCCGGAGCCATTGTCAGCTACAAGCACCTCAATATCTTCATCCATGGTGAGCTGCCAGGGGGTGTGTATAGGCGGCGCAGTGGGCGGGACAAGGCTTTGTGCTCACGGGATAGATGCAGTCTTAACGGTTGCATTTCTTCTTTTAAAAAAAATTAAAAAAAAAATAGAGATGGTGAGCCAGGCTCAGTGGCCCACACCTGTAATCCCAGCACTTTGGGAGGCTGAGGCGGACAGATCACGAGGTCAGGAGATCGAGACCATCTGGGTAACACAGTGAAACCTTGTCTCTACTAAAAAAATACAAAAGAATTAGCCTGGCATAGTGGTGGGCACCTGTAGTCCCAGCTACTCAGGAGGCTGAGGCAGGAGAATGGCGTGAACCCAGGAGGTGGAGATAGCAGCGAGCCAAGATTGCACCACTGCACTCCAGCCTGGGCAACAGAGCAAGACTCCGTCTCAAGAAAAAAAAAAAATATATGGTGGTCTCACTGTGTCGCCCAGGCTGGTCTAGAACCACTGACCTCAAGAGAGCCTCCTGCCTTGGCCTCCTAAAGTGCTGGGATTATAGGCATGAGCAATTGCACCTGCCTTTATTTTATTTTATTTTATTTTATTTTATTTTATTTTATTTTA
>NW_012117265.1:3950282-3965718 GCF_000951035.1 Colobus angolensis palliatus
GCTGGGATTACAGGCATGAATCATCGCGCCCAGCTTCCTTATTCTTTTATTTATTTAATTTTGAGGCAGAGTCTTGCTCTGTCGCCAGGCTGGAGGGCAGTGGCGCAATCTCTGCTCACTGCAACCTCCATCTCCTGGGTTCAAGCGATTCTCCTGACTCAGTCACCCAGATAGCTGGGACTGCAGCTACTACTACAGGCATGCACCATCACACCCAGCTGATTTTTGTATTTTTAGTAGAGATGGGATTTCACCATGTTGGCCAGGATGGTCTTGATCTCTTGACCTTGTGATCCACCTGCCTTGTCCTCCCAAAGTACTGGGATTATAGATGTGAGCCACTACTCCTGGCCTCTTTATTCTTATTTATAAGAAAATGGGCCGGGCGCAGTGGCTCAAGCCTGTAATCCCAGCACTTTGGGAGGCCGAGACGGGCGGATCACGAGGTCAGCAGATCGAGACCATCCTGGCTAACATGGTGAAACCCCGTCTCTACCAAAAAATACAAAAAACTAGCCGGGCGAGGTGGCGGGCGCCTGTAATCCCAGCTACTCAGGAGGCTGAGGCAGGAGAATGGCGTAAACCCGGGAGGCGGAGCTTGCAGTGAGCTGAGATCCGGCCACTGCACTCCAGCCTGGGCGACAGAGCTAGACTCCATCTCAAAAAAAAAAAAAAAAAAAAAGAAAATACTCTCTGACTTTACAGGTCAAATAATAGCTAGTTGTCTTCTCAATATTCATTCTCCCCTACTCTTTTTTTTTTTTTTTTTTTTTAATGGAGTCTCGCTCTTGTTGCCTAGGCTGGAGTGCAATGGCGCAATCTTGGCTCACTGCAACCTCCACCTCCCAGGTTTGAGCAATTCTACTGCCTCAGCCTCCCTAATAGCTGGAATTACAGGCGTGTGCCACCATGCCCGGCTGAGTTTTTATTTTTAGTAGAGACGGGGTTTCTCCATGTTGGTCAGGCTGGTCTTGAACTCCCAACTTCAGGTGATCCACCCACCTCGGCCTCTCAAAGTGCTGGGATTACAGGCATGAGCCACCACACCCAGCCACTGGATGAGTTTTTACAACATAGTGGAAAAATCAGGTCAACTATATGCTAGTGAAGCCATTAAAGCCATAAGCCTAGAAGATAGTTCAGTGTCTGTGGGTAAAAGAGGAGAGAAGTGAGTCATGGGGCAGGTAATAAGAGGCCTCAAGGACATGTCTGAATTCCTGTTTTGAGTCTCCTTCCCTAGTGCTACCAGCCCATCCATCATCCTCCTGCGACCTCCATCCTGGTACATTCTTGAAGATGTTCATTGCCTGAGCCAGAATATATGTGTGATGCTTTAGAACTGCTTGACCTTCAAGTAAATGGCGGTGATTTATCGTTGGAGGAGTGGGCATTACTGGACTTTCTTTGGGAAAACCTGTACAGAGACATGTTGCTGGAGAACTTTAGAAACTTTTTTTTTTTTTTTTTTTTTTTTTTTTGAGATGGAGTCTAGCTCTGTCGCCCAGGCTGGAGTGCAGTGGCCGGATCTCAGCTCACTGCAAGCTCCGCCTCCCGGGTTTACGCCATTCTCCTGCCTCAGCCTCCTGAGTAGCTGGGACTACAGGCACCTGCCACCGTGCCCGGCTAGTTTTTTGTATTTTTTAGTAGAGACGGGGTTTCACCGTTAGCCAGGATGGTCTCGATCTCCTGACCTCGTGATCCGCCCGTCTCGGCCTCCCAAAGTGCTGGGATTACAGGCTTGAGCCACCGCGCCCGGCCTAGAAACTTAACCTTGATGGGGCAGGCTGGCCTCATTACTTCTTCATTTGTAATGCAGCAAATAGTTGCTCTTAAGCATGTCTTGTGTTCCAAGATTTGCCATAATAATGGTAAGTTAGTGGTGAACACAAAATGGATGATCCCTGTCCTTGTGAGGCAGTCTAGTGACTTCCCAAGAAAGTAAAAATCTGTTCATTGCACGGATTTCATTTTCTCTTGCATGGTTTTCAAGGATTAGTTCTATATGGGGTAGTGAGTGAGGGTGTTTGCTTTTGAGTCCTTGTGAAAAATTTCTGTTCTTATTATTTTGCTGTTTCTAAAATTGGACTTGTCTATATTCAGAATGCTTTAAATCCAAAGTGTTAGAATTCTTTTTGTGCAAACTTCTTGTCTCCTGCTCATCACTCCTACATCCTGTGTCTTGTTCCATGAGCAGGGTATCAGCTCTGCAAATGTACTATGATTAACAAGGTGTAGCACAAAAAGGTGAGGTCAGAGAAGAGAGGAATCCTTCAAGTCACCTGTACAGGTGAACCCCAGGCAGAAAAGTGTCATTGTGTGGGACAACCCTGTCTTGTGAGAGGCCAGTGGAGAAAGATAAGAGAGAAATAAAGGGGAAGAATTAAAATGTGAAGAAATAATAGGTAAAACTTTCCAAATTTGATGAAAGGCATGAATCTTTAAATCCAAGAAGCTCAGCAAACTCCAAGTAAGAGAAACTCAGAGACGCCCACAGTGAGTCACATTATCATCAAAATGTCAAATGGCAAAGACAAAGATTGCTGAAAGAAGTAATTCCTCACATGAAGGAATTCTCAATAGTGAAGATTTTTGGGAGCTGAAAGCCTGAGGGTCATGACCAACTCAGCATTCCACTGCAGGCTATATGATCAAGCAGCAAACTGTTTATCATGAGTGCAGCACGTGGGCAAACTCACATCTGTGCCTGCCAGCGGAAGTTATGCCTAAGGCAATCACTCCCTGGTGCTCTGCTCCTTGAGGTTATCTACTGGAACATCTGGAGCCTACTATTCAAAGAAAGCGGTCATGTAGACCTGCACTAAATCAAACAGCTGACCGACAATCATCCCCTCCTCCCTATTTCCTTTACTCAATAAATACAAAGGGCTCTAGAAGCTCAGGGCACTTGTTCACTAGAAGCAAGGAGCCCCCTGACCCCTTCTTTTAAAACAGATATTTTTGTTTCTGTCTTTATTTCTGTGTTCATCCTCCTTTGTTCAGTCCACCAGGGTCTGTGGCAAAGTGGCGTGACAAACAGGGACTTCAAGGATGTGAATGAAGAAGGTCTGCTGGAGCAGAGGAAGTGAAACTAACAAGATGAACGAGGACCCTGGAAAAAATCTGCCAGCAGGGAGTATAAGGTCAGTGCTCTAAAGAAGTACTGGGAATGGGAAGTTTCTTAATCAGGGTAACATGGGGCAGAATTTATCTGTTGAAGGAAAACATTATATGCAGTTGCTTAAAGTTCTGTTGAAACAGTCTGGAGCTGAAGTTAATTCACAGACATTAACTAGGCTTCTGCAGGAGGTTATTACACATAACCCATGGTTTCTGCAGGCAGGCACTCTCAATGTGGAAAATTGGGACAAAGCAGAAGAGGGATTGAAACGAGCTCATCAAAAAGGTCTCAAAGTAGACCCTTCTGTTTTTTCTGCTTGGGGTTTGGTTTACACAGTCCTACTGCCATTATCTTCTTCTTATTCTGTCGGACAACAGGAGTCAGGTTCTGAGTCTCAAGAATTAAAAACATCATTTGTTCCTCTGACAGCGCCTATTGCAAATAATGAGCAGGAGAAAGGGGAGGAGAATTGGCTGCTTGCTAAGCAGGAAATAGGAGAGGAGAACTGGCGTCTGCCACCCCATCCAGTGGCAGAAGTAGAAACCCACGTATACAAAATTTTGCATGCTGCTGCTATGGCTGGGGAACCTTTAGGACCTTGCACTGCACTTTTCTTATTACTGTAAGGCCTGATCCAAATGATCCACAACATCTTTTACATGAGTGCACTCCTGTAGAGTTTAAATTAGTAAAGGAATTAAAAGCTAGAGTGCTTAATATTGGAGTGCAAAGCCTGTTTACTGCAAGGCTGTTAGAATCAATGTTCGGAGCCATGTGCCTCCCACCCTTTGATATAAAACATTTGGCTCACACTTGCTTATCCACCAGTGCATATCTCACATGGAGTTTAAATTGACAAGAAATGTGCACAGACCAGGCTAGGCAGAATCACACCTCTGGTCAAGGAAACACTACAGAGAAAATGCTGACAGGCAGTGACCCCTTTTCAGATCTGGTACAACAATTAACACTCCCAGAGTCTGCTTACCACCAGTCCACCTTAGCTGCCAAGCATGCTTGAAGCACAATTCCTGAAGAGGGAGTTCCAGTGCAGTCTTTTCTACTTGTCATGCAGGGATCAAGGGAACCTTATGCACAATTTATCACGTGGCTGCAAGAGGCAGTGCAGCATCAGGTCCCTCAATGCCTCTGCTACAGAAATGCTTACCATAACTCTAGCCCATGAAAATGAAAATGCAGATTGCAAATGTGCAATGGCTCCTGTGAGATCCACAAAGAGCTTGGGGGATTACCTTAAAGCTTGTCAGGATGTAGGGACTGAATTTCATCATCCTACAATGTTAGCGCAAGCAATGGCTAGTTTAGTAGTTGACAAATCTAAAAGGAGTCAAGGCTCAAACCCCAAAGTGGGAAAATGTTATACTTGTGGAAAAACTGGACATTTTAAAAAGGAATGCCACCAGATCTCAGAACAGAAAGGATTTTACAATGTGGTGCCCCCGTCAGCGGAAAAAACGCCAGGACTCTGTCCTTGCTGTAACGAAGGAAATCACTGGGCTAATCAATGCCGCTCCGAATTTCATCAGAATGGTACCCCACCTGTCGGGAAATGAGAAGGGGGCCTGGACCTGAGCCCTCACACAATGAGGGCGTTCCCAGTTCAGACCACAACCCCACTTCAGGGGTGGGTCCCAGGACGAATATTGATTCCCTCTCCCCAAGAACACCAGGTAGCACAGGATTAAATCTCCCCACCAGAGAAATAATTACACTAGTTGGAGGAGACAAACCTACCAAAGTTCCCACTGGCATTTGGGGACCTTTACCAGCAGGACACATGGGACTAATTTTAGGCACTGCCTTAACTTGCAAGACATCAAAGTAATCCCCAGAGTAGTTGACTCCAATTATGAAGGAGAAATTCAAGTAGTTTTAATGTCACAAGATCTTTGGGTTTTTGAACCAGGGGAATATATTATTGCTTATTCCCTGGAAATCACACCCTTCTCCACAAAAGGAGAAATGAGTAAATAAGGGGTTTGAGAGCACAACTACACGAGAAATCTATTTATCACAACCCATAGCCTCTAATAGACCCACTGTGTAGTGCAAATTAAAGGAAAAAAAATTTATGAGCTTGTAGACACAGGAGCTGATGTGTCAGTAATATCCAGTAAAGATTGGCCTCCATCTTGGCCCCTCAGATGAACCTCCACATCCCTAGTGGGAGTAGGGGCTGCTCAAAGCATTCAACAGAGTGCTGAGATTTTATCTTGTCTTGGTCCAGATGGACAATCATGTGCTTTCCAGCCTTATGTTGCAAATATAGCTATGAATTTATGGGGTCGAGACTTACTTACAGCTTGGGATATGAGACTTACAAATGAAAACTTTGATAACCCAGGATTTAAAATGTTGAGGCTGGACGCAGTGGCTTAAGCCTGTAATCCCAGCACTTTGGGAGGCCGAGACGGGTGGATCACGAGGTCAGGAGATCAAGACCATCCTGGCTAACACGGTGAAACCCTGTGTCTACTAAAAATACGAAAAATTAGCCGGGCGTGGTGGCGGGCGCCTGTAGTCCCAGCTACTCGGAGGCTGAGGCGGGAGAATGGCATGAACCTGGGAGGTGGAGCTTGCAGTGAGCCGAGATCGTTCCACTGCACTCCAGCCTGGGTGACACAGCGAGACTACATCTCAAAAATAAATAAATAAATAAAATAAAATAAAATAAAACGTTGAAAGACAGCTGGGCATGGTGGCTCACGCCTGTAATCCCAGCACTTTGGGAGGCCGAGGCGGGCGGATCACAAGGTCAGGAGATCAAGATCATCCTGGCTGACATGGTGAAACCCCGTCTCCACTAAAAAATTCAAGAAGTTAGCTGGGAGTGGTGGTGGGTCCCTGTAGTCCCAGCTACATGGAAGGCTGAGGCAGGAGAATGGCATGAACCTGGAAAGTGGAGCTTGCAGTGAGCTGAGATCATGCCACTGCACTCCAACAGTGAGACTTCGTCTCAAAATAAATAAACAAACAAACAAAAAATAAATAAATAAAATCTGAAAGACATGGGATATCAGAGTGGAAAAGGTTTAGAAAAATTCCTACAAGGAAACCCTAACCCAATATCAATAACTGGAAAGACAGGAAAAGATTGGGACATCAGGGTTTATGATTGGGATCATTGATATTTCTCCTCTACCCAATGCTTTGCCGCTGGAGTGGCTGACTGACAAACCTGTGTGGGTGGATCAGTGGCCCCTATCGCAGGAGAAGCTAGCTCAACTCCATCAGCTAGTAAAAGAGCAATTGAATGCATGACATATTGAAGAGTCAGTTAGCTTTTGGAATTCACCAGTATTTGTAATTCCAAAGAAGTCAGGAAAATGGCGATTCCTATATGATTTGAGAGCTATTAATGCACAGATTAAACCAATGGGTGCATTACAGCAAGGTCTGCCATCCCTTGCAGCCATTCCAAGGGACTGGCCTCTTGTAGTAATAGATCTTAAAGATTGTTTCTTTACTATACCATTACATGAGAAAGATAAGCTTTGATTCGCCTTCCCTGTGCCTTCTATTAATAAAAAAGAACCTATTTCTCATTATCAATGGAAAGTTTTACCCCAAGACATGTAACAGTCCCACATTATGTCAGCATTTTGTGCAAAGAGCATTAAAAGAGCCTCGAAATGTGTTCCCACTGCATATATCATTCATTATATGGATGATATTCTTTTGGCTGCTTCTACAGATCAAATATTGCATCGATTATTCAGAGAAGTAAAGCGAGCTCTTGTTAAATGGAAGCTCAAAATTGCTCCAGAGAAAGTGCAAACGACTTCCCCATACCATTACTTCGGAACTATTGTTACAGAGAGGAGTGTACGGCCTCAGAAAGTCGTTCTCCATAAAGACAGGTTACAGACTTTAAATGATTTTCAACAATTGTTATGGGGCATTAATTGGTTGTGACCAATGCTAGGTATTGCTACTTAACTTACACATCTTTATCAAACCCCACAAGGAGATTCTTCTTTAAATTCCCTGCAGCAGCTTACAAAAGAGGCAGAAGCTGAGTTACAACTGAGCAAATGCGTCAACAATGACATGCCTTACGGCTGCAGCCACAAAATCCTTTGCTTTTGTTTATTTTTCCTACTCCCCATTCTCCAACAGGACTCCTGGGCCAATGATTAGAGAAATCTGTAACAGTGATAGAATGGCTATTTTTATCTAATCAAACAGTGAAAACTTTGCAAGTCTATCTTTCCTTAATTATACAAATTGTGACTACGGGCAGGCATAGGTCAAAAATGCTGACAGGATGTGACCCTGATAAGATTATTGTTCCTTTAGACTACCAGCAACAGGCCTCATCATGGGCAATGTCGGCTGTATGGCAAACTGCTCTCACAGATTTTGTAGGTGCAATAGATAATCATTATCCCTCAGACAAAATTTTGCAATTTTATAAAGTCCATTCTTTCATTCCTCCTGTGATCACTCTTCACAAACCTATTCCAGATGGACAAACTTATTTTACTGATGGCTCTTCCAAAGGTCGCACAGCTATTTATGGACCTAAACATACTCCAACAATAAGGACCTCTGGGGTTTCAGGTTAATGCTCAAAACTAATTGAGTCATTCTAATTTTAGAGATTACAGCTTCAACTCCTATTAATTTTGTCTGTGATTCAGCTTACGTTGTAAATGTAGCCAGTCACATAGAAACTGCTACCATTAAAAATACACTAGAGCCAGAACTGCTTAACTTGTTTCTAAGACTTCAACAAGCTGTTAACTCTCATGCTGCTCCTTTTCATATTTCTCATATCCGCTCTCACACACAACTCCCTGGACCGTTATCTTTAGGCAATGACAAAGCAGATAAACTGATTGGTTCTGTATTTGAACAAGCTCAAGCTTCTCATGCATTACTGCATCAAAACACCTCTGCCCTTACCCATATGTTTCATCTACCTCATAGCCAGTCTCGAGCTATTGTGCAAGCCTGTCCCACTTGTCAGCATGTCACTGGTGTTATACCCATAGAAGGATGCAATCCACGAGGCTTGGCTCCAGATGAAATCTGGCGGCCGGGTGCGGTGGCTCAAGCCTGTAATCCCAGCACTTTGGGAGGCCGAGACAGGCGGATCACGAGGTCAGGAGATCGAGACCATCCTGGCTAACGGTGAAACCCCGTCTCTACTAAAAAATACAAAAAACTAGCCGGGCACGGTGGCGGGTGCCTGTAGTCCCAGCTACTCAGGAGGCTGAGGCAGGAGAATGGCGTAAACCCGGGAGGCGGAGCTTGCAGTGAGCCGAGATCCGGCCACTGCACTCCAGCCTGGGCGACAGAGCTAGACTCCATCTCAAAAAAAAAAAAAAAAAAAAGAAATCTGGCAAATGGATGTTACACATATAGCAGCCTTTGGCAAGCTTAGCTATGTTCATGTGACTATAGACACTTATTCTCATATGTTGCATGCTACATGCCAAACAGGTGAGACAGCTGGTCAGGTACAGCGACACTGTCTGTCATTTGCTCATATGGGGGTCCATAAACAATTAAAAACTGACAATGGATGTTGGGAACAGGCCCCCCAAAATCTGTCCATATGTCCATAAACTGGCCCAAAAACTGGCCATAAACAAAATCTCTGCAACGCTGTGACACGTTTGTGATGGCCAAGACGCCCACGCTGGAAGGTTGTGGGTTTACCGGAATGAGGGCAAGGAACACTTGTCCCACTCAGGGCAGAAAACCACTTAAAGGCATTCTTAAACCACAAACAATAGCATGAGCAATCTGTGCCTTAAGGACATGCTCCTGCTGCAGATAACTAGCCAGACCCATTTCTTTATTTCGGCCCATCCCTTTGTTTCCCATAAGGAATACTTTTAGTTAATCTATAATCTATAGAAACAATGTTTATCACTGGCTTGCTGTTAATAAATATGTGGGTAAATCTCTGTTCGAGGCTGTCAGCTCTGAAGGCTGTGAGACCCCTGATTTCCCACTCCACACCTCTATATTTCTGTGTGTGTGTCTTTAGTTCCTCTGGCACCACTGGGTTAGGGTCTCCCTGACCGAACTGGTCTCAGCCAATCGACCTGCTTATGCTAGTCATGCTTTTCAAAAATTTCCTACAGCTTTGGGCTATAATGCACAAAACAGGAATTTCTTACAACCCTTGAGGACAAGGAATTATAGAGTGGGCACATCAAACATTGCAACACATGTTGAAAAAACAGAAAGGGGGAATAGGAGACCAGCTACTACCTCAAACAAAACTACGTTTAGCCCTATTTACTTTAAATTTTTTGACTCCTGGTATGGGTAGTAAGACTTCAGCAGAAAGACATTGGCAAGTGTTAGAGGAAAAGAGGAAAGTTCTTCTGAAAGTGTTATGGAAGTCCCCGGAAGGACAATGGAAAGGCCTGGTGGATTTACTGATGTGGGGATGAGGGTATGCTTGTGTTTTTCCAGAAGATGGACAAAACCGTTTGGGTGCCCTCAAGGTACATTGTGACCATGGAATGGGAAACTGGAGGGATCCATGGTGGCCAACCATGGGCCCGGTCCCTCCAGTATGGGCCATGAGTCAGCTGAGCCTGAGTGCAAAGACGGAGAGAAGGCTGACCGGAGTCACGATGACATCAACCCCCATAACCTGAGGGCAACTCAAGAAAACCATGCAGGAAGCTGAGAAACTACTGGAGCATCAGGGCCAGGCAAAAACCCTTGATTCCATGTTCCTGGCCATGTTAGCCATAATGTCCTGTGTGGTATGTTTTCCCTGTGCAGAGGCAAAAACATATTGGGCGTATGTTCCTAATCCCCCAGTAGTACAGCCTGTATTTTGGAGTGACACTCCTCCTGAAATCTATCATGATCAGGGAGTGTGGACTCCAGTACCCCTAACTCCCCCTGACATAGAACAGTTAGACTCTCAGAACAATGTCATCAGTTATACGGTCCCACTGGAAGGACTCCCCTGGTGTAGCACTACAAAGATGCTGTTCAACCATAGTAGCTGTCTTACAAGTCAAGCTCAAGCACGGTTGAGTCACCATGGAAAAGTCATGTGCTTTTTAGGTCTTAGTTCTAATAATGTAAGTGGTGTGCTAACCAACCATTCCTGGCCCAATCACCCCAATTGTGTTGACTATATGGAATGGATTCCCTTCAGTAGTTCCTACCCCCACTCCATGGACCCAGTGTCTTGGCCCACTGGTTAGAAAACAAACTATGTTAACTGGAGACATTGTGGATTGGGGACTTAAAGGTCAACTAGATGGTAAAGATGAAAATCAGACATCATGGCACAAACTTCACTGACATTGGTAGAAGGCTTTTAATGCTTCTTCTTTTTCTGAGATGGATTCTCGCTCTGTTGCCCAGGCTGGAGTGCAGTGGCACTATCTCGGCTCACTGCAAGCTCCACCTCCTGGGTTCACACCATTCTCCTGCCTCAGCCTCCCGAGAAGCTGGGACTACAGGCGCCCACCACCACACTTGGCTAATTTTTTTGTATTTTTAGTAGAGATGGGGTTTCACCATGTTAGCTAGGATGGTCCCGATCTCCTGACCTTGCGATCCACCCACCTTGGCCTCCCAAAGTGCTGGGATTACAGGCATGAGCCACCGTGCCCGGCCAATGCTTCTTCTTTATAACACACCGGGATCCAATCCCATTCTGCTGCCTGGGTTGCTTGGCATGGAACAGGCTTTAGCCTGCATCTTCTTCAGTGGCAACATCTAGGTAGGAAAGGTCCAATTCAAGAAACCGTATGGAAAGCAGCAGTCCTATTTACAAATGGTAGTATCTGTGTAGGGGTACTCTCTGTTACTAGTACTGCTACTCGACGCAGTTTTGATGTTACATTTGTAAAGAATATCACCACTAAATTTGCGGTTTGTGTTTTTAATCCTTATGTCTTTATGGCAGCTAAGAAGGACCAGCTCCAGGTAAACAATACCCAGTTGACATGTAAATCTTGTCAATTCTGTCACTATATTAATCATAGCACAGTGCTAACACATCTCTACTTTGATAATTCTGGGTCACATACTTGGGGTATGGATTCCTGTTAATCCATCTGAGCCTTGGGCCGCTTTACACTTCATGAAACATCTTCTTTTTTTTTTTTTTTTCAGACGGAGTCTCACTCTGTCGCCCAGGTTGGAGTGCAGTGGCCAGATCTCAGCTCACGGCAAGCTCCACCTCCCCAGGTTTACGCCATTCTCCTGCCTCAGCCTCCCGAGTAGCTGGGACTACAGGCACCCACCACCTCGCCCAGCTAGTTTTTTGTATTTTTTAGTAGAGATGGGGTTTCAGCGGGTTAGCCAGGATGGTCTTGATCTCCTGACCTCGTGATCCGCCTGTCATGAAACTTCTTCTAACTCAGCTTACTCATTGTATCCGTAAAGCCTTAGGCATGATAATTTTTGCTGTTATTTCCTCGGTCACACTAGTAACTTCTGTAGTAATGTTCTCTGTAGCTTTGCGTAGTTCTGTTCAAACAGTTCAGTACATAGAGAACGAGACTGGTACCACCAACAAAACATGGCAATTTCAGAGTAAAATTAACACTGAGTTACAAACCGAAGTGGCAATGTTGAAATCCATGGTTCTATGGTTAGGGGAACAAGTACAAAGCTTACAATTACAACAACAATTGTGCTGTCATTTTAATCACACTCATATTTGTGTAACCAACTTAGAATATAAGCAAAGTGAGTATCTATGGGACCTTGTGACAGCCCATTTGCAGGGAGCTTTCACATCCAATATCACCTTTGATATTGGTGAATTACAAAGCAAAATTCTTGATTTAAATAAGCAAACTCAAGAATTTCAGCCTTCTTTAGAAGCATGGACCGAATTCCAGTGAGGTCTGGAGAGCCTCAACCCTTGGACCTATCTAAAGTGCCACATTAACTTCTCATATATTGTTCTGGGAATAATGCTGTTCTGTCCTTGTTTGCTTTTCATACTCTGTAAAATTGGATGGACTGCCAATCACAAAATGAGAGCTGCCCAACCTGGCCTTACATTCATTCAAGTAATGCAAAAATAGAAAGGGGGAGATGTTGGGAGCTTAAAGCCTGAGGGTTGTGACCAACTCAGCATTCCACTGGAGGCTATATGATCAAACAGCAAACTGTTTATCATGAATGCAGGACGTGGGCAAACTCACATCTGCGCCCACAGAAGGTATGCTGAGGGCAATCACTTCATGGCACTATGCTCCTTGAGGTTATCTACTGGAACATCTGGAGCCTACTATCCAAAGAAAGCAGACATGCAGCTGGGCACAGTGGCTCATGCCTGTAATCCCAGCACTTTGGGAGGCTGAGGTGGTGGATCACGAGGTCAGGAGATCAAGACCATCCTGGCTAACATGGTGAAACCCCGTCTCTACTAAAAAAGACAAAAAAATCAGCTGGGTGTGGTGGTGGGCACCTGTAGTCCCAGCTACTCGGGAGGCTGAGGCAGGAGAATGGTGTGAACCCAGGAGGCGGAACTTGCAGTGAGCCAAGATCGCACCACTGTACTCCAGCCTGGGCAACAGAGTGAGACTCCATCTCAAAAAAAAAAAAACAAAAAAAAAACAGACATGCAGGCCTGCACTAAATCATGCAGCTGGCTGACAATCACCCCCTACTCTCTATTTCCTTTACTCAATAGATACAAAGGGCTCTAGAAGCTCAGGGCCCTTGTTCACTGGAAGCAAGGAGCCCCCTGACCCCTTCTTTTAAAACAGATCTTTTTATCTTTGTCTTTATTCCTGTGTTCATCCTCCTTTGTTCAGTTCACCAGGGTCCATGGCAGAAGATAAAAAGCACTATTATATGAGCTTTTCCACCTTTTCATTGTCTATCCATTTATTCACATTTTCATTTATTCTCAGAGAAGGAACTGTTTTAATTCCTCTTAAATGTTTTTATGTAAGTGTTCTTTTTAAAGTTTTCTGCACTTTGCTTTCTACATTATATCCTTTTTTATTTTCTTTTTAAAATAGTTTCTAAATAAAATACCTGCCAATCCTAAATAAGATAATATGGAGCTATTTTCTTTGTAAAGCCAAACTCCTAACACTAGTTCTTTGGTCACTGGTTACATCTTCTCTTTCACAGAAGACGTGAGCATGTGGAAGAAAGAATCCACAAATTTGAAGATAGAACTTTTGAAAAATATCAACTCTGAGGGGACTAAAGGAAAAAGAATGAAGACCAAACAGAACTTAAAGGACCTGTAGTACACCATGCATCAGATCAACTACACATTATGGAAAGTGGAGAAAGATAAGAGAGAAATAAAGGGGAAGAAGTAAAATGTGAAGAAATATTAAGCAAAACTTTCCAAATTTGATGAAACACATGAATCTTTAAATCCAAGAAGCTCAACAAACTCCAAGTAAGAGAAACTCAGTCAGGCACGGTGGCAGGTGCCTGTAATCCCAGCTACTTGGGAGGCCGAGGCAGGAGAATCACTTGAACCTGGGAAGCGGAGGTTGCAGTAAACCGAGATTGCACCATTGCACTCAAGCCTAGGCAACAAGAGCAAAACTTCATCTCAAAAAAAAAAATTTTTTTTTAAAAAGAGAGAAACTCAGGCCCACAGTGAATCACATTATCATCAAAATGTCCAATGGCAAAGACAAAGAGTGCTGAAAGAAGTGATTCCTTACATAAAGGGATTCTCAATACTATTAATAACAAATATATCATCAGAAATAATGAGGGACATAGTCGGTGAGATGACATATTTAAGAACTGAAAAAGAGCCCTTTTTGCTGTAGGCCTGAGTGGTTGCTGCCGAAATGGGCAAGTTCATGAAACCTGGGAAGGTGGTGCTTGTCCTGGCTGGACGCTAGTCTGGACACAAAGCCGTCATCGTGAAGAACATTGATGATGGCACCTCAGATCGCCCCTACAGCCATGCTCTGGTGGCTGGAATTGACCACTACCCCCGCAAAGTGACAGCTGCCATGGGCAAGAAGAAGATCGCCAAGAGGTCAAAGATCAAGTCTTTTGTGAAAGTTTATAACAACAATCACCTAATGCCCACAAGGTACTCTGTGGATATCCCCTTGGACAAAACTGTCATCAATAAGGATGTCTTCAGAGATCCTGCTCTTAAATGCAAGGCCCAACGAGAGGCCAAGGTCAAGTTTGAAGAGAGATACAAGACAGGCAAGAACAAGTGGTTCTTCCAGAAGCTGCGGTTTTAGATGCTTTGTTTTGGTCATTAAAAATTAAAAAGGAAAGAAGAAGAAGAAAAAAAAAGAACTGAAAAAGAAACACTATCAACCAAGAATTCTGTATTCACCAGAAATGTTCAGAAATGTGGGAGAATTTAAGACATTCCTAGAAAAACTAATGCCAAGAAAGGTTACCACTACACTTGCCATACAAGAAATGCTGCTGGGTGTGGTAGCTCATGCCTTTAACCCCAGCACTTTGGGAGGTTGAGGCGGGTGGATCACGAGGTCAGGAGTTTGAGAGCAGCCTGGCCAACATAGTGAAACCCTGTCTCTACTAAAAATACAAAAATTAGCCCGGTACGGTGGTGCATGCCTGTAGTGTCAGCTACTTGGGAGGCTGAGGCAGGAAAATCTTTTGAACCCGGGAGCCAGAAGTTGTGGTGAGCTGAGATCTTGCCACTGCACTCCAGCCTGAGCAACAGAGTGAGACTCTGTCTTAAATAAATAAATAAATAAATAAATAAAATAAACATAAAAGAGATGCTAAAAGGAGTTCTTCAGGATAAAATAAAAGGATGCTAGACAGTAACTCAAGTTGTGTGGAGAAATAAAGATCTCCAGTAAAGGTAAGTACATTGAAAAATATAAAAACACATTTATGGTATTTTTGTATGTAACTCCAGCTTTTACTTTTTACTGGATTTTTAAAACATCAATAAAAATGGTAAGTGTATGTTTTATGTATATAATATATAAAGATATATTTTGCAACAAAAATAACAACAGAAGTGTGCAGTTGTATAGCAGAGTTTTTGTATGCTATTGAAGTTAAGTGGGTACGAGTTCAAATAATCTTAATATAACTTTGGAATGGTAAATGTAATCCTCATAAGGGCTATTAAAGTTTTGACTGGGTGCAGTGGCTCACTCCTGTAATCCCAACACTTTGGGAGGCTGAGGTAGGTGGATCACCTGAGGTCAGGAGCTCAAGACCAGCCTGGCCAACATGGTGAAACCCTGTCTCTACTAAAAATACAAAAATTACAACAGAAGTGTGCAGTTGTATAGCAGAGTTTTTGTATGCTATTGAAGTTAAGTGGGTACGAGTTCAAATAATCTTAATATAACTTTGGAATGG
>NW_012117265.1:3965768-3969859 GCF_000951035.1 Colobus angolensis palliatus
AGCTGAGATCACACCACTGCACTTCAGCCTAGGCAACAGAGCAAGAAGACTCCATCTCAAAAAAAAAAAAAAGAAAGAAAGAAAGAAAGAAAGTAAATATGAATGTGGTGGCTCACACTTGTAATCTTAGCACTTTGAGAGGGTGAGATGGGCGGATCACATGAGGTCAGGAGTTAAAGACCAGCCTGGCCAACATGGTGGAACCCTGTCTCTACTAAAAATACAAAAATTAGCCAGGTGTAGTGGCACAAGCCTGTAGTCCCAGCTATACAGGAAGCTGAGGCACAAGAATCATTTGAACCTGGGAGGTGAGATTGTGCTACTGCAGTCCAGACTGGACGGCACAGCAAGACTGTCTCAAAAACAAAGCAAAAAAAAAAAAAGAAAATATAAGTGCAATGTACATAAATGAAAATTATAAGAGAGTTAAAGGATTCACTCTGAAAATCAAATAAACACAAAAAAAATCAGCAGTGGAGGAAATAAGGAGCTGAAAGTATAAAACATTCAGAACACATATAGCAAAATGGCAGGAAGAAAATCCTTCATTTTTACTTTAAATGTAAATGAATCAAACACTCCAAGAAAAAGTCATGCCGTTGAAGAATGGATGAAATTATAAAGACCATGATCAAATCATATTGTCTACAAGAAATTCACGTTATATAAAAAGCAACAGATAGGTTGTTAGTGAAAGGATGGGAAGGAGATATTCCATGCAAATAGCAACCAAAAGACATTTGGATTGACTATAATGATATCAGACAAATAAAGTAAAAGACTTTATAATATACAAGGGATGGCAATATATAGATATAAGCTTCAATTCATCAAGATGTAACAAGCCATGCATGATGGTACATGCCTTTAGTTCTAGCGACTTGGGATGCTGAGGCAGGAGGATTGCTTGAGCCTAGGAGTTTAAGTTCAGCTTAAACAACATAATGAGACTCTGTCTTTTTTTGTTTTTTTTTTGAGACGGAGGCTCATTATGTCGCCTGGCTGGAGTGCAGTGATGCAATCTCGGCTCACAGCAACCTCTACCTCCCAGGTTCAAGCGACTCCCCTGCTTCAGCCTCCTGAGTAGCTGGGACTACAGGTGCATGCCACCATGCCCAGCTAATTTTTGTACTTTTAGTAGAGATGAGGTTTCACCATGTTGGCCAGGATGGTCTCAATCTCTTGACCTCGTGATCCGCCCACCTTGGCCTCCCAAAGTTCTGGGATTACAGGTGTGAGCCACCATGCCCAGTCGAGATTCTGTCTTTTAAAAAAATTAAAAATTAGAAAAAGAAGATACAGCAATCATAAATACGTATGCATGAAAAACAGACCCCAAAGTTATATGACAAAACTTAAGGGAGAAACAGATTGTTCCATAGGAATAATTGGAGAGTTATGTATGACACTTTTAATAAAAGGACATCTACATAGAAGATCAGTAAGGACACAGAGAGCTTGAAAGATACTGTAAGCCAGCTAACCCTCAGAGACATGTAGAACAGTCCATCCGATATCATGAGAACACACATTCTTAAGTTCATGTGGAACATCTTCACAATATGTCAAATGTATATGCCACAGAACGAGTCTCAGTAAATTTATTTTTTTTTAATTTTTACTTTTTTTGAGACAGAGTCTTGTTATGTTGCCCAGGCTGGAGTGCAGGGGTGCAATTTTGGCTCACTGTAACCTTCACTTCCCAGGTTCAAGTGATTCTCCTGCTTCAGCCTCCCGAGTAGGTGGGATTACAGGTGTGCACCACCACACCTGGCTAATTTTTGTATTTTTAGCAGAAGCAGGATTTCACCATGTTGACCTGGCTGGTCTCCAACTCCTGACCTTAAATGATCCATCCACTCTTGGCATCCCAAAGTGCTGGGATTACAGATGTGAGCCACCACACCCAGCTGAGTCTCAGTAAATTTAAAAGCACTGAATATATATAAAGTACCTTGTCAGAACACAACAGAATAAAGTTAGAATATATAATGGCAGAAAAACATTAAAATACATAAATATGTGTGAATTAACACACTCTTAAAAACAGAGGATCAAGAATAAATTTCAAGGCATCTGTTTTCACCACAAAATATGGTAAGTACTTGAGGTGGTGGATATGTTAATTAGCTTCATTTAATTATTCTGTATTGCATTCATAAATTATAATATCACTTTATACTCCATTAATATGTACAATGAAAATTTGTCAATTAAAAAAAGCAATTAGGTTGGGCATGATGACTCATGCCCGTAATTCAAGCACGTTGGGAGGCTGATGCAGGAGGATCACTTGAGGCTGCGAGTTCATGACCAGTCAGGCAACATAGTGAACCCCTATCACTATGAAAAATTTTCTTTTTTTTCTTTTTTTTTTTTTTTGAGGCGGAGTCTCGCTCTGTTGCCCGGACTGGAGTGCAGTGGCCAGATCTCAGCTCACTGCAAGCTCCGCCTCCCGGGTTCACGCCATTCTCCTGCCTCAGCCTCCCGAGTAGCTGGGACTACAGGTGCCCGCCACCTCGCCCGGCTAGTTTTTATATTTTTAGTAGAGACGGGGTTTCACCATGTTAGCCAGGATGGTCTCGATCTCCTGACCTCGTGATCCGCCCGTCTCGGCCTCCCAAAGTGCTGGGATTACAGGCTTGAGCCACCGCACCCGGCCGAAAAATTTTCTAAAAAATTAACTGGGTATGGTGTCGTGTGCCTGTAGTCCCAGCTACTCTGGGGACTGAAGTGAGAGGATCGCTTGAGGCCAGTTGGTTGAGGCTGCAGTAAGCTGTGATTGTGCCACTGTACTCCAGTCTGGCCAAGATAGCAAGATCCTTTCTCAAAACATATCGAAAAACAAAGTAATTTTAAAATGAGAGGCCCAGACAGCTGCCTTTCCCTTTGCACTATGTGAAGACACAGTGCGAAGACAGTGATGTATAAACCAGGAAGCAGGCCCCCATGAGACACCGAATCTACTTGTGCCTTGTTCTTGGACTTTCTAGCCTCTAGAGCTATAATAAATAAATTTCTGTTAGTCACAAACAACAACAACAACAAATTACAAAAGAAAATATGTAGAGAGAAACAAAAATGAACAGGACAGACCTAAACTTATAGGATGCAATGAGGGGAGTGCTCAGTGGAAAATTATTATTATTATTTGAGACAAGGTCTGGCTCTGTCCCCCAAGCTGCAGTGCAATGGCACGGTCACAGCTCACTGCAGCTTTGAATTCCTGGGCTCAAACAATCTTCTTGCCTTGGCCTCCCAAAGTGCTGGGAGTACAAGTGTAAGCCACATTACCTGGCCTCAGTAGGAAATTTATAGCTGTAAATACCTATAAATAATTTTACATCTTGAGGAACTACCAAAATGAGGAAAGTAAACTAATCCAACAGAAGAAAAGAAATAATAAAGAGGGGAAATACATGAAATGGAGAATAGATAAGAATCTATTCAATGAGAATCAATGAAACTAAAAGTTGCTCTTTGCAAAGATTGATAACATGGAAAAACCACCTGGATTGACAAAAAAGACAGAAGATGCAAATAATTAGAAATGAAACTGGGGCACACTAACAACAAACTATTCAGAAATAAAGATTATGAGAGGATTCTATGAACAATTAATTGTACAACTATTCAGATAACCTAAATAAAATGGACACATTTCTAGAAACACAGAAATGAACTGGATTAAAAAGTAAGGAAAAATCTCAACAGACCTGTAACAAGAAGAGAGATTAAATCAGTATTTCAAAACTTCCCAACAATGAATTGTCAAGGACCAAAGAAGTGTCAATTCACAAACGAATTGTACCAAACATTTAAAGAATAATCAACACCAGTGCTTCTCAATATCCTCCAAAAAAGTAGAACAGGAGGCTGGGTGTGGTGGCTCACATCTGTAATCCCAGCACTTCGGGAGGCCGAGGCAGGTGGATCGCGAGGTAAAGAGATCAAGACCATTCTGGCCAACATGGTGGAAACCCCATCTCTACTAAAAATACAAAAATTAGCTGGGTGTGGTGTTATGCACCTGTAGTCCCAGCTACTTGGGAGGCTGAGGCAGAATTGCTTGAATCCGCGAGGTGGAAGTT
>NW_012117265.1:3976744-3978449 GCF_000951035.1 Colobus angolensis palliatus
GAGCCCGGAGAGGTCGAGACTGCAGTGAGCCGTGCTCCCACCACTGCATTCCAGCCTGGGCAACAGAGCCAGACTCTGCCTCAAAGGAAAAAAAAGGAAAAGAAAAAAGAAAGAAAGAAAAGAAAAAAGGCAATATTTACAGAAAGTATCGATACATTGAAAACGCAGAGGAATCAACGATTAGAGTTTAGCAAGGTCAGATAAATAAAAAGAAATAAGAGAAAATAAAGTTCTAAAGACGTGATCGAATGGAGGAAGCAGGTCATTTTGTGGATTGGCAGGTTATCAACTGGAGAGAATCCTGAAAGGGGTCCAGGAACGTGGGGAAAGTTTTTAATGAGCATCTTGAGGGACGAGTGCATCGCCCGACGGAAGCCAACGGGTGAGTCTGGTCCCACATCCAGCCCCGCCCCCGGACATGAGCCCCGCCCTCAGCCCTGATTTAACCCCCACTTTGTCCTGTGGGACCATTTCTCTCTGCCGACCCCTTGATACCTCCGCACCCACGCGGAGGGAAACTAGAATCCTAAAGAGTTCCATCCTGTCCAATTGCCCGCGCAACGAGTCACGCCCCTCCCAGTGCTCCAGCGGAAGTGACGTTAGCGGCGCGCCAGTTGTCTCTTTTAGTCGCTGGCACCTATTGCTTCCGAGCCACTTTTTTCTTTGTGTTGTCTGGTCGTTCACTACTTTGGTGAGGCTTTTGGAGACTAGTGGGTTGGGCGTTGTTTCCCGGGGTGGCAGAGGTCACAATCGACCCAGGGTAATCGAGGATCCTCCTTCGAGAGGCCCGGACCACTCCACTCGCGTCCACGGGAGCCGCGGAGCCATCGGGCGAGGCCACGTCGCCATCGGGCGAGGCCACGTCGGAGAGGCCATTCGGACCTTCGGTCCCCTAGAGGAGCCGGGTGGGAAGTGCAATATGGGCGCGTCCGAGGGATGTTTTCAGCCATGCGTTCCCGTCTTCAAAAGTGTCCGAGGACTCTGAGGCCTAAAAAATAAGTCTCCAAGGCAACCTTTGTGAATTATTTTTCAGAGGGGAAAGAATTTTGCTGTTCGCGTTCGATTGACTCCGTCCCCAAGATCCTGTAGCCCCACGGACCTGGCAAGTCCACCGTGTTCGGGTGAGCACCGGGAGAAAGTTGGTTCAAGCGGGCAGGTGCTTCCTTTTTTATGCAAACGAGTGTTTCATGTGAGATTTTGGTATTTTGCCTTTGCGAAACCTGTATATTTTTTACTGACACTTTATGTTCAGGTGGAAAGGTGCTTTCTTAGCTGTCTAGGGTGTACGTATTTCTGCATGTGCATATAAACGTATGTAGACCGCGAGTCTTTCTACTAAAGAAAGCTAAGAATACTCAGCTATTCTTTTCATTTGAAGTTCCTAGCTCTGTACGTCTCCAAAGAGCTTCATAACCAGGCTTCCTGGAAGAAAGGGTGGAGGGTTTACACACAAATACTACAATAATTGAATTTACAGTTAACAGGATGACTGTACTAAGTGTATTTTTCTTGCATTTTTCTTTCGAAAAAACTTAAACCTGTGGGTATGTTGACCATCCAGTACGACGAATAAGTATCCATTGTAGCTGCACCTGTTTTTAGCGTTTTGTGTATTTGCTCTCTCGTAAATACATTTTATGGTGAACTGTTTGAGAGTAAATGGGAAATTCATTGCAGAGATGAAGCATCATCTCTTTTTTTTTTT
>NW_012117265.1:3979734-3980904 GCF_000951035.1 Colobus angolensis palliatus
AGGCGGAGGTTGCAGTGAGCTGAGATCATGCCAGTGCACTCCAGCCTAGGCGACAGAGTGAGACTCCATCTCAAAAAAAAAAAAGAAAAGAAAAAAAGACCAAAGCCCGTGTCATCATCAGACTCCTCAGATTCTTCTTTCTTTGCTTCCGCTTTCTTCTCCTCATCTGGAGCAACAGCTGTGGAGGGGTTAGGAGCTCCTGCTGGTGCAGCACCTGCTGCTGGGGGAGCAGGTCCACCAGCCCTTGCATTGCAAATGAGGCTCCCAATGTTGACGTTGGCCAGGGCCTTTGCAAACAATCCAGACCAAAAAGGTTCAACATTTACACCGGCTGCTTTAATGAGGCCTTTGATCTTATCCTCCGTGGCGGTCACCTCGTCCTCGTGCAGAATGAGGGCTGAGTAGATGCAGGCGAGCTTGGAGATGAAGGCCATGTCGCGGGCCAGTATGGGGCTGGTGCTGCCGGATGCGGTGCTAGTTGCCAGATGAAGTGAGGGCCTCACTGCAACGCGGTCCTCGGAAGGACCGAGCACCTTGGCAGCAGCTGAAGAAAGTTTGAGCTCTTGTCACCAAGGCTGGAATGCAGTGATGAGATCTCAGCTCACTGCAACCTCCACCTCCTGGGCTCAAGTGATCCTCCCACCTCAGCCTCCTGAGTAGCTGGGACTACAGGTGCTCACCACCACACCTGGAATTTTTGTATTTTTTGTAGAGATGGGGTTTCACAGTGTTGCCCAGGCTGACCTCAAACTCCTGTACTCAAGTAATCCACCTACCTCAGCCTCCCAAAGTGCTGGGATTACAGGTGTGAGTCACCGCACCTGGCCTGGATCTCATTGTTTTTTATGGATGAACAGTACTCCATTGTATATGTGTACCACACACATTTTCTTTATCCATTCATCTCATCTGTTGTTCTACACTTAGGCTGCTTCCAAATCCTGGCACTGTGAATCCTGCTGTAGCAAATGAGAGTGCAGCCATCTCTTCAATATACTGATTTCCTTTTTTTTTTCTTTTCTTTTTTTTTTTTTTTTGAGACGAGTCTCGCTCTGTCGCCCAGGCTGGAGTGCAGTGGCCTCCGCATCCCGGGTTTACGCCATTCTCCTGCCTCAGCCTCCCGAGTAGCTGGGACTACAGGTGCCCGCCATCTCGCCCGGTTAGTTTTTT
>NW_012117265.1:3985065-3985613 GCF_000951035.1 Colobus angolensis palliatus
TCCAATTTTCCTTCCTGGATAAGTTTTTCTTTCCTATCCATGTCAGTTTTGAAAACATAATACCAGAAGAAGAGGGGCCCAATTCTACACAGAGCTTCCAGGAGTGAGTTTTTAGGAGTGGGTCTGAAATTAGGATAGACATTTGCTGATCTTGCATAGGTCCAACTAATCAAGACAGGATCTTCGACGAGCGGTGGTTAGGGTCATTGTACTGGAGCAGGTACTCCTGCTGAAACTGGGCTCTTATGGCCAGCTGCTTAGCTTGTGCCCTCCCGGTTTCCAGGGACATGTCGTAGTTGGCCAGGTCAAGCATCGAGGGCAGAGTAGCCAGGCGTGACGGAGTATACTTTGGGAACGACATCTTGGTGACCTAGCACACAACTGCCAGTATTTGGTTTTCTGTACCTGCCTTAGTTTGCTAAGTATAATAGCCTCCAGCTCTATCTATGTTTTCGCCAAAGACATGATATTCTTGTTCTTTTTCATGGCTGCATAGTATTCGATGGTGTATGTGTACCACATTTTCTTTCTTTTTTTTTTTTTTTTTT
>NW_012117265.1:3986158-3988269 GCF_000951035.1 Colobus angolensis palliatus
ACGATCCTAGCTCACTGCAGCTTTGAACTACTGGGCTCAAGTGATCCTCCCACCTCAACCTCAGAAAATGTTGGGATTACAGGCATGAGCCACCATCCCTTGCAGGACACCTGGAATATCTTGTTCCCCAGCAACCTTTCTACTAATTATTTTAGCATCCATGAGTAACCTGCAGTAAATGAACTTCTTTATATGTAGTTAACATTTTTATAAGTGTATTATCAAGTTAAACCTTTAATACTGGATTTTAGGTCAGAGGACAAATGTACGTTTAATTTTGCTGGATATTATAAATTCCCACCCATAGGTCTTGTACCATTTGGCAGTTTCTGAATGGATGTAAAGTTGTGTAAAAATTATTCTGGAAAAAATAAGGAACAGACTTTAGCTTGTTTTTTGTTTTTTTTTTCTGTTTGTTTGTTTTACTGCTGCTACATCTGAAGATAGATTTTAGTTTTAACCGCAAGCAACTTGTTTTCAAAAAGAAAGTCAGTGTCTTGTTCAGTTTCATCCTGAATAAGAATACTCAAATATATTTTCAGAAGTATAGTGTTCTTTCTTTCTTTCTTTTCTTTCTCCCCGCGCGCCCCCCGTTTTTGAGACAGATTCTTCCTCTGTTGCCCAGGCTGGAGTGCAGTGGTGCCATCTCAGTTCACTGCACCCTCCGCCTCCTGGGTTCAGGTGATTCTCATGCCTCAGCCTCTGAAGTAGCTAGGATTACAGGCGTGCACCACCACGCCTGGCTAACTTTTGTATTTTTTGTAGAGATGGGGGGTTTCGTTATGTTGGCCAGGCTAGTCTTGAACTCCTGGCCTCAAGTGATCTGCCCACCTTGGCCTCCCAAAGTGCTGGGATTGCAAGCGTGAACTACTACTGCAGCTGGCCAGTAGTGTAGCATTTTGGGTTATGTTTTATGTGTGAGACATTTTATATGAGTGTTGTTTAATTCTTGTGTTGTATATTCTATTTATTTATTTATTTATTTATTTATTTTTTTCTTGGGTAATGGTTTTTAGTTGCTGAGCTTATTCAACACGTTATTTAAAAGTGGCAAAATTCAGGGCCATCTGAGAAGAGCATTCAAAAGTGGCAGCTAAAGGTTTAGGTAGGACACACATACATACAACCCCCATTTTTTTCAGTGTATATGTCAAGAGGTCAAGACCTCTGATCATCAAAATAATTTATTTTGTATATTACAGTGCACAGGACAACAGAGGGAAAGACACTTTCTTGGAAGGTGACAAGGCCTTTTGCAAAAGGTCCACTCCAAAAGGACTGGAGCCCAGTGCCTTGTGGCCTTCATTAACTTGACCCCTCCTCTTCTTTGGTTGCAGTGGCCTCAGTGGGAGCTGTTTCTTCTACTTGTCCTGCTGGCTTCTTCTCCCTTTCCTCTTCCTCATCCTCATCCTCTTGGGGGTAGAGGTCTGGGTATTTCTGCATGCATTCCTGCATGGCCCGGAACTGGTCTACACAGTCTGACCCCTTGATCTCCTCCGTGCTATAGTGGAAGCAGGAAAAGGCTGACTTGAATTGTTCTCCACAGGGACTGCTGGCCATTCCCCCAAGGCATGGGCAGTTCCAGTTAATGTTTCCATTTGGCAGTATCAATCCGTGCTCCTCGTATGGATCATTGGGGTCATCGGCCACCAGTTCTACATTGCTTGGAGTTTCATGTTCTTCTTTGGTTACAAATATGATTCGATCCTTCCCTTCCTGCCGGCAATAGGACATGGCTGCAGCCCGTCCCTGAGACCTTGCAGAAGCGGCGGTGGCGGCAGCTGCAGCTTTACGCGGTGACCTCCTCTCCTCAGGCAGGGCTGGCCTCTCCGAAGCCCGCGCGGACCCGCCCCCTCCAGGCCTGCCCGCCGCGCGCCTGCCTCGGCGCCCTCTTAACCCTCTATTTCTTTTTTAAAAATAAAAATCCTGTTTATTCAGTGAATCACTTCAGCCTGTGGCAGTAATTTTGAATCCAGTTCTATCAATCATCAAATTGTATAGTCCATCTACGAATTTGATAAGCATGCTGTGTCTTATCTAATTGCCTTAGCTGAAACCTACAGTACAATTTTTTTTTTTTTTTTTTTTGGCTGTAGAGTCTTGCTCTGTTG
>NW_012117265.1:3989909-3997166 GCF_000951035.1 Colobus angolensis palliatus
TCTAGTAACATATATAAAATAGAAAAGAGAAGTGAATGGTTGGTTTATATAAATACATGCTTAGAAATTAACATGTATACATAAAAATCAAAGATAAAACTTGGGACTGGATGTGGTGGCTCATGCCTGTAATCCCAGCACTTTCGGAGGCCGAGACTTGTGGATCACTTGAAGTCAGGGGTTTGAGAGCAGTCTGGCCAACATGGTGAAACTCTGTCTCTACGGAAAATATTAGTTGGGCGTGGTAGTGGGCACCTGTAATCCCAGCTACTTTGGAGGGTGAGGCAGGAGAATTGCTTGAATCTGGGAGGTGGAGGTTGCAGTGAACTGAGATTGTTGCCACTGCACTCCTGCTTGGGCAACAGAGAGAGATTCTGTCTCAAAAAAGCAAAAACAGAAAACCTATCAAACTACTGAAGTTCTTGTTTCTGTTGTTGATCTTGAAGTTATAGTTGATATCCATGGTTTTACTTTTTCAGTGAACATTTTTTGTATTTTCCTTGCCCTCAGCCAGAAACTCTGCAGCTCTGGGTTCTGTACCTGATGGAGTGACTCAAACCTTCATTGTGAAAGGATCTTGGTCCTCCATGTTCCTTCCTTTTTTTCTATTGTAATTTTTTGTTAATCTTTCTAAGTGGTATGGAAGTGCTAGGAGGTTCTAGACATCATCCTTTTCGCCTCAGTTGTGTAGCAGTACTCCAGTTTCCCTTTGGTAATTGAGATTAATCCCTTCAGTTAATAGATTATTCCCTCTCACATCCTTCTTTTTCTTTTTCTTCTTGGTTTAATGGATATGAAACTCATAAGGGCCAGATGTTAATCTCACTTTCCAATGTGTTGGGACCAAATAGTTGCCCCTTGGGAAGCATTCCCCATTATGGACTCAGATCTCTAAATTACACTGCTCTACATTGCTGGGATTGGAAGCAAAATTTTTGTCATGGAGCTAATTCTGCCTTCACCCATCAATTCCTGAGCCTGTTTGTTCTGACTGTGGTGAGATAGTAGCCTCTAATGATCTCTGATTCAGAGCATACACTGTGTCTTGTGAAACAGAATCCAGCTCTTTCAGAAGTTGTCTCCCAGTTGGCCCTCTGTCTGAATTTTCAGTAAGCCATTTCACCTTTCATATAGACTGGCCGCTTCTGAATGATGGGGTGTGTGATGAGACCAGTTGATGATAGGGACATGTTCCCACTGTTGCACTTCCTTTGCAGTGAAATGGGTTCCTTGATGAAAGACAGTATTGTGTGAATGCTGTGACTAAAGTGAAAGCATTTTGTGAGTGCATGGATGGTGCATTGTATAAGCAGACGCCTAGTGGATTTGCCTCTCCCCTATACAAATCTGTCTCTATTACAAATCCTACATGGATTTACCTCTCTACTAGTTAGGCTTCTGGCAAATCCATATCCAGAACATGAGTCTGTTCCAGTGAGGATGAATCTTAGTCACCTTCATGATAGGAGTGGTCCAATGTCATCATCTTGCCACCAGATGGCTCCCCTGGTCGCTCTAGAAATTAATGCCCTTGGTTCAAGACTAACCTGGGCAACATGGTGAAACCCCATCTCTACAAAAACAAAAAATCAAACCACGCTCCCCAGAAGCCCCCCAAATTAGCCAGGCTTGGTGATACACACCTGTAGTCCTAGCTACTCAGGAGCATGAGGCAGAAAGATTGCTTGAGCCCAGAAGATTGAGGCTGTAGTGAGCCGTGATCATGCCACTGCACTCCAGCCTGGGTGACAGAGTGAGACCCTGTCCCCCTCTCCCCAAAAGAAAAGAAAAAAGAAGTTAATTCCCTTATATATTCAGTTTTGGTTTTTGATTTTAGCAGATTAAGCACCTAGCAGTAGCGTTAGCTGCATCAGCTTTGGTCAATGGAAGTCCATACTGTTGAGCCATAGTAGCCTTTATCCCTGTTTTTATGACCATCTTATTCAAGGGCCTATGGAGCAAACATTGGGGTGGCAGGGGAAAACAATTGACTTCTATATAGAGTATCATTTTGTCCATCTGATTATTAAGAGTCTCATTTCTAGTGGATTGCCTTTGCTGGACATTTATGTGGGACACAAATATCTTCACAGCCCATGTCCTTTAAGAGTGATCTATCCATGTATGTTTTTCTAGACTTACCAGTCTTGTTCCATATACATCCTTGGCCATTCAGTGAAACCACTAGCAACTGCTTATGGATCATTGTTTACGTGTCCCTCTGGCCATGTCCTCCAGACCCAGATAGTCAAATATACTGTGAGAAGTTCTGCCACTGGGATGCTATTCTTTTTTTTTTTTTTTTTTTTGAGACGGAGTCTTGCTCTGTCACCCAGGCTGGAGTGTAGTGGCCGGATCTCAGCTCACTGCAAGCTCCACCGCCCAGGTTTGCACCATTCTCCTGCCTCAGCCTCCCGAGTAGCTGGGACTACAGGCGCCCGCCACCTCACCCGGCTAGTTTTTTGTATTTTTTAGTAGAGACGGGGTTTCACTGTGTTAGCCAGGATGGTCTCCATCTCCTGACCTCGTGATCCGCCCGTCTCGGCCTCCCAAAGTGCTGGGATTACAGACTTGAGCCACCGCGCCCGGCTGGGATGCTATTCTTATCTGAAAGATATTACAGTCTTTTGGCATCATTGTTCAGCTGAGCTGTTGTGTTCGTGCTCCCACTTTTGGATGGTGCTAGCATATTGTGCAGACACATCTGTAAACAGGCCTTGTCTTAGATAGGCATAAGAAATACCTCAGGAAGCCACAGGCATGGATTGAGGGAAATGAGGCAGTGCGAATGGAGCTTGTGTTGAGTCTTTGCCATTTGTTGGTGCAGTTTACTTGTACTCGCTGAAACTTCTAGAGCTCAATATCTTCTGTGCCATTTCCATTTGATGAAAGATTGCTGCTGCATTTGCCCCAAACTTAGAGTTTTGTTGGTCAGACAACCTCAAGTTCATGGTAGGAAGCTCAGGCCACTTGGTCACTTGATGTACCATGTACAACTTCTATGTTGAACCCAGTGGTAATTGTTTACTCAAAAGGAAACTAGTTTCCTGCAGAAGAAGGAACATATTTATTCTGAACGACTGCTATGATTTTCCTACTGGTGCTTGCTAGAGGCTTCCAGCAACTATTATTTACTATGGATACTTTGAGTATCATTGTATCTGGTGGATTATTTTGACCAAGTGCTTACAAATCTTGTACTGCAGGCTGAGCTTGGTACACTGCAATCACTTGGTGTTCACTCACTTGTAAGCATTATGACCAACTCTGTAGATGGGTTGAAGCACATTGAAATGTGGTATATGCTGTCTAAAGAATTTTATTTTATTTATTTTTATTTTTTTAGACGGAGTCTTGCTCTGTCACCCAGGCTGGAGTGCAGTGGCACAGTCTCAGCTCACTGCAGCCTCTGCCTCCTGGATCCAAGTGATTCTCCTGCCTCAGCCTCCTGAGTAGCTGGGACTACAGATGTGTGCCACTACGCCCAGCTGATTTTTTGTATTTTTAGTAGAGATAGGGTTTCACCATGTTAGCCAGGATAGTCTCAATCTCCTGACCTTGTGATCTGCCCACCTCGGCCTCCCAAAGTGCTGGGATTACAGGCATGAGCCACCGTGCCTGGCCAAGAATCTTATAGATCTGCCAAGTGTTGCACCTAATTTTGGGGAGCACTGACTAGGAGTGACACCTTGGAGGGGATATCTTGATATGGTCTAGACAACTGAACCCTCAAATCTTTGTTGATTGTATGGGGCATGGTGGCTCAGGCCTGTAACTCTAACACTTTAGGAGGCCGAGGCAGGCAGATTGCTTGAGGCCAGGAGTTCAAGACCAGCCTGGCCAATGTAGTAAGATCCCATCTCTACCAAAAAAAGGTTAAAAGAAAAAAAACTTACCTGGAGTGGTAGTATACACCTGTCATCCTAGATGCTTGGGAGGCTGAGGTGGATCACTTGAGCTTAGGAGGTGGAGGTTATGGTGAGCCATGATCACACTACTGCACTCTAGCCTGGGCAACAGAGCAAGACGCTGTCTCAACAAAACAAAACAAAACCAACTTTGTTGATTTAGCTGGCTCTTGAATCTCCCATCCTCTACTTTGTAGCCTGTAAAAGTATCCAAACTATTTACTGTTTCCTGTTCATGGGATCTAATATACAAAATATTATCAATGTGATGGAGTGTTGCAAAGTTTTGTGTAATGTCAAAACCTCTGAAGACTCTATTTTGATGGAAAACAGGAGAATTGATATAAGTTATGATAGTCCCCCGTAATTCTCCAAAGTCCATGTGACTTCTGCACAATCCTGAGTGGTGTGTTACCTAGGTCTGGTGATTGGGTGAGAGACTGTAAATCTCCCCTGTGGTGACTCTTACCAGGTTTTTGGCCATTAGACTTGAGATTTCTTGTTACATAGATCAAGCAATATTCCAAGACTCACATTGGCAAACTATGGCTAGTCTTCAACCTGTTTTTGTAAATTATAATTGGAACAGAACAACCATGTTCATTTGTTTACATATTTTCTGAGGCTTCTTTCATACTACAAAGGCAGAGTCGAGTATTTGTAACAGAAACTGTGGCTCACAAAGTATAACATTTACTATATGTCCCATTACAACAAGATTTATTAATCCCTGTTGTAGTAGGGTGCTTATCTGTTTCATCCTAGGGACGAAATGTGATCAGTTTGCTAACAACAATGATCTCTGCAGGCCAAAGCATTCCAATTATTGGTACATTCAGTGTGCCCTTGACATTCGATGTAGCCTTGTTGTCTTGGATAGTTAAGTGCTACCCACTGGATTTTTGGCACTCAAGGTTGTCATCATCCCCATTGAAACAAGGAACTCATCTCAGTGATTGTATCTCCTATAGTCTTAACAAATGTATAAAGGAGAATAAACAGAACTTTTCAAGAATGGAGGTACTCCCTTCAGTTACCTATTTCTGAATGGCTTTGTGAAGAGGGTGTCTTCTGGGCCCTCAATGTAGGTTGAAGAAGGGAAGCTGTGCAGATCACATGTGATAAATCCAGTGCAACCTTCCTATGTGTCTAGGATTCCCTCCTTTATGTTAGCCAGGGAAGCTCTTACATACTAACCCTGTCAACTAGGTCATGAGTACAAGTTTCAGTCATCCAACCAGTTTAGCTATTAGAATCATGCCGTGGTCCATTAGCTAATATTAGCTAATATTAGCTAATGGACCATTTACATATTAGCTAATATGTAAAATTCAGAATGTCTAGTAAGTACCTGTATTAGGCTATTCTCACATTGCTATAAAGAAATACATGAGACTGGGTAATTTATAAAGAAGTTCCCAGCTGCCCAACTGTCTTGGAAGTGAAGAGCGCCTCTACCTAGCCGCTGCCCCGTCTGGCAAGTGATGAGTGCCTCTGCCCATTGCCCAACTGTCTGGAAAGTGAGGAGCCTCTCTGCCCGGCTGTTCACCATCTGGGAGGTGAGGAGCGCCTCTGCCCAGCTGCTGCCCTGTCTGGAAAGTAAGGAGCGCCTCTACCTGGCTGCTGCCCTGTCTGGGAAGTGAGGAGCACCTCTGCCTGGCCGCCACCCTGTCTGGGAAGTGAGGAGCACCTCTGCCTGGTCACTGCACCGTCTAGGAAGTGAGGAGTGCCTCTGCCCGGCCGCCCCGCCATCTGGGAAGCGAGAGCACCTCTGCCCGGCCGCCCCACTGTCTGGAAAGTGAGGAGCGACTCTGCCTAGTCACTGCACCATCTAGGAAGTGAGGAGTGCCTCTGCCCGGCCGCCCCACTGTCTGGGAAGTGAGGAGCGCCTCTGTCGAGCTACTGTGCAACCCTCCAAGTGTGAAGTGGTAGCCTTGTGTGTGATCTTTCTGCCCTCCCCAAGTTTGCATTTTCAACATTAAAGTTTATTTTTTTAATTAAAAGTTTTAAATTGGAGAATAAAAAAGTAAGTTTAATTGGCTCACAGTTCTGCAGGCTGTACAGGAAGCATAGTGACTTCTGCATCTGGGGAGGCCTCTGGAAGCTTTCAGTCATGGCAGAAGGTGAAGCAGGAGTAGGTACATCTTACATGGCAGGAGCCAGGAGCAAGGGAGAATGATGGGAGATGCTGTACACTTTTAAATGGCCAGTTCATGAGGACAGTATGAAAGGAGATGGTGCTAAACCATTCATGAGAAATCTGCCCCCATGATCCTGTCATCTCTCACCAGACCTCACCTCCAACACTGGGGACTATAGTTCGACATGAGGTTTGGTGGGGACACAGATCCCAACCATATCAGTGCTCCATATCAATGAATTTGGGCCTATCTAACGTTACATTTTAACCTTCTTGATCTAATACCCTTAGAATCCATCCCATACATGTTCCCTTGTTTTCTTGTGATACGTTATCAGAGTTGGAATTTTTTTGTTGTGTGAGCTTTTTTCTCTTGCATTATGTTGTATATCTTTGCCCCTGGATTTTGGACTAGTTATGACTCTAGTGATAAAAATAAGTGATTATGGTATGGGTCTTGAGGAGAATATATATTACCTTCCAAGGTATCTGGACCAAATGAGATTGTTACAAATTTCAAGCAGAAGGCTTTCTCCTCAGAAACCAAAAGGTAAGCTATATCCCTGGTAAGGGAGGCTCAAAGTGTCTTAGGTTGTGTTAGTCTCTTTATTGTTGCTATGATATAATACCTGAGTAATTTATAAAGAAAAGAGGTTTCTTTGGTTCAGGATTCTAGTGACTGGAAAGTTCAAGAGCATGGCCCCAGCATCTGCTCTGCTTCTGATGAGGTTCACATGCTGCAGCAAAACATGGTGGAGAGGCAGAAGAGGAAGCAGGCTTGTGCAAAAGGGATCAAATGCAAACAGCAGCCTTGCTTTATAACAGTTAGCTCCTGTGGGCACTAATCCAGTTCTGTGTGAGCCAAAATTCACTTCTGCCTGACAGCATTAATCAGTTTATGTGGGATCCACCCCCATGACCCAAACATCTCATTAGGCCCCTCTTCCCAGAGCTGTGATATTGAGGATCAAGCCTCAACAGGACTTGTGATGGGGACAGACCACATCCAAATCATAACAGGGGTTTAAGATCATGTCTTTCACCTGGATCCAACCAGATGTCTTCATTCCAGGTTCCATATTGTCATTCTTCCCTGAATACATTATACATTTTTAAAAATTCATATTTTCTTGATGCCTTAGCATTCTATTTTTTATTTTATTTTATTTTATTTTATTTTATTTTATTTTTTGAGACGGAGTCTCGCTC
>NW_012117265.1:3998687-3999190 GCF_000951035.1 Colobus angolensis palliatus
TGGCATGATCTCGGCTCACTGCAACCTCCACCTCCTGGGTTCAAATGATTCTCCTGCCTCGGCCTCCCAAGTATCTGGGATTACAGGCGCCTGCCACCACGCTTGGCTCATTTTTGTATATTTACTAGAGATGGGGTTTTGCCATACTGGCCAGGCTGGTTTAGAACTCCTGACCTCAGGTTGTAGCAGGACGAGCTGCAGACAAAACCCCTCAGACACCGAGTTTTGGAAGGAAGGGCTTTATTCAGCTGGGAGCATCGGCAAGCTACCATCTTAAAATCTGAGCTCCCTGAGTGCACAATTTCTGTCCCTTTTAAGGGCTCACAACACTAAAGATTTCACATGAAAGGGTCGTGATTGATTGAGCAATCTAGGGGGTACATGACAGGGGCTTCATGCACTGGTAGTCAGAGTGAAACAAAACAGAGCAGGGAGTTTCACAGTGTTCTTCCACACAGTGTCTGTAATCTATGGATAACATCAGTTGCTAAGTCATGAGTTGA
>NW_012117265.1:4000537-4005493 GCF_000951035.1 Colobus angolensis palliatus
GGATGGTCTCGATCTCCTGCCCTCGTGATCCGCCTGTCTCGGCCTCCCAAAGTGCTGGGATTACAGGCGTGAGCCACCGCGCCCGACCTGTTCATCTTTTCAAAAAACTTCAGTTCCTTTATTTTTTGTGTTGTTTTTCTAGTTTCGTTTATTTCAGTTCTGGTCTTTATTATTTCCTTCCTTCTACTAACTTTGAGCTTAGTTCTTATTGTTCCTCTAAGTCCTCAAGGTGTAGTGTTAGGGTGTTTACTTGTGATTTTCTTTTTTCATATAGGCATTTATTACTATTAATTGCCCTCTTAAATCCTTTGCTTGTTCAGGTGTGTGTTACTTCGTTTCCACTTATTTGTGAATTTTCTAATTTTCTTCCTATTATTGATTTCTATTTTCATACAGCTGTAGTCAGAAAAGATGTTTGATATGATTTTAACCTTCTTAAGTTTATTAAGACTTGCTTTGTTGTTGTTTTGTAGCCTAACATATCTATCTTGGATAATGTTCTGTGTGCACTTGAGAAGAATGTGTATTTTGCTGCTGTTGGATGAAATGTTCTGTTTATGTTGTTAGATTGTTTTGGTCTAAAGTGTAGTTCTAGTCTAATGTTTCTTCATTGATTTTCTGTCTGAATGGTCTGTCCATTGTTGAAAGTAGAGTATTAAAGTCCCCCATTATTTTATTGCAATCTATCTCTGTGTTCAGATCTATTATTAATTTGCTTTATATATTTTTGTGCTCTGTTGTTGTTGGCATATGTAGTCATCCTTTGGAATCTGTGGGGGATTTGTTTCAGGATAACCCCGCTTCCTGTAACCCCTCCCCCACCTATGGATACCAAAATTTAGGCGTGTTCAAGTCTCTTATTAAATGATGTTGTATTTGTTTGAAAATCATGTGCATCCTCTCATATACTTTAAAACATCTTTAGGTTACTGTAATACTTAAAGTAAATGCTATGTAAATAGTTGTTTTGCTGTATTATTTGGGGAATAATGAGAAGGGAAAATATCTGCACATGCATAATATAGTTGGACCTATGCGTTTTTTTTTTTCTGGGTATTTTCAATCTATGGCAGGTTGAATCTCCCCTAATAAGTGGAGATGTGGTAACCATGAATTCAGATGGCCAGTTGTATATTTATAATTATTCTTACTGATGAGTAGATCCCTTTATTATCATATAACGATCTTTGTGTCCTGTTATGGTTTTTGACTTAAAGTTTACTTTGTCTGATACAAGTAATACTTAACCTAGCTGCCTTTTAGTTTCTGTCTGCGTGGAGTGTTTTTTTCCCCCATCCTTTTGTTTTTAATTTATGTATGTCCTTAAGGGTGAAGTGAGTCCCTTGTAAACAACATATCATTTGTGTCTTTGTTTGTTTTTTTAATCCACTTCGCCATTCTGTCTTTGAATTGGACAATTTAGTATGTGTGCATTCAGGGTAATCGTTGTAGGTAAGTACCTACCTTGGGAAAAAAGAGCCCAGGCTGGAGAACAGTTGTGTGATCTTGGCGTGATCTTGGCTCACTGCAACTGTTGCCTGCTGGGTTCAAGCGATTCTCCTGCCTCGTTCAAGGAATTCTCATGCCTCAGCCTCCTGAGTAGCTGGGATTACAGGTGCCTGCCATCATGCCTGGCTGATTTTTGTATTTTTAGTAGAGACAAGGTTTCACCATGCTGGCCGTGGCTAGTCTTGAACTTCTGGCCTCAAGTGATCCGCCTGCCTCCACCTCCCAAAGTGCTGGGATTAGTGGCAAGAGGCACTGCACCTGGCTCGTTAAGTTTTCTGGTTTTTTTTTATATTCTTTGTTTCTTTGTCTATTTTTATGATTAATAATTTTCTCTACTGGTGTACTTTTGATTCTTTAATTTTTTTTATCTTGTGTGTCTGCTATACATTTTTGCTTTGTGCTTACTGTAAGACTTATATGAAGCATCTTACAGCAGGATATTTTAAGCCGATAACTGTGATCACACAATATAACTATACTCTAACTCAACCTCTCCTCATTTTATTTTTTTGATATCATAATTTACATATTTTTATATTGTCTATCCCTTAAATTATTTTAGCTCTTACTGTTTCTAATACTTTTATCTCTTAACCTTCATAGTAAGGATATAATTCTTTTATAAACCACCATTACAGTGTTTGAGTATTCTGAATTTAACTAGGTGCTTATTTTTACCTCAGTTTTGCGCTTTTTTTTCTTGTTACTAATTAGAGTCCTTTTTTTATGCTTGAGAACTCCCTTTAGCATTTCTTGTTAGGTCTGGTGTTGATGAACTGCCTCTGCTTTTGTTTTTCTTTGAAAATCTTCATCTCTTTTCATTCCTGAAGGACAACTTTGCTGGGTATGGTATTCTTCGTGAGCAGTTTTTTTGTTGGTTTGTTTTTCCTGACAGCAGTTTACATATGTCATCCTATTCTCTCCTGGCCTGTAAGGTCTTTGGTGACAGCTCTGCTCATAGCCTTATTGGAACTCCTTCATATGTGATTTGCATTTTTTTAAATGTTTTCATGTTGCTTTCAAGATCCTCACTTTGCTTTTCAGTTTTGACTGTTTGATTATATCTTAGGGTAGCCTTGTTTGGATTGAATGTGATTGGAGATGTTTGCCCTTCCTGAGTATGGATATTTATATATTTTCCTCAGTGTGGAAACATTGTTGTTATTGTTTCTTTAAGTATGTGTTCTCTTTGTTTCTTTCTTGTCTTCTTGCACTCCTGTAACTCAAAAATTTGCTTTTGATGATGTCCCTTGAATCCTGTAATTTTTCTTCATTTTTGTTTTTTCTCCTTTGTGTATTTCTAAATAGTCTGTTTTCAAGTTCAAATAATTTTTTCGTTTCCTTCTGTATACTGTTGATGACTTCAATTGCATTTTTCATTTGATTTGTAAGAACCATAAAGGAAGAAAGGAATAAAAATACAAGCAGAAGTTTTAGGAAAAAGAGAACTCACGAATAATAATAAAAGATGATTTTCTGAGAAGACCCATCAAATAGTCAATGTAGGGCAGAGTCTGATTTTCTATTGCTGCTCTGCATGTTTTTTGCCCTCTTGCAGGAGCAATGGGTAGAGCTCAGAACACTAACTTCAGTGTTTCTACTTGGAACCCTGTTGAAGCAACCAGAGTTGGAAATGAGTTCTGACTTGTTTGTAAAGCCATGACATTCTGGTTCTAATTCTTTATATTCAAAAGTAGAATAGCACATTTTAAGTAAGCCAGATATCAATTTCCAGAGTCCTTTATATGGCGGTCGTTATAAGGGAGTAACAACAACCACAGAGGATTAGACTTAGGGACAAACTTGACTGTATTCAAGTCCTGGTTCACCACCTCCTAAGTAGATGATATTAGAAGAGTCATTTGTATTTTCTGAATTTATATTTTTTCCAGCACTAAATAGGGATATTGTTCAGATAAGTGAGCATATATATATATGTGTATATATATATATGTAATGTCTAACATATAATAGTCCCTAATAAATGGCAGTTGGTGTTATTAATACTCATTTTATACAGTACATATACCATTTCTAGTGGGTTTCACACGTATCACCAGCAGTAAAGATTTAATATAAGGTATTTAATGACATAAGTAATGCTTGTTGATTAATGATTGACATCTACCTGAGTCCGAATACTCTATATAAAGAGGAATAGATTGCCAGTTAGCCACTTAGATTTATAAGCTACCCTGACATGTCCTTGGAATTACAAAAAAGTGTGTCCAGACATATTTCACTGCCAGCCTCACAGGATAGAAGCTATGGATTTGTCCTATGGTAAGTTTTTCCAAAAATCTGCTTTAGGTACCCATATTAGTCTGTTCTCGCTGCTATGAAAAAATACATAAGACTGGATAATTATAAAGAAAAGAGGTTTAATTGACTCACAGTTCCGCATGGCTGGGGAGCCCTCAGGAAACTTACATCAATGGCAGAAGGCACCTCTTCACAGGGTGGCAGGAGGGAGAATGGGTGCAAGCTGGGGAAATGCCAGATACTTATAAAACCATCAAATTGGCTGGGTGCGGTGGCTCACATCTGTAATCCCAGCACTTTGAGAGGCTGAGGCGGGTGGATCATGAGGTCAGGAGTTCGGAACCAGCCTGACCAACATGGTGCGAAACCCAATACAAAAGTTAGCCAGGTGGGGTGGGGGGCGACTGTAATCCCAGCTACTCAGGAGGCTGAGGCAGGAGAATTGCTTGAGCCTGGGAGGTGGAGGTTGCCTTGAGCTGAGATCACGCCATTGCACTCCAGCCTGGGTGACAGAGCAAGACTCCGTTTCAAAAAAAAAAACCAAAAAACAAAAAAGATCCACCATTAGATCTTGTGAGACTCGCTCATTATCATGAAAATAGCATGGGGGAAGCTGCCCCCATGATTCAGTTACCTCCACCTGGTTCGGCCCTTGACATGTGGGGATTATTACGGTTCAAGATGAGATTTGGGTGGGGACACAAAGCCACACCGTATCAGCACCCCATGCAGAATATAGAGTCCGGTACTCTAGGCCTTAGTATTCACACTAGTAGTTCCTTTCCCCATGCAGAATATAGAGTCCGGTACTCTAGGCCTTAGTATTCACACTAGTAGTTCCTTTCTGAGGTGTTGAAGTGGGCCAGAGAGGGCTATTGTGTAAGTTAGCCCGCTTATGTGTGTGCTTTGAGAAGAGGTGCTGCATAATCTCATTTGTGAGTTATATCACCATGGGCACAAAAATACATTTCTCGTCTTAAGTTTCTTTACCTGGCCGGGTGTGGTGGATCACGCCTGTAATCCCAGCACTTTGGGAGGCCAAGGTGGGCGGATCACGAGGTCAGGAGATCGAGACCATCCTGGGTAACACAGTGAAACCCCGTCTCTACTAAAACTATTAAAAATTAGCCAGTTGGCCGGGCGCGGTGCCTCAAGCCTGTAATCCCAGCACTTTGGGAGGCCGAG
>NW_012117265.1:4005885-4017985 GCF_000951035.1 Colobus angolensis palliatus
AAAAGTTTTCTTTACCTGTACAATGAGGATATTATACTTTTACTTATGACAGCTTGGCTCACAACTCCTTTTTCTTGCTCTAGGTGAGACAGAACTGCAGTGGTATTTTATGAATGTAGTGTATATTTGTGTGAGTTTATATGAATTATAAGAGAATTTCGAACCAGGATGGAACAACTTCCATGCATGCGAATGTTGGAACTGTGATTATGTCTGGTTCTTATGCCTTCTTTCTCTTCCAGGAGGTCTTCTTCATAGGAACCCAATCTGCCTTCATGAAGAAAAGATAGAGGCAGAAAGGAAGATGGCTTACTTCTTGACCAATAGTTATCAGGTATGCAGAAAGTGTATACTTTCACAAAATGACATACGTGCATCACCAGGTAAACACATTTCCTTCTAGGCAGATGTATCTCCAGAGCTTCTTTAAGTAAATAAAGACTCACTCAAGCACTGAGTCACTTGTTGAATTTCCCCAGGGAGTGGAGGTTCTCATACTGGTAACCCTTTTCAAGGTAATCCTTGAAAAACATTTCAGCATTTCAGTAATTGTTAATTAATTTCGTCCCTTATGGTGCCAGATATATGTTTCTTATTTTGCTGAGTGGTCTGGCAGATGGAAAGGAAGATGAAAGCATCCTTTACTCAAAGGCTAATCCTGGCCAGGCGCAGTGGCTCACACCTGTAATCTCAGCACTTTGGGAGGCTGAGAAGTGGCATTATCGCTTGATCTTAGGAATTTGAGACCAGCCTGGGCACATAGTGAGACATCATCTCTATAAAATAAATAAATAAATAAATCAATAGCCAGGCATGGTGGTGCATGGCTATAGTCCTAGCTACTCGGGAGGCTGAGGCAGGATGAGGCAGTAAGTCAAGGCTGCAGTTCATAGTTCATATGATCGCACCACTGCACTCCAGCCTGTGTGACAGAGCAAGACCCTGCTTCCAAAAAAAAAAAAGGCTAATCATTCATCACTGTTTATCAAGTATATGATGCAGTGTACTCTGGGGTATCTTTTAGTAGAGGGAAATAAGATGAGAAAGCACTCACAGTCTGCTTGTGATGAGAAGTTCATGTTTGAGACGTGCCATTAAAGCCATACAACTGGAATTGATAAGTAGTGAATGAGCAAGGATAGAGAGAGGAATACCTGAGATTTACCTGGAATTATTAAGCTTTGGGTAGATAATGAGAGACCTCACAACTCTTTATAGGCATTGGGGTCTGTTAACTGATTCTTCAGTGAACATTGGTTGATCTGTTACTGCACTCCATGTTACAAACATGATCTGTTACTTGGCTGAAGTCAGCATGTATGTGATGGTTTAGGACTTGGTGATCTTTGAGGATACAACTGTGGACTTCACCCAGGAGGAGTGGACTTTACTGGACCCAGTTCAGAGAAACTTATACAGAGATGTGATGCTGGAGAATTATGAGAACGTGGCCAAAGTAGGTAAGACTGCCATCATTTTATGTAGCCTCTTAGGGAAGAGATATACATTGTGTACTTGCCGTGTTCCAGAATTGGTTTGTTCAACACTGAATTCACCAGAGACATTGTCCCTGCCATAATAGGTCTTAATTACTGTGGTCGTTTTCAAAGTGTGGTCCAGTTTCAACAGCATCGCTGTTATTCCCTTAGAAATGTACAGTCTTAGTCTCTGCCTTTGACCTACTGAATCAGAAACTCTCCACTTGGATTATCATCTGTGTTTTAACTATCCTTCCACGTCAATTTGACACACTATAATATTAAGAATCACTGGTGTAGTTTTATCTCCAAGTATACAAGGATTTCTTTGTTTCACTTTGTTTTTTTTCTTCATTTAGGAGTTTGACAACATACCTTATTTCTGTGACTGAAAGGTTATTGCTTTGTAAATGTGTACATAAGCATGGATTTGCATTTTAGAGGTTAGAGATAGCCAATTTTTGGGACCCAGAAAGAAGAGATATTTTCAGTTTTAGTCCATTTGAAATAATTTCACTGCTTTCTCTAAGAACTATAGTTCTATAATATAAGGTTTATCATCTCTTGCATGAGCCTCTTCCATTAATTTTTTTTTGAGATGGAATTTTGCTCTTGTTGCCCAGGATGGAATGCAGTGGCATGATCTCGGCTCACTGCAACCTCTGTCTCTCAGGTTCAAGCGATTCTCCTGCCTCAGCCTCCCAAGTAGCTGGGATTATAGGCACACGCCATCACACCCAGCTAATTTTTGTATTTTTAGTAGAGACGGGGGTTTCACCATCTTAGGCTGGTCTTGAACGCCTGACCTCAGGTAATCCACCCACTTCAGCCTCCCAAAGTGCTGAGATTACAGGCATGAGCCACTGTGCCTGGCCTGCCTTCCATTAATGTATCATGTCTTCTTGTAAAGGATTTCAGCTCCTTAAACCCAGTGTGATCTCTTGGTTGGAAGAAGAAGAGTTGAGGACCTTGCAGCAAGGAGTTCTCCAAGGTGAGTATCTGTGAAGAACAACCTTATGAAGAACCTTGGTCAGTGAGAAATTCAATATGGTTGGAAGCTGTGTTAGTCTGTTCTTGTGTTGCAAGAAAGAAATACCTGAGACTGGGTAATTTATAAAGAAAATAGGTTTATTTTGGCTCACGATTCTGCAGGCTCTACAGAACGCATGGTTCTGACATCTGCTTCAGGTGAGAGCCTCAGAAACCTTACAATCATGGCAGAAGGCAAAGGAGGAGCCCACAAATTACATGATGAGAAAGGGGGTAAAAGAGAAGTTGGGGGTGGTGTCACAGTCTTTTAAACCAGCAGTCCCTAACTTTTTTGGCATCAGGGACCAGTTTTGTGGAAGACAATTTTTCTACAGACCAGGTGGCAGGGAGATTATTTCAGGATGATTCAGGTGCATTACATTTATTGTGCACTTTATTTCTGCTATTATTACGCTGTAATAAAGAAATAATTATACAGCTCACCATAATGTAGAATCAGTGGGAACCCTGAGGTTGTTTTCCTGTAACCAGATGGTCCCATTTGGGGATCCAGGGGTGATGGGAGACAGCGACAGATCATCAGGCATTAGATTCTCAAAAGGAGCACGCAAGCTAAATCCCTCGCATGCACAGTTCATGATAGAGTTTGCTTTTCTATGAGAATCTAATGCTGCCGCTGATCTGACAAGAAGTGGAGCTCAGGAGGCAATTAGGATGGAGAGCAGCTATAAATACAAATGAAACTTCACTTGCTCCCCTGCCACTCACCTCCTGTGGTGTGGCCTGGTTCTGGTCCATGGCCCTGGAGTTGGAGACTCCTGTTTTAAACTACCAGGTCTCACATGAACTCAGAACAAGAACTCACTTATTACTCCGAGGATGTCACTAAGCCATTCATGAAGGATCTGCCCCCATGATCCAAGAATCTCCCATCAGGCCCCACCTCCAGTATTTGGTGTTACATTTCCATATGAGATTTGGAGGGAACTAACATCCAAACCATCAGAAACATAATGAGGGAACTTTTCAAGATGCACCTTCTCTCACAAGGTTAAGGCCATTTATCTCAGAAGTTAGAAAATATTCAATTTCTGATACTTTTTAAATTTCCATCTATTCCAACTTTGTATGATCTTATGAAACTATATATTTTGTTTTTCAAGTTCTTTGCTTTGAACTATGGCCTTGGTCCAGATCTTTCCTACTGTTCTGATAACATTTTCTGTTTGACATTAGTTTTAAATTTAAATGAGTCAATTTGTAGCAAATTAGCTAAAATTTTGACCCTTTATTCTTATTGCCAAATTTTTGACATAGTCTAAATGTTCAAATTTAACTTTCTTTTTTTCTTACTATTTTAAAAACACATATGAATGAGGCCTATAATTTTTAACTCTCTCATTTTACCTTTTTTTTTTTAAACCCTCAGTTTATGTTTTTGTTTAATTTCAGACTGGGCAATAAAACATCAAACCAGTGTTTCAGCACTGCAGCAGGATTTTTGGAAAATACAAATTTCTAATGGGATACAAACGGTAATGTTAAGAAAGGGTATTTCTTATTTTTCACACTCAGAATATTGATACTTCCAATGTATGTAGAAAATAAGCATAAAAGATAATTGAGAGAAATAGCATTCACTCAAGAGGGAGCAATGTCTCTGGAGACATATTCTGATAATGATGAATTTGGGGAGATCCAAACTTAGTATGAAAGTTGCATCCTTCTAAAATTGGAGTAATGATACCAACAAAGACTCATTTTCTTGTAGGTAGACCTGTCTCTATTGTTCCTTAAAGCAAATATAGACCTTGGTTGAATTTTCCCCAGAAAGTCATACCTCTCATATTGGTGAGGAGTTACCCTGAAAATTATCTCAGTATTTTTGTAGTTACGAATTAATGTTCATTTTCCTGGTGCCAACCATGTATTTATTTTTCTGGGTGCCAGGACAGATGGTAAGGGGTATGAAAGTGTTCTGTTCTTAAGGAATTTTTCCATGTCATCATTTCTCAAGTGTTTGTCATGTGCTCAGGAGTGTATTGCAGTAGAGAGGAATCAAATGAGAAGAGCTCCCAGTCTACTTGTGGTTGATAAGTTTATGTTAAGAGGTTCTGTTACAGCCATGTTATTGGAGGAAATTGACAGTGAGTAAATGTGGATAGAAGAGATCCTAGGGCCATTGAACCTTGGGGTGTAGATAGTGGGACCACTCAGTACCCTGTACAGGGATTGGATCCTCTTTCTTCATTCTTCAGCCAACATTGGTGGAGATGTTACTTGGCTCAAATCAGCATGTGTCTGATGGTTTAGGACCTGGTAACCTTTGACAGTGTGGCTGTGGAGTTCACCCAGGAAGAATGGACTTTACTGGACCCAACTCAGAGAAACCTGTATAGTGATGTGATGCTGGAAAACTATAAGAACCTGTCCTCAGTAGGTAAGCCTGGCATCATCCCTTGTAGCCTCTTCTGGAACAAGATACAAATTATGTACTTACTGTGCTCTAGGATTAGTGATGTCAAATCTGAATACAGTGGGATATATACACATTGAAAAAAAATTTTTTTCATGAATAAAATAGGAAATAACAGACAGTTCCTGTGCTAGTGGGTTTTAATCTTGTGTGGTAGTTTGCATTGGTAGCATCACCATCACTCTCTTAGACATGTGCACTCTCAGACTACACCTTTGATGTACTAAATCAGAAAGTTTGCTGTTGGGGCCCTGTCTTCAGATGAGTAATTCACTCTAAAGTTCAGAACTACTGGTATGGGAGTTTTCCCAGGAGAATCAAGATCTCTCTTTGAGCTTCCATTAGTTTCTATTTTGATAAAGGTTTTAGTGGTTTTTAAAATTTGTATTTAATATTTGCCATTTAGAAAGAAAAAGTGCAGCTGACTGCTAGTGCTCATTTCTTGGGGCAAACAGGAAATGGGTTAAGCGTGAATGTGAATTTCAGGGGTCAGAGATAACCAGTGTCTTCAGAGAACAGAAAGATGGGATATATGCAATTTAAGTGCTTTTCACTGCTTTAATTAGAAACATAGGCCCTATTTCATGGAAAAGTTTGCCATTTCTTGCATGAGCCTCTTCCATTGGTGTATCTTTCCCTGTGTACAGGTTACCAGCTCTTCAAACCCAGTCTGATCTCTTGGCTGGAGGAAGAGGAAGAGTTGAGCACATTGCCAAGAGTTCTCCAAGGTGAGTGTTTGTGAAGAACAGCCCTGGTCCATGAGAAGTTCTCAGTATGTTTGGAAGCATAATGAAGTTTTAAAAGATGCCCTTTGAATCAGAAGGCTGAGTCCACTGGGCTTGGATGTTTTGGGATATCTTAACGTTTCATCCTCCATTGCTTTGCCTCAATCCAGACTTCCCTGTTATCTAACAAATGACCTTTATGTTTATGGTTTAATGCTTTTGTTCTAATTTTTCTTATTTTTCCTTCCCTGATAGTACTGTTTCTGTTCACCATTGTGTTTAATTTTTCATAGAATAAGTTGTTTTAAAAACTACTAAAACTTGACCCCATATGATTGCCAAATTTTAGACATATATAAATTGCTCAAATCTATCTGCTTCTTATTTAACCTACCATTTCATGTGTAAACTCTCATATGTATTTTTCTCTTTTATTTCAGAATGGAAAATGTGCCTGAAAACCAAGGGGCCAGCCCTTTGGCAAGATAATTTTTGTTTAAAAACATCAAATGGGATACAGTTGGTAAGATTAACAAAATAACTTTATTTTTCACATTCAGAGAAGATTGACATTGCATTGTAGAAATCAGCAGAAATGGCCAGGCATGGTGGCTCATGCCTCTAATCCCAGCACTTTGGGAGGCCAAGGCAGGCGGATCACGAGGTCAGGAGTTCGAGACCAGCCTGGCCAATATGGTGAAACCCCGTCTCTACTAAAAATACAAAAATTAGCTGGGCGTAGTGGTGTGTGCCTGTAGTCCCAGCTACTTGGGAGGCTGAGGCAGAAGAATCGCTTGAACCCAGGAGGTGGAGGTTGCAGTGAGCCGAGATTGCGCCACTGCACACTCAGGCCTGGGCAACAGAGTGAGACCCCATTTCAAAAAAAAAAGAAAGAAATCAGCAGAAATGATAGATAATTTAGAGACTTGGCATTCATCCAATTCACCCATGGGAGAAATATCTGGAGAGAGATCCCATATCTAGTGTGAAGGTTGGTACTTAAGACTTCCCATGAATGTTCATTGCAACATGTATAACTAGACATTTGAGTTTTTAAAATAACTTCATGAAAAGCTATAGGAATCTTTCGAAGATTAGAGCAGATGGCATAGGATTCTTACAGTAGGGTTCCATTATTCAAGTTGAAGGAAATCCAAAGGGTAGGAATTATATGCATGTTATAAAAGTGGAAAATAATAATTATCATGTTTCTTAGATGAGTGGTATCTATTAATAAGTCTGCTGAAATGCTTCCTTTATTGTTCATTCCTGTGTTAACAGGCAAGAAACCAAAATGGAGAGGAACTCTATGACTGTAAGCAATGTGGAGATGTCCTCTGTAAACATTCATGCCTTAAGACCAACGTGAGTACTCAAAAGAGAGAGAACACGTCTGAATGTATTCAGTATGCAAAAGACCTCCTTTCTCTGTACAATAAAACTTCTACCATAAGGAAAGTTTCTGTGTTCAGTAAGCATGGAAAATCTTTCAGCCTGATTTTAAATGTTCAGGTCCAGAGAAAGTGTACACAAGACAAATCCTTTGAATGCATTGACTATGGGAAAGGCTTGGTTCATCAGTCACACCATGAAGCACACAGGAAAACTCAGAGTGGAGAAAAACTCTATGAATGGAAGCAATGTGGGGAAACATTTACTCACTCCACAAGCCATGCTGTAAATGTTGAAACACACATTATTAAAAACCTCTGTGAATGTAAGGAATGTGGAAAAGATTTTAGATATCCTACCCACCTTAATAATCACATGCAAACCCACATTGGGATAAAACCTTATAAATGTAAGCACTGTGGCAAAACCTTCACTGTGCCATCAGGCTTTCTTGAACATGTACGAACTCACACTGGAGAGAAGCCCTATGGGTGTAAGGAATGTGGTAAAGCCTTTGGTACATCTGCAGGCCTTATTGAACATATAAGATGTCATGCCAGAGAGAAAACCTTTAAATGTGACCACTGTGGGAAGGCCTTTATTTCTTACCCATCTCTTTTTGGACATTTGAGAGTTCATAATGGAGAGAAGCCATATGAGCATAAGGAATATGGGAAGGCCTTTGGTACATCCTCAGGTGTTATTGAAGATAGAAGAAGTAACACGGGACAGAAACGCTTTGATTGTGACCAGTGTGGGAAAGTCTTTGTTTCTTTCGCATCTCTTTTTGCTCATTTGAGAACTCACACTGGAGAGAAACCCTTTAAGTGTTACAAATGTGGGAAACCATTTACCTCTTCTGCCTATCTTCGTATTCACATGCAAACTCACACAGAAGAGAGACTCTATCAGTGTAAGAAATGTGGGAAAACTTTCGCTAAGTGCTCATATCTTACCAAACATTTACGAACACATGCTGGAGAGAAACCCTATGAATGTATGAAATGTGGGAAAGCCTTCACTGAGCGCTCATACCTTACTAAACATTTACGAAGACACAGTGGAGAGAAGCCATATGAATGTAAGAAATGTGGAAAAGCCTTCACAGAACGTTCAGACCTTACTAAACATTTACGAAGAAGACACAATGGAGACAAGCCCTATGAATATAAGGAGTGTGGGAAAGCCTTTGTTGTCTCCTCCAGTCTAGTTGATCATTTAAGAACTCACACTGGATATAAACCCTATAAATGTAATGCATGTGAAAAAGCTTACAGTAGGTCTTGTGTACTAACTCAACACTTAAAAACTCATGCTGCAGAGAAGACCTCTGAATGTAACACATGTGGAAAGTCCTTTCGAAATTCCTTGTGCTTTCATGATCGCTTAAGAACTCGCACCGAAATAAAGCCCTATACATGTAAGGACTGTGGGAAAGTCTTCACTTGTCATTCAGATCTTACTAATCATGTGCGAATTCACACTGGAGAGAAGCCCTATAAATGTAAGGAATGTGGGAAGGCCTTCCGTACATCCTCAGGACGTATTCAACATTTAAGAACTCATATGGGAGAGAAATCCTTTGAATGTGACCAGTGTGGGAAAGCCTTTGCTTCTTTCTCAGCTCGTATTGCACATTTGAAAATACACTAGAGAGAAGCCCTATGGATGTGAAGAATGTGGGAAAAGCTTTGCTGTTTCCTCAAGCCTAACTGAACATGTAAAAATTCACAGGAGAGAGTAACACTGTCAATGTAAGGAATGTGAGCCTAAACACTTGAATCTTTATAGACATGTACAACCTCACACTGTAGAGAAACCCTATAAATGTAAGGGGTGTGGGAAAACATAGTTCTTCTCTCTCTTTTTTTTTTCCGATGAGTCTTGCTTTGTCACCCAGGCTGGCGTGCAGTGGCGTGATTCTTGGCTCACTGCAACCTCCGCCTCCTAAGTTCAAGCGATTCTCCTGCTTTAGCTTCCCGAGTAGCTGGGATTACAGGCATGCACCACCATACCTGACTAATTTTTTATATTTTTGGTAGAGACAGAATTTCACCATGTTGGCCAAGCTGGTCTAGAACTCCTGACCTCACGTTGGATCATGTGCTTTGGCCTCCCAAAATGCTGGGATTACAGGCGTGAGCAACTGCACCTGGCATTCTCATCTTACTGAACATGTAAAAATACCATGGAGAGAAACCTTTTTTTTTTTTTTTTGAGATGAAGTCTCGCAGCCCAGGCTGGAGTGAAGTGGTGTGATCTTGGCTCACCACAACCTCCGTCTCCCGGGTTCAAGCCATTCTTCTGCCTCAGCCTCCCGAGTAGCTAGGATTATAGGTACACACCACTGCACCTGGCTGATTTTTTGTATTTTTAGTAGAGATGGGGTTTCAGCATGTTGGCCAAGCTGGTCTTGAACTCCTGACCTCAGGTAATCTGCCTGCCTTGGCACCCCAAAGTGGTAGAATTACAAGGCGTGAGCCACTGTGCCTGCCAAGAAACCCATTTTATGTAAGGAATGAGAAAAATCCTTTTGGAAGTGCATGTGCCTTAATAGTCACATTGTAATTCACACTGGTGAGAAAACATCAATGTAAGCACTGTGTCAGAGTGCTCATTTGTCCCTGTTCACTTCAAAGACAGGAAAGACCTTACACTCTGAAGATGCTCCATAAAGTTAAAGGCATGTGGGAGAACTGTTGGAATATGCTGACAATGCACTGTGTAAGAGTTCACTCTGAAGCTGTACAATGTTAGAAACATAGAAAGCTGGCCAGATGCAGTGGCTCATGCCTGTAATCTCAGCACTTTGGAAGGCTGAGGCAGGTGAATCAGGAAGTCAGGAGATCAAGACCATCCAGGCCAACATGGTGAAACTCTATGTCTACTAAAAATACAAAAATAAGCTGGGTGTGGTAGCGTGCCTCTGTAATCCCAGCTATTTAAGAGGCTGAGACAGGAGAGTTGCTTGAACCAGGGAGGCAGAAGTTGTAGTTAGCCAAGATCATGCCACTGCACTCCAGCCTGGTGACCAAGCGAGACTCTGTCTTAAAAACAAAAAACAAAAAAAAAAAAACAAAACTTTCACTGTTTCCTTGGGTTCTTGCAATGGAGGTAAGGAGCTAAACCCTTTTAATGTAAGATATGTTTGATGTAAGATATGTTCAGAAGTTGTATTTTTGTCAAATACTTTGGTGTTTACCTGTAATTTCACAGTGGAGAAAAACTTCTGATGAAGGTAATAAATGTTGGAAAGTAATTTTTTATATTCTTCCTTTAGTGAATATGAGGGGCATTCACACTTACGAGAAACTGAGCATGTATGGAACATCAGAATTCCTTCCCTGAAACCTGTCAAAGACATGGCTTTCTGGGTGGTTCTATAGAACTATTTTGGAAATTTCTCATACCCTGCTGCTCATTCCTGGCATGGTATGTTTTTCTCCTATAGCAACACCACTCTAGTTGCTATACATCCTTGGTTACAATTGACCTAAAGTGGGCCTTCAGGATTCAGACAATCCTATTTTAACAGTGTGGATTCTCTTTTTGGTTTGTTGTATTCTTAGACATGGTCCACCTGTAGTGGCTCACACTGGCCAAGGTAAAGGTTATGATATAGTTTCAAAATGTAAAAATACTCTTGTTCCTCTTTTCAAACCTGATCTTTTCAGATAAATAGGGTTGAAGAAGGGTCTGAGTGGAGAAAGGGTGAACTAACAGATAGTAACTTAAGATACCGTGATTTCATGGCCATGGAGGGAGACCCATAACCCTTCACCTGGAGAGGTGGGAACTCTTGTGCTATCAGGCAGTGCAGAGAGGTGGTGGGAACCACGAATGTTGTCTTTGATGCCACTGTTTTGCAAAGCATATATGCCTGACTCAGTTAACTGCTATGATTGGCAGTATGACCCGTTTCTGGGTCTTCATTTTGCCCTTGTGCTATGAAAACAGAAAAAACTCCTGTGGACATGGATGATCACGATATTCTACTGTGCTTGACACCATCACTGGCACTTCCTGAATGTGGCCCTGGGATACACACACACACACACACACACAGAGGCTGCATAACCAGGTTCCAGTCTGAGTGGTACAAATTTAAATATTTCTATTATATCATGTACAGCCGTTAAGACTGTTGTTTCTTGGTGATTCTTTCTGTGGTTCTTAATCCAACCAGTGTAATGGTAATCCAGAGCTTCAGGTAAGTTTACCAGTCCTGAATCAGCTGGTTGTAATAGCTCATGCCTGTAATCCCAGCACTTCAGGAGGTCAAGTCAGGCAGATCACTTGGGCCCAGGAGTTCAAGACCAGCCTGGGCAACATGGCAAAACCCTATTTCTACAAAAAATATAAAGATTAGCCTAGTGCAATGGCACGTGCCTGTAGTCCAACCTACTCAGGAGTCTCACTGACCCCAGTGAGGTAATGGCTGCAGTGAGCTGTGATCGTGCCATTGGACTCCAACCTGGGTGACAGAGTGAGGCCTTGTCTCAAAAACAAAACAAAACAAACAAAACAAAACCTGAACCGAGGTTTTGCATGCATTTTCATGTTACATGTTTTCTTATGAAGAGGAATGGAGTTTAGAATGGTTCTCTTATGGTATGAGTGTGCTTATTTAGCCCATCTTTGTTGTGTTTAACTGTTGCCAGTGACACAAAAGACTCAGATTAGTCTTAATTGCCTTGTGTGACTTCTGTCACTTCATAGACTGTCCTTAGATGCCATCCTGATTGTCTCAAATAAGACCTATAGGTTCTTCCTGAAGCTTTTTCACAGTTACTGGAGTATGAGCACTTGTGGGTCATGGGCGAGGTCAGTACTGTAGGTTGGCCTCATCCTGGTGCTTAGACTAATAGTGATGTATCACTAAGAAATGATACCCTAGTCTCATAGCCTAGAAATTGCCTAGCTTCAGAGGCTGATTTCCTGTTTTATTTTTTTTTATTTTTTTTGAGACGGAGTCTTGCTCTGTCGCCCAGGCTGGAGTGCAGTGGCCGGATCTCAGCTCACTGCAAGCTCTGCCTCCC
>NW_012117265.1:4018545-4035088 GCF_000951035.1 Colobus angolensis palliatus
GGCCTAACATTCTTTAACATCCTAGTTTTGTGTATTGTTTTTGAGTTTTCCACATAGGCATTCATATTATCTGTAATTGACAGTTTAATTTTTCCACTTGTAACCTTCAGTAATTTATGTCTTGTCTAGGCAGAAAAGACTAGAATAATAACTAGAAGTAGTAAAACAAGCATACTTTTATTTCTAATCCTAATGGCAGATGTTTTCCATCATTACTAATCACTGTATTGGTTGCTGTAGATTTTTAAAAGGTCAAGGCTTTTTTCCACTTTTCATTGTTTAGGGAGTCTTTCCCATGAATGGCTTAAGAATTTATTGAATGCTTTCCTGATTCCTCTTTGATGATCTTGCCTTACTCAGAAAATTCAAGTTCCTAGGACTGACTGTACCTGCCGTTGATAGATACCCAATATTTAAATGTATAAGTAAATGGATTTTTTTTTTTTTTTGAGACGGAGTCTCGCTCTGTCGCCCGGGCTGGAGTGCAGTGGACCTCAGCTCACTGCAAGCTCCGCCTCCCTGGTTCACGCCATTCTCCTGCCTCAGCCTCCCGAGTAGCTGGGACTACAGGCGCCTGCCACCTCGCCCGGCTAGTTTTTTGTATTTTTTAGTAGAGACGGGGTTTCACCGTGTTAGCCAGGATGGTCTCGATCTCCTGACCTCATGATCCGCCCGTCTCGGCCTCCCAAAGTGCTGGGATTACAGGCTTGAGCCACCGCGCCTGGCCGGATTTTTTTTTTTTAATGTGGAAAGATAACTGATTGACAGTCTAATGTTATATCATCCTTGTAATTCCAGGAAAATGCAGTTTGAGTATAATGGATTAACTTTTTTTTTTTCTAGACTATTTTATATACCTATAGTGTAAAGATTTAAAAAATATATTAGTAAAAAATATTACATTGGCATGTAATATTTGCCGAGACCAGGTCAGTCATGGAGACCACAATCCAGCGGCACTAGAGAAATAAAGACACAGACACAGAAATAGAGTGCAAAGTGGGATTGGGGGCTAACAGCCTTCAGAGCTGAGAGCCTTGAACAGAGTTTGACCCACCTATTTATTGACAGCCCGTGATAAACATCATTTTGGCAGTTTATAGATTAACTGAAAGTATTCTTTAAGGAGAACAAAGGGACAGGCTCTGGCTTGTTATCTGCAGCAGGAATTTGTCCTTAAGGCACAGATTGCTCATGCCATTGTTTGTGGTTTAGGAACACCTGGAGCGGCTTTGTGCCCTGGGTGAGCCAGGTGTTCCTTGCTCTCATTCCGGTGAACCAGCAACCTCCAGTGTGTGCGTCAACCATCACGAGCATGTCACAGTGCTGCAGAGATCTTGTTTATGATGTTTCTCATGGCCTGTTTATGGCCAGACTTGGGGCCTATTCCCAGCATGTCCCCCTTTTTGTTTTTCCAGGGCAATAAAAGCAAAGGCAGTTTTATCACAATGAGCTACTTCTTGCAGGAGCCGGGATCTGCATCTGCAGACTACACAAAGACCAACAACACAGATTAATAGCACAACCATCATAGAAATCACAGAGCCTCCAAGTGTTTTTATCCATTTTGTAGGATTTACGGCTGCCAATCCATCTGCAGTTCCTTCAAGCACTCCAGTTCCTGGCATTAAGGTCAGGTGTGCCTGGGATGCTTGAAATATTTATTCTCTTAATTTTGCAACATCCAAAGACAAGTTTGTAGAGTGTCCTTCCAGGTGCTTTTTTTATTCTTTCCCATTCATGCTCTGATTCGTTATAAGGGTGAGGAGTGATACAAAAGTCAGAAGTATTCCAGTCGCATTTCAGCTGCATTCTATATTCCAAACTAGCTACTCAGTCTCACAGTCACATTACAGTTGGTCCAAGACTATTGATTTGATTACCTATCTTTTGGTCTCTTTTAGTGTGAGAGTTCCACAGCAGAGTAGAATTCTTTTGCCATTTATTTACAAAATCTGCTGTCTGCACTGATGAGTCTAGTGCAACTCCAGCTAACACAGCAGTAGCTGTGACAGAGATCAGTCCCATAATAATAAGGATTAATGTAGCAATGAAACACTGAGAGCTTCTCAGAATTTTCTGAAGAATTTCAGTAATAATATGTACAGAGGGAGAGGCTTCCCAAGGATGGGAAGGCTTCACCGGTAACTATACTCCTTCTCGAGCTCTCACTACTAGGATAGAATGATTAGTATTAAACAAGGAAGAGTTCACACAAGAGAACAATCTACCTTCCTGGCAAGTTACATGATAATTAGGGGTGTCAAACTTTAGATTGCCCATTACAAACAGGAAAGGAGGGCGAACACAACTTTGTATCCAAATTGTATTGTTTTCAACAAGTTTTAAAATGTAATTAGGATTATATTGTGATGGCATAGTATATTTTCCTTCCCAAATTTTGATCTTATCAAGAGCCATTAATAGTTTCCACAAATTCTTAAGTTTAGATATGGGCCATATCATTTGAGGTTGAGGTGCCACTATACCGCAATGTTTCCAGATAATAGGAACTCTTGCCGTACTTCTTATCATTTCTACTATGCAATAGTTTTGTTCAGACCAGCTGAACATAGTGTGGCCGCCGCACGCAGACTGAGAGGTGCAATTCATGCTAAGCATCCCCTTGGGGGACCAATCAATGATTCCACAGGAATTGTGCAGCACCTCTGCCTGTCCTGCAATGCAGTCTTCCCAAATGAGTACCTTCATTTTTTTCTGACCAGGTCCAATCCTGTTTACAAATAGGTTTTTGAGGGCAGTATGCCTCAATTAGAGGAGCAGATTCATTATGGTAAATACTGAGACCAGAAAGCATGTGTAACTGTGCCATAGAGTGATTATGTCCAGGCATTATTGCCAGCCAAGTTTGATAGCGAGGGGGTAGACAACTAGTGGCCTTTCCCAAACAGATGGGCAGATATTTAAATCCTAAAGAAATATTCATAACAATTCCTTCCTCATGTGGGTGAGATGGGCCTCTATCTGTAGGACTGGGCATTTAAGAGCTATGATTAGTGTAAACTTCCAATGGGGTGTCCAGCCAAGTTACAGACCATAGAAGTGGTGGAAAAGGTAAAGATGCCCAATGAGTATAACTGTTCTCTGTGTCAGCCCTTGCTGAAGGAATACTCATGTCAGTGGTGATCACCGCTATCATAGCTATCATTAAATTCCTCATTATGACTGGTTGTCCTGCTTTCCTCAGGTTTTCTTCCACCATCTGTGACAGCTGCTTGATCGGTCCCCAGGTAGGTGGCTGCGTTTGATAGTGTTGCTCGTGACAGGGTTCATCCTCAGCATCAACTTGGACAAGACTGCCATGGTGGGTCTTTGGGATCCTTCCAAAACCTCTTCCTGGGTATCTGGCTCATAGTAGGGCTTTAGATGTCTCGATGGCACCCAAATTGGCTGTTGACTTGGTCCTGGAGAAACACAAGCATCATCTCTCGCCCATGTTATTTTACCTGTTTCCCAACCTTTTGTTATCAGGTCTTTCCACCAAACTCATTGTTCCACTTCTGTGTTGGTGGTAGGGCTGAGGCAGGGCCTCCTTGTCTGACATCATGTAAACGAGTCTTGGAACATGCCCTAGGTTGAGGGTCTAAAACCCCTCATGGCCTATGGAACACCAAGCTCTGTGCCTAAGGGTGGAAGGCTGCCCCACCACACTACAGTCTAAGCCCAGGGCATAAAACCCCTTGCAGCTCATCAATCGATTGTACCTTGAGTTAGAAGAACCTATTCTCCATTATCTCAAGTAGCAGAGCATATGCTAAACCGTCACAGCTACGCTTGATGCACCACTACCTTTCTACCCCGATGTCCTCATGTCCTCACCACCTGCTTCTTTGTTTGATTACCAATAAATAGTGTGGGCTCCCAGAGCTCAGGGCCTTTGCAGCCTCCATACTAGTGTTGGGCCCCCTGGACCCACCCTATGTACTCTTAGCTTGTCTCATTCCTTTGACTCCACCAGACTTCATAGCCCCCACAGCTTGGTGTTGGGTCTCATCACCCCAACATAGTAGGGCTTTAGATGTCTCAATGGCACCCAAATTGGCTGTTGATTCGATCCTTTAGAAACACAAGCATAACCTCTGCACTGTATTATTATTTTACCTGTTTCCCAACCTTTTGTTATGGGGTCTTTCCACCAAACCCGTTGTTCCACTTCTGCCTTTGTAGCTGTCTTCTGTAAATGTTTTTCAGCTGCTGATAGCAATCAGCCTTCAGGCAAGCTCAGAATATTTACAGTTAATAATGCTAGATTTAGTTGCATGTGTGGAGTCCTATAGTCACTGTCTCCCCCTTTCTGTTTTTGCAACTGCTGTTTTAGGGAGAGATTCATTCTTTCCACTATGGCTTGTCCTTGAGAATTATATGGGATATCAGTAATGTGTTCAATATTCCATATAGAGAAAAATGTAGCTAGAGCTTGGCTAGTATAGCTTAGGGCATTATCTGTTTTGTTTTGTTTTGTTTTGTTTTTTTTGAGAGGGAGTCTTGCTCTGTCGCCCAGTCTGGAGTGCAGTGGCGCAATCTCTGCTCACTGCAAGCTTCGCCTCCCAGGCTTAGGCCATTCTCCTGCCTCAGCCTGCCAAGCAGCTGGGACTACAGGTGCCCGCCACTATGCCCGGTTAATTTTTTCTATTTTTAGTAGAGACAGGGTTTCACCGTGTTAGCCAGGATGGTCTCAATCTGCTGACCTTGTGATCCGCCTGCCTCGGCCTCCCAAAGTGTTGGGATTACAGGTGTGAGCCACCGCTCCCAGCGGCATTATCTGTTTTAATAGAAGCTGGAATGCGCATCACCGCAAAACACTGCAAAAGGTGATGTTTAACACAGGCAGAAGACTCTCCTGATTGGCATATAGCCCAAAGTGAGAAAAGGTGTCCACACATACATGTACATAAGCTAGTCTCCCAAACAAGGGAACATGTGTGACATCCATTTGCTAAAGACAATTAGGTTCCAATCCTCGAGGATTAACTCCTCCTGTAAAAGATGAGAAATGCACCATTTGGCAAGTTGGGCATCACTGGATAATAGCTTTAGCTTCTTTCCAGGTAATGCTATATCTGCGTTTGAGACCGGAGACATTAACATGGGTTAAATTGTGAAAGTGTCTAGCATTAGATATTGCAGTAGCAACTAGGCGATCAGCTATTTGATTCCCTGCAGTCAAAGGTTCTGGAAGAGGTGTGTGAGCCCTAATGTGAGTGATGTAAAAAGGGTGCATTCTGATCCTAACCACTGTTTGCAGTTGGGTAAATAAAGTCATTAGTTGCTCATCTGTGTGGAATCGTAGCTGAGCATTTTCAGCTAACTGTGTAGAATGAACCACATATGAAGAATCAAATCACATTAATAGGCATATTAAAAGCAGTCAATGCCTCAGTTACAGCCTCAAGCTCTGCTTTTTGAGCTGAAGTATAGGGTGTCTGAAAAACTTTACCTTTTGATCCAGAATACAAGGCTTTACCATTACTAGACCTATCTGTGAAGACATTCTCAGCACCTTCAATTGGTTTGAATTTAGTTATTTTAGGGAGAATCCAATTAGTTAATTTCAAAAATTGAAACAGTTTCATGTTAGGAAAATGGTTATTGAGAATACCCATAAAGTCAGCTAAATGGGTTTGACAAACAAGACTATTTATAAAAGCTTGCTGTATTTGTGTCTTTGTGGGAGGGACAATAATTTTTTCAGAATCATAGCCATGTAATTTAACAATCTGAGTCCTCCCATTTCTTATCATAGTAGCAACTTGATCCAAACAAGGAGTCAAAGTCCGTGGATCAGTATGTGGAAGGAAAAGCCACTCTACAAGATCTTGCTCTTGGACAATAACACCAGTAGGCGAATGATAATTTGGAAAAATTAGCAAATCTAGAGTATTCTCTGGATCTATTCTATTTATTTGGGCCTTATGGACTTGCTTTTCACTTAGCTGCAGCTGTGCCTCAGCTTCTTTTGTCAATTGCTGAGGGCTTGTGACACTAGTATCTCCTCTAAGGATAGAAAACAGGTTACTCATGGCATAAGTCAGAATGCCTAGAGCAGGCTGTGTCCAATTAATATACCCTAGTAATTTTTGAAAGTCTGATTCAGTGTTTTCAGTTGATTCCTACATATGGCTACTTTCTGTGGCACTATTGTGGTATCATCTACTAAGGTCCCCAAATAGGAGTAAGGAGTAGTAGTCTGAATTTTGTCAGGGGCTATTATTAAACTGGCATGAGAAATTGAATTTTGCAACTGATCATAACATTAGAGTAGTATTTCCAGAGTGGGGGAAGCACAAAGAATATAATCCATATAATGAATAATGTAACACTGTGAAAATCTTTATGAGTAGGTTCAATTGCTTGCCCTATGTAAGTCAGGCAAATTGTTGGACTGTTTAACGTGCCTTGTGGCAACACTTTCCAATTAAAGCTTAGCAGGCTGCAGGTTGTTTACCGCAGGAATTGTAAATGTAAACCGTTCCCAGTCCTGATGAGCTAAACAGATAGTAAAGAAACAAGTCTTTGAAATCTTTTGAGTATTAAAGGCCAATTTTTTTTGGAATCAGCAGAAGGCAGTCCTGGCTGTAATGCCCCCATAGGTTATATAACTGAATTAATGGCCCTTAAGTCAGTTAACATTCTCCATTTACCTGGTTTTGTCTTAATTACGACAACTGGGGAATTCCAAGGGGAGAGCATTTGAGCTGTATGTCCCTTTTGAAGCTGTTCTTTGACTAGTTCATTTAAAACCTCCAGTTTCTCTTTACTCAGCGGCCACTCTTCTATCCATATTGGCTTGTCTGTCAGCCATTTTAACGGGATGGGCTCTGGAGGCTTAACAATGGCCGCCATCAAAAATGGTATCCTAAGCCTTGGCGAGAACTTTGTCTTTCTGCTTGAAGAGTTTCCTTCAAATCTTGCAAAGTTTTTCCTAGTCCCATACCAGGAACATAGCCCATTTCATGCATCATATGTTGACTTTGAGGGCTGTATAATTGCTCAGGAATTAGAACTTGTGCTCCCCAATGTTATAATAAATTTATAGGTATAGAAGTTATAATTGGTTGAATAGTCCCAGGTTGTCCATCGGGCCCTTCACAATGCAAAATACAAGTACTCTGATATACTTCAGGGGCTTTATCAACTCCAACTATGTTAAATTGAGCAGGTTGAATTGGCCATGTGGACAGCCAGTGATGTAGAGAAATGATTGAAATGTCTGCTCCTGTATCTGCCAAACCTTTAAATTTATTTCCTTGAATAGTTATTTCACAGGTAGGATAGTTATCAGTAATTTGATTTACCCAGTAGGCGGCTCTCCCTTGTTTATTTGTACTGCCAAATCCCCTTGTTCTTTTAGTTTCACTTTTTCCTGGTCCCGCGTACGGTAAAATCAGAAGCTGCGCTCTGTGCTCTCCCAGCTCTGCCTTTTACGGAACGGAGGTAGATATAACGATTTGAGTTTCCCCATTACAATCCGAATCAATTACTCCTGTATGAACCTGCACTCCTTTTAAATTTAAACTAGATCTTCCCAGAAGTAGTCCTACTGTTCCTGCTGGCAGAGGTCTGCAGACTCCTGTTGGTACTTTCTGTGGTGGCTCTCCAGGCCATAGACTCACAGCCCTGGTGAAACACAGATCTACTGTGGCACTACCAGCTGTGGCGGGGGACAAGCATTGTACAGGAGTGAGGGAGTGACCTGAGCCGGGAATGCCCTGGTTTGACATGTGGCCCAGGATGGGCCCCTCGTGGCGTTTCTCGAAATCGGGTTTCCGTCCTTATCAAATTTAGAATAACACTGATTGACCAAAGGCTTTCCTTTTTACACTTCAGGGGTAGACCTGGTTCAGCAGTTTTCTTTTTTCCATCAAAGGGGGGTTGGACCCTCTGATTTTTTCTACATTCTCTCTTTGTATGCCAATGTTTCCCACAGTTGAAACAAGCTCCAGGAAATGGAACATTTCCTTTACCCACTCTCAGCCCTCCCATGGCTTGCACTAACAGAGTAGCTTTATGCAGATTACCTCCAATACTATCACAGGCCTTGATATAATTAACTAAATGTGCTTTCCCTCTAATAGGTCACACAGCAGCCTGGCACTCAGGATTAGCATTGTCAAAAGCTAATAACAGCAACACTATATCCTGAGCAGTTGAATCTGCAATCACCTTTATAAGAGACTCCTGTAACTGAGCTATAAAATCTGCATAAGGTTCTTTTGGCCCCTGCTTAACAGCACTAAAAGAAGGGTATTGTTCTCCACCTGAAGATTTTTTTTTCCCAAGCTCTAATGCACACTCCTGTAAGCTGATCTATAGCATCATCCTGCATGATCACGTGTGTGTCTAATGCAGCCCAGCCACTGACTCCCAAAAGTTAGTCTGTAGTTATATTAATTGGAGGTTGAGCTTGTGTGTTGCAGGCAGCTTGAGTAGAAGCTTTATCTTCATCTTCCACCAGGTCTTAAAGTGTAAAAATTGAGTAGAAGCCAGACAGGCTCGAGTAAGAGTGTCCCAATCAATGGGAATCATCTGACTGGGGGTAGCAACATTGTTTAACAGACCCATCATGAAAGGAGAACCTGGTCCATACTGATTGATAGCCTGTTTAAACTCTTTCAGTAATTTAAAGGGAAAAGGCTCAAATGTAGCCCTAACATTCCTCTGTTGACCTGGGGGGTGTATCCTAACAGGGATCTCCAAGCCTCTAAATCACCTTCTCTTCTAGTTTGCTGAATTCCTGCCTGAATAGAACTGAGGGTAGTCGCTTGGGGCGCTGCTCGAACAGTTGCTGGGGAGACTATTTTTCGCTCAGTGTCCTCCAGAAAAGAAAGATCCAGAAGGTCAGGCCATTCTTTATCTTCAAGGTATTGAGGCACCCCGGGTGCCAAGGAGCAGGGACAAGCTTCCCCTTCTTGGGTCTCTTTAAGCGGTTGACAGATCTGTTCTTTTATCTCTTCTGCAACATTATCACACTCCCCCTCTTCTTTGTCTCCTTCCTCCTCATCATGTGTGAAAAGGTTCCAAGGTGGAATGAATCAGAGACCACACTGACCAGACAGTTATAGGAATATCCTCAGCACCATCCTTATATGCCTTTTTCAGTGCACTGCCTACCTTCTCGCAGACCTCTACGTCCACAGTTCCTCGGTTCGGAAACCAGGGGCAATACTTCTCTACCGCACTAAAAAGCTGCATAAGTTGGCTAGTGCTAACTTTCACTCCTCCTCTTCTGAGGAGCTGCCAAAGCAGACTCAAATAAGCCTCATGCCTACTCGACCCCTGTCCCATTGTTACCCTGATGCTTCTGAACTCCCCTTCTTGGGGATTGCTTAAGAGTACTCGGGTGTCCTCCAGCATAGTTCCACGTTCTCCAACCCGGGTTTGAGCCTCATGTTTGGGCGCCACTTGCTGAGACCAGCTTGGTCATGGAGACCCCAACCCAGCGGCGCTAGAGGAATAAAGACACAGACACAGAAACAGTGCAAAGTAGGATCGGGGGGCTAACAGCCTTCAGAACTGAGAGCCTCAAACAGAGTTTGACCTACCTATTTATTGACAGTAAGCTTGTGATAAACGTTTCTGAAGTTTATAGATTAACTGAGCATATTCTTTATGGAGAACAAAGGGACAGGTTCTTGCTTGTTATCTGCAGCAGGAACATGTCCTTAAGGCACAGATTGCTCATGGCATTGTTTGTGGTTTAGGAATGCCTTGAGCAATTTTCTGCCCTGGGTGGGCCAGGTTTTCCTTGCCTTCATTCCAGTAAACCAGCAACCTCCAGTGTATGCATCATAGCCACCACAAGCATGTCACAGTGCTGCAGAGATCTGGTTTATGGCCAGTTTCTCATGGCGTGTTTATGGCCAGGCTTGGGGCCTGTTCCAAGCAATATTCTTTTCTTAGTCTATCATTGCCTGTTTTTTGTATGAAGGTTGGCGTATTTTCTCCTTTCCTTAAGGCATACAGTACTTTCTTATTACAAGCATTATCAGTCAGAATTCACTGGCAGAATCAGCTGAATCTGGATTACTTGTTGCCATTGTTATGGGATTTTATTTTCATGTTTTGGAATGAATTCAAAGCATGGACTCAATTATTTTTATATTTTGTAGGCACTAGTAAGATTTGCAATTTCATCTTTTTAAAATTTTTATTTATTTCATCTTTCCCAATTTCATCTTAAGTCTGTTTTGGCAAGAGTTGTTTTTATAGGCAGTTTTGTATTTTAAAATTTATACCCGACGTTTATATTTTCTTATATTTTAATTATTTGTGGCTGTTACATACCTTTTGCATACCCCTTTTCATTCCTGATATCATTTCCTTGTGCCTTTTCTCCTTTATGAAAAACATTAATATTGCTAGAATTTGCTTAGTTTTGTTAATTCCTTTCAAAATAAATGGGTTTGATTAGTATATTTTTGGTTTGATTTCTGTAGTAAAGTTGTGCTGACATAACAATTCATCATAGGATGACTTAAGCAACAGGAAATTAATTTCCTCAGTGTTATGGAGGCTGTAAATGTTTTCAGGGTGCCAGCATGGTTGGTTTTTGGTGAGGGCGTCTTCCTGGCCTGTAGAGTGCTGCTTTCTCATTATTTCTTATTCAGCTGGCTCTCCTTTGGCTGACAGAGCAAACTCTCTCATGTCTCTTCTTTTAAGGTACTAACATTATCATGAGAGCCCCATCCTCATGATCTCATCCAACCCTAATTACCTCTAGAAGCCCCCATACGCAAATATAAACACCTTAGGAGCTGGGATTCGAAGATATGAACATTGTGGTGGAAGGAGAGTATACACAGTTCAGTCTGTAGTGTTCTATTTTGTTGGTTTCTATTTTTAATTTTTCCTTCCATTGTAGTATATTATTTTTTCTGACCTTTAGGTTCAGGGCATATATGTGCATGTTTGTAACATGGATAAATTGTGTATTGCTGGGGTTTGTGATATGAATGATCTGTCACCCAAGTGGTAAGCATAGTATCCCACAGGTATTTTTTCAACCCTCTCCTCCTCCCCCAGCCTCCCCCCTACCACCCCCAGTAGTCTCCAGTGTCTATTGTTCCCATATTTGTATCTATGTGTACTCGTTTAACTCTCAGTTACAAATGAGAACATGTAGTATTTAGTTTTCTGTTCCTGTGTTAATCTGTTTAGGATGATTGCCTCCAACTTCATCCATGTTGCTGCAGCAGATATGATCTTGTTCTTTTTTATGGCTGCGTAGTATTCCATGGTGTATATGTACTACATTTTCTTTATCCATTCCACTGTTGATTGGCATCTAGGTTGATTCCATGTCTTTGCTATTGTGAATATTGCTGTGATGAATATATGAGTGTATGTGTCTATTTGACAGAAAAATCTATTTTCTTTTGGGTATATACCCAGTAATGGGATTGCTGGTTAGAATGGTAGCTTTGTTGTAAGTTCTTTTGAGAAGTCTCTACACTACTTTCCACAGTACATTTCAACCAACAGTGTATAAATGTTCCCTTTTCTCTGCATCCTCACCAACATGTTTTTTGACTTTTAAATAGTAGCCGTTATGACTGGTGTGAGATGGTATCTCATTGTGGTTTTGATTTGCATTTCTCTAATGATTAGTAATGAGCATTTTTTCCTATGTTTATTGGCTGCATGTATGTCTTCTTTCGGAATGTGTTTCAGCATGTGGTGTGGGATAGTGGATACAGTATCTTTTCCCTCCAGAAACATGGCTAGTTATTGTGGTACCACACATTGATAAACTGTCCTTGACTCACTGATTTGAAATTCCGTGTCTATTAAACTGTAAATTCCTATGTATACCTGTATCTGATTCTAGACTCTGTGTCAGTAATACATTTATTTATGCCAATATGAAGATCATAATCTTTTCATTGTTTGTGGTCTCCTTAAGAGAATTTTTTTTTTTTTGAGACGGAGTCTTGCTCTGTCTCCCAGGCTGGAGTTCAGTGGCGCCATCTTGGCTCACTGCAAGCTCTGCTACCCGAGTTCACACCATTCTCCTGCCTCAGCCTCCTGAGTAGCTGGGACTACAGGTGCCCGCCACCACGCCTGGCTAATTTTTTTGTATTTTTAGTAGAGATGGGGTTTCACCATGTTAGCCAGGATGGTCTCGATCTCCTGACTTTGTGATCCGCCTGCTTTGGCCTCTCAAAGTGCTGGAATTACATGCGTGAGCCACTGCGCCTGGCCTCCTGAAGGGACTTGAATCTTTTTTTTTTTTTTTGAGAGAGAGAGTCTCGCCCTGTTGCCCAGGCTGGAATGCAGTGGCCTGATCTCAGCTCACTGCAGCCTCCACCTCCTGGGTTCACGCGATTCTCCGGCCTCAGCTTCCCAAGTAGCTGGGATTACAGGCATGTGCCACCACACCTGGCTAATTTTTTGTATTTTTAGTAGAGACGGGGTTTCACCATGTTAGCCAGGATGGTTTTGATTTCCTGACCTTGTGATCCACCTGCCTCGGCCTCCCAAAGTGATGGGATTACAGGCATAAGCCACACACCCGGCCAGGACTTATATCTTAATGAAGAGAAAAGGATAGGGGTTGAGGTACTGAAACATTAATTTTAGGTAAGGGGAGTTGGTCCTCCAAATATATAGTAATTTCAGCCAGGTGGACATGAAAATAAATATCTCAGGCCGGGCATGGTGGCTCATGCCTATAATCTCAGCACATTGGGAGGCTGAGGCAAGCAGATCACTTTGAGTTTAGGAGTTTGAGACCAGCCTGGGCAACATTGTGAAACCCTGTCTCCACTAAAAATACAAAAATTAGCCCTGCATGGTGATGCACACCTGTAATTCCAGTTACTTGGGAGGCTGAGGCACAATAATCACTTGAACCCAGGAGGCAGAGGTTGCATTGAGCTGAAATTGCACCACTTCAGCTTTGGTGTTGGAGTGAGACTCTGTCTCAAAAAAAGAAAAAGAAAACAAAAGAAATATCCTCAGAGTATTTCACAGAGGTCAACACATTTGAAGAGGTGAGGCAACTTTTAAAGCTGTACTGGTCATACAGCAAAGTGAACATGGAGTCAGACTGCTAGAGTACACATCTTGGTTCTGCCTCTTGCTATGTAAATTTGTAGAAGTTAAATTGCCTCTCTTGCCTCAGTCTGATCTTCTGTGTGAACTGGATGAATTTTATAATAAGCTGCCTGATTTGGTATTGTAAGAATCAAGTAAGTGAATGCATCCACTCAAATATGGTAAGACAAGATTTAGTGGTATTTAGTAAGATTAAATTAGTCCTGGGTAATGATATTTTAAAGAAAACGCATTTGTATGCAAATCTTCTAAATAAAATTTCTAGCAAAATTAATCCAGTTATGAGAAAAAATTGTGCCCTATGACCAGTTTTACTTTAGGATTGCAAGAATGGCTTATTATCAGGACTGTTTTCAACACAATTAATTACTACAGTTGAGAGAGAGGAAAGTATTGTGAAGAAAGATGAAAAATTCCACATCCATTTGGAATTTAAAAGGTAAGTGAGCAAGGAAAAGAAAAGGAATCCAGTGTGGAATAGAGAAGTTTATCTACTGATGTGATTTTTTATGTAGGAAATCCTAAGGAATCCACTAAACTATTAAAACTGATAAACAAGTTCAACAAGGTTACAGGTAACAAGATCAACAGAGAAAACTCAGTTGTATTTATGTATACTATCATGGCACAAGCCAAAAATGAAATTAAGAAAACAATTCTGGCTGGGCGTAGTGGCTCACGTCTGTAATCCCAGCACTTTGGGAGGACGAAGCAGGTGGATTGCCTGAGGTCAGGAGCTTGAGACCAGCCTGGCCAACATGGTGAAACCCCGTCTCTACTAAAAATACAAAAAAAAAAAAAAATTAGCTGGGCGTGGTGGCGCGTGCTTGTAGTCCCAGCTACTCAGGAGGCTGAGGCAGGAGAATCGCTTGAACCCAGGAGGCGGACGTTGTAGTGAGCTGAGATGGCACCATAGAACTCCAGCCTGGGCAACAAGAGCGAAACTTCAACTCCAAAAAAAAGAAAAGAAAAGAATTCCATTTATTATAGTATTAAAATAATAAAATACTTGGGAATAAATTTGATAAAAGATGTGTGAGACTTACATACTGAATACTACAAAATGTTGATAAAGAAGACCAAAAGTAATGGAAAGTCACCCATGTTCATGGATTAGAATACTTATTATTTTTGAGATGGAGTCTTGCTCTGTTCCCCAAGCTGGAATGCACTGGTACAATCTTGGCTCACTGCAACCTCTGCCTCTGGGTTCAAGCAATTCTCCTGCCTCAGTCTCCCGAGAAGCTGGCATTACAGGCATGTGCCACCATGCCTGACTACTTTTTGTATTTTTAGTAGATATGGGGTTTCACCATGTTGGCCAGGCTGGTCTCGAACTCCTGACCTCAAGTGATCTGCCCACCTTGGCCTCTCAAAGTGCTGGGATTATAGGCGTGAGCCACCACATCTGACTAAGAATACTTAATGTTATTTTTAAGATAGCAGTACTCCCTAAGTTGGTCTATAGATTAAATATAATCCCTATCAAAATTCCAGATGGTGACAGAGTCTTTGGTTTACTCAACTATAGTCAAGTTCCTTAACCTTTTCTTAGGCCCATGTGTACACTTTTGTAAATTGAATTTTAGCAAGAACCCTGCTAAGTCAGTACAGCAAGAACCTACCACCCTCAGTATCAGATCACCCTTGATAACTGATCAGGTTACTGGTTCTCTACTGTCTACCAATTACAGGCCAAAGTGATCAGACATCATGTTAGGTCAGTTTATCCACCATCCTCCATACCCCTGCTATCCCTATTAGCAATTTTCCATTCACTGACCTTTACTCTTTAACTTGGCTATAAATTCCGATTTGCTTATGCTACAGTATTCAGAGTTAGCCTACTCTATCACCTCCACTGCAAAATCCTACTGCAGTGGTCCCTATACCTAACGTGATAGTACTGAGTAAAATCTGCCTTACTATGCTTTAACAAGTTCCATTTATTATTTTTTTTTAATTTAGCACTGGCTTCATAGCAGAAATTGACAGGCTCATCATAAAGTTTATATAGAAATGAAAAGAACACCAAATAGCCAAAACAGTCTTGAAAAAGAGGAACACAGTTGAAGGAGTCACACTTTTGGATTTCAAAAAGTGCTACGAAATTGTAGTAATCAAAACAACGTGGCACTAGCTTAAGGATAAACATACAGATTAATGGAATAGAATGGAGAGTCCAGAAGTAAGCCCTCACATATATGGTCAACGGATCTACAAGGCTGCCAGGGTAATTCAATGAAGAATGAAAAGAATGTTTTCAACAAATGGTTCTGGGAAAAATTGATACCATACTGCAAAAGAATGCATTTGGGCTTTTACTTTACATACATACAAAAGTTAACGAACACCACATTGGGGATTAAGTTCAAAAAATTAAAATATTAAAAAACCCACAAAAGTTAGCTGACAATGGATCAAAGACCTAAACATGTAAGACCTACAATAATTCCCAGAAGTATAGGGAGAAAGTGTCATGATACTGGATTTAGTAATGTTTTCTTAGGTGCAGTATCAAAAACATTGTGAACAAAAAATTTTCAACATTAAACTCGTATTTCAGAAGACACTCATCGATATTATGTATTTTAGTATTCTAAAATATTCCATCAAGAAAGAGAAGGAAAACCCATTGAAAGGAAGTATTTGTAAATCATATATATAAGGACCTCTCTTCAGAATATATAAAGAACTCTTGCAACTCAATGAAAATTTTTTTTTAAGATGGAGTTTGGCTCTTGTTGCCTAAGCTGGATTGCACTGGCGCCATCTCAGCTCACCGCAACCTCTGCCTCCAGGGTTCAAGCGATTCTCCTGCCTTGGCCTCCTGAATAGCTGAAATTACAGGCATGTGCCACTATGCCTCGCTAATTTTTGTAGTTTTAGTAGCGTCACGGTTTCTCCATGTTGGTCAGGCTGGTCTCGAACTCCCAACCTCAGGTGATTTGCCTGCCTCGGCATCCCAAAGTGCTGGGATTACAGACATGAGCCACTGCACCCGGACTTTTTTTTTTTTTCAAAACAGAGTCTGGCTCTGTCACCCAGACTGGAGTGCAGTGGCATAATCTTGGCTGACTGCAACCTCTGCCTAACGGGTTCAAGCGATTCTCCTGCCTCAGCCTCCCGAGTAGCTGGGATTACAGGTGTGTGCCACCACGCCTGGGTGATTTTTGTATCTTTTATGATGTTGGCCAGGCTGGTCTTGAACTTCTGGCCTCAAGTGATCTGTCCGCCTCAGCCTCCCAAATTGCTGGGATTACAAGCCACCGCGCCCGGGCAGAAACCAAATTTTAAAAGGGGCAAAGGATCTCAACAGAAATTTCTCCAAAGAAGCATACAAATGGCTAACAAAGCACACTAAATTATGCTCAACATCACTAGTCTTAGGGAAATACAAGTCAAAATCATGAGATATCACTTCACACCACTAACACGGTTAACATGAAAAAGACTAAAGTGTTGG